>NC_058521.1:119553243-119873868 GCF_904849725.1 Hordeum vulgare subsp. vulgare | reverse complement strand
ACAAGTAACAACGGAGTCGCAAGGAACAGTAGTAGCAGCAACAACAAAGTAACAAGTAACAGCAGCAAAGTGGCCCAATCCCTCTTGTAGCAAGGGACAAGCCTAGGCAAAGTAACGTAGCGAGAACCAGAAGTAAAAGACTCATAGGCAGTGGATCGGTGATGGATGAGTGTGACGGATGTGATTCATCATGTAACAGCTATAACACGGAGAGATATGTGGCTAGCCCCCGTTCGTCAATCTAATGTAGGCATGTATTCCGTATGTAGTCATACGTGCTTAGGGAAAAGAACTTGCATGACATCTATTGTCCATCCCTCCCGTGGCAGCAGGGTCCTAATGGAAACTACGGGATATTAAGGTTCTCCTTTTAATAAAGAACCGGACCAACGCATTACCACGCGGTGAATACATGAATTCCTCATACTATGGTCATCTCCGGGAGTGGTTCCGGCTATTGTCACTCCGGGGTTGCCGGGTCATAACACATAGTAGGTGACTACAACTTGCAAGATAGGATCTAAAACACACATATATTGGCGACAACATAATAGGTTCAGATCTGAAATCATGGCACTCGGGCCCTAGTGATAAGCATTAAGCATAGCCAAGTAGTAGCAACATCAATCTAGAACATAGTGGATACTAGGGATCAATCCCCGTCAAGAACTAACTAGATTACATGATAGATCTCATCCAACTCATCACCGTCCAGCAAGCCTACGATGAGATTACTCACGAACGATGAAGAGCATCATGGAATTGTCGATGGAGAAAGGTTGATGATGACGATGGCGACAATTTCCCCTCTCCGGAGCCCGAAACGGACTCCAGATCTGCCCTCCAGATGAAGAACAGGATGTGGCGGCGCCTCCGTATCGCAAAACGCGATGAAACCTTCTCTCTGATTTTTTTTCCAGACGAAACGAAAGATATAGAGATGAGATTGGGGGCGGTGGTGCCACGTGGGCCCCATGGCCGCGCCATGTAGGCTTGTGGCCCATTGGCACGCCCCCGCACGTGAATCTTTGCGCATGTATTTTTCTTTTATTCCAGAAAAAATCTCCGTAAATTTTCAGGACATTCCGAGAACTTTTATTTCTGCACAAAAACAACACCATGGCAATTCTGCTGAAAACACCGTCAGTCCGGGTTAGTTCCATTCAAATCATGCAAATTAGAGTCCAAAACAAGGGCAAAAGAGTTTGGAAAAGTAGATACGACTGAGACGTATCAACTCCCCCAAGATTGAAGCCTTGCTTGTCCTCACGGAACTCAGTTGACAAACTGAGAGAGACAAAAGAAAAACTTTGACGAACTCTGTCTGATCTTGTTGTTGCAACTATGTCTAACTCACAACCAGAATTTCAGCAATATCACAATCAAACCACATAAGCAAATGACATCTAGGTCTCACGGTAAACTCATATCAATGGCATAAACAACTAGTGAGCAAATAATAATAAGCCTCAAGTGTCAACACTTCAATCAAAACAACATGAAGCAGTACGAATAGATGGTATCACGCTAGCTCTTTCTGAGACCGCAAAACATAAATGCAGAGCACCTTAAAAGACCAAGGGCTGACTAAACATTGTAATTCATGGCAATGAAGATCCAGTCATACTCATACTCAACACAGTTAAAAGCAAAGCATAAAAATGATAGAGGTGCTCTCTAATTGGTGCTTTTGTAAGAGGAGGATGACTCAATAGGAACATAAATAGTCAGGCGCTTCGCAAAGGGAAGCATTGATTTGTAGAGGTGCGAGAGTTCAAGCTCTTAAAATAGAGATAATAATTTTGGATGGCATGCTTTCATTGTCAACGCAATGACTAGGAGTTCTCAATATCTTCCACGCTACACATGCTATAGGCGGTTCACAAACAGAAAAGTAAAGATTTGACTCCCACACCACCAATCAATCACACTCCACGGCTAGCCGAATCCTCGGGTACCGTCCATACCAACATCAATCCTGGGGGAGTTTCGTTTGCAATTATCTTTTCGATTTGAGTATGGAACTCGGAATTCCAATTACCGGCCCCTTTCTCGTGAATGATAGTGAATAAACACATATCGAGGATAACACGCCTAACATGGAAGATAACAATAGGCCCCTGTCACCACATGAGCGGTTCAGGCATGCAAAACAGATTATTTCTTGAAGGTTTAGAGAGTGACACATGCAAATTTACTTGGGACGACAGGTACATACCGCACATAGATAGGTATCGTGGACTTATATGGCACAACTTTGGGTTTATGGAAGTGGATGCACAAGCAGTATTCCCGCTTAGTACAAGTGAAGGCTAGCAAAAGACTGGGAAGCGACCAACTAGAGAGCGATAACAGTCATCAAAATGCATTGAGATCAACTACCATTGAGTGCAAGCATGAGTAGGACATAAATCACCATGAACATGAACATCATAGAGGCTACGTTGATTTTGTTTCAACTACATGCGTGAACATGCGCCAAGTCAAGCCACTTGACACATTCAGAGGAGGATACCATCCTATCATACTACATCACAGTCATCTCAACATTCATCTGGGCATCCAAGACAAACCATTATAAGATCCTACCTAAGTAAGCATGACATAAGCAAGTATGATCTCTAAGTTGTCATTGCAAACATGTCTCTCACAACAAAGCTGAATCAGGCATGATGAGCTAGTCATATTTACAAAAACAAAATAGATCGAGTTCATACCAGCTTTTCCAGGCTCACTCACTTCATCATATATCGTCATTATTTCCTTTCACTTGCACGACCGAACGATGTGAACAATAATAAGCGTGCTCGTGCATTGGACTACGCTGGAATCTGCAGGCAAACACAAAGGAGAATACAAAATAATATGGTCTTTGAAAGCTAAACAGGTATGCATGCAAGAGCCACTAAACATTGTAACCAATATCTTCTACCTTGACCCAAAGAAAAAGAAAACTATCTACCACGGGAAAGCTCCCAACAAGCAAAAGAAGAAAAGAAAATCTTTTTGGGTTTTCTCAAACTAGACAGACACACAAAAAGAAAACGAGAAAAAGAAAATAAACTAACATGCATGATACAGTGGCAAAGTGTGAACACCGGCTAACAAAGTGAAAGCATAAGCAAAAATGTAAACTCGGTGAGAACACGTACTCCCCCAAGCTTAGGCTTTTGGCCTAACTTGGTCTACTCCTAAGGATGGTCCTGGCGAAACCCAAAATCATAATCGGGGTTATACGGGAGCGCTGCAACCACTGCCTGAATAGCTGCCTCACGGAGACGAGCAGCCGTCACCTCCCTCTCATACTCCTCTGCCTCTCCTTTGGTTATGTAATATCGCTATTTTACCTGAAAGTCAAAGCGAGTAGGAGCAGGAAGGGTAATATGGAAAACATGATGCCGGTTAAATATCAATCGGTATAGCAGGGATTCATCATCCCTCTCAAGGAACTGGTAGCGTGTCATAGTGACGCGGTCAAGGAAAGCTGTATGGAGCGGGGGATCTCCTGCACGGATGGGTACTCCAAGAAAATTTGCTATGCAAGTGGCATAGATGCTGCCATAGAAATCCCCATCAATCGCATTCTTATTCAGCCTCCTTGCTATAATAGCTCCCATGTTGAAGCTTTTGTCACCTGTCACTGCGCTCTTAAGGATACTAAGGTCGGGTGCACAGAGGTGAAAATGCTCAATCTTGCCATTAATGCATCTGCCTATGAAGAGGGCAAAGTAATGCAAGGCAGGAAAATGAATACTCCCATGGTAGCTTGCGTAATGTCTCTAGTTTCTCCAACCGTAATACCAGCGCAAAAATCTCTAACCGAAGATTTAGGAGGATCACTGAGGCTACCCCAAGTAGGTATTTTGCAAATTCTACTGAAATCCTCTAAATCCATGGTATACGATTTATCATAGAGATCAAATAGTACTGATGGCTCACGACCAGCTGAGAATTTGAATGTACGAACAAAAGAGGCAGTGAGAGCAACATACTGTTCATATTTATCGGAGATGAATTCTTCGAGTCCAACATTGTGAACAAGTGCATCAAACTCATCTTTGAAACCTGCCTCAATCATAAATTCATCAGAAGGCCATTCACATGGTTGTACCTGTGCGTCCCTTGGTTGGTAAGGATCAGGCTCCCGAATTGCAAGACGGGGACCTCTCTTGCTTGAGGAACCACCATGATAGTTTCTCTTGAACATCTTCCTTTTCTAAAATTTTCAGTGACCCAAAGGAAAGGTGAATAAGGTTCAACTAAACTCGTAGCAACTACTCCCACAAGTGCCTAGAGACCATATTACGCATCAAAACTACTTGGGACCAGCTAGAATCAGCATACAAAGCTCAAGAACATGGTCACTAAGGCAGCAAAAATACGCGGAGTATAAGGCACTAGAGCAAAAACTAATTGGACCAATGGAGGAGTCACTTACCAAGGAGTAATTTCCCCAAAACAGTTTGTACAACGGTGATTTGAGCAAAGAGATCGGAAATCCCAGCAAGAGGAGCAACAACACGGGTTTGAGCTGCGAAACGATTTTTTCTGGAGGTAGGAGAAATGGATGGGCGCAAGTATGAGTGGAGGGGTTCCTGTGGGCCCCACAAGCCTGGGTGGCGCGGCCAGGGGGGTGCCCGCGCCCCTAGGGCTTGTGTCCCACTGGTGTCGCCCCGAGACAAACTCTTTGTCCCAGTATTTTTCAAATATTCCAGAAAAAATCATAGTAGATTTTCACAGCGTTCGAAGAACTTTTAATTTCACGGTATTTTTCTACCGGATGCTAAAACAGAAAATAGGGAAAACTAAACTAAATCTATCATTTTTATTCTAAGCAACCTAAAGTGAAAGCTTGGAACAGAGGTTTGTGACTCCTTGATTCATCCATCTCATGGTCATCGAAAGAAATCTGTCAATGGGGTTGATCAAATCCCCTCGACAAAACTTTCCCGAATCGCAAAGAGAACGGAGAATTTTCGAATAGTCACTAGGTCACCTCAATGGGGATGTGTATCTCCCCAACAAGAAAATCATACTTCATCTTGACACGAGGAATAGGGCATTCAAAGCTCCCAATAAGAATCGATGAAGTTTTTTCGATAGCATTGATGCAATGTACTCGATATTGTTTCTTCGGAAAGTGCACCGTATGCTCATTACCGTTGACATGGAAAGTGACATTGCCTTTGTTGCAGTCTATAACAGCCCCTGCAGTGTTTAAAAAGGGTCTTCCAAGGATGACAGCCATGGCATCGTCCTCGAGAATATCCAAGATAACAAAGTCTGTTAAGATAGTGGTGTTAGCAACCACAACAGGCACATCCTCGCAAATGCCGATAGGGAAAGCAGTTGATTTGTCGGCCATTTGCACAGAGATTTTAGTGGGTGTCAACTTATCCAGCTCAAGTCTACGATAAAGCGAGAGAGGCATAACACTAACACCGGCTCCAAGGTCGCATAACGCAGTTCTAACGTAGTTGCCTTTAATGGAGCAAGGTATCGTGGGCACACCGGGATCACCTAGTTTCTTCGGAGTTCCACCCTTGAAAGTGTAATTGGCAAGCATGGCGGAGATCTCAAGATCAGGTATCCTCCTCTTATTCGTCACAATATCTTTCATGTGCTTAGCATACGGAGACATCTTGAGCATATCTGTCAAACGCACCTGCAGAAAGATAGGTGTGATCATCTCAACGAAGCACTCAAAATCCTCATCATCCTTTTTCTTGGATGGTTTGGGAGGAAAGGGCATGGGTTTCTGAACCCATGGCTTCCTTTCTTTACCATGTTCCTAGCATTGAAGTCATTCCTATCGTATCTTCTAGTCTTAGGATGTGGGTTATTAAGATCAACAGGTTCAATCTCCACATCCTTATCATTGTTAGGTTGAGCATCTTCATGAACATCACTATTGATATCATCATTAGGCTCATGTTCATCGCCAGATTGTGTCTCAGCATCAGAAGCAGAGACATCGTTTGGACTCTTAGGTGTAGCAGCAATAGGGTTTCTAGTGTGCAGGTTCCTATCATCTTTCTTCTTCTTTCTAGGATGAGTAGGTGCATCAGTGCTAACTCCTTGATAATCTTGTTCAATTCTCTTCGGATGACCCTCAGGATACAAAGGTTCCTGGGTCATTCTACCGCCTCTAGTAACGACTCTGACAGAATTATCATTCAACTCATTGAGCAAGTCATTCTCAGCTTTAAGTACTTGTTCTACCTGAGTAGTAACCATAGAAGCATGTTTACTCCGAAGCTTAAGATCATTGACATTTCTGTCCACACAAGCACTTAAATGACTAAGCATACGAGCATTCTTTTCCAATTGTCTGCTAACATAATCATTGAAACTCTGTTGTTTGACAACGAAGTTATCAAATTCATCGACGCATAAGCTAGTTGGTTTATTAAAAAGAATATCACTCTTATCAAACCTATGCAGAGAATTTACTTCTACTACCTGTATCGGGTTATCGAGACCGTGGATCTCTTCGATAGGTGGTAGATTTTTGACATCTTCAGATTTAATGCCTTCCTCTCGCACAGATTTCTTAGCTTCTTGCATATCTTCAGGACTGAGGAATAAAATACCTCTTTTCTTTGGAGTTGTCTTAGGAGGTGGTTCGGGAATAGTCCAAGCATTCTCATTGCACAAGATGTTATTCAGCAGAATCTCAGCTTGTTCTATGGTTCGTTCCCTAAAAACACTACCGGCACAACTATCTAGGTGGTCTTTGGAAGCATCAGAAAGTCCATTATAGAAGATATCAAGTATTTCATTCTTCTCAAGAGGGTGATCAGGCAAAGCATCCAGTAGCTGGATAAGCCTCCCCCAAGCTTGTGGGAGACTCTCTTCTTAAGCTAGAGCAAAGTTGTATATTTCCTGCAAGGCAGCTTGCTTATTATGGGCAGGGAAATATTTTTCAGAGAAGTAGTAGACCATATCCTGGGGGCTACGCACACAACGAGGAGCAAGAGAAGTGAACCAGGTCTTAGCATCATCCTTTAGCGAGCAAGCAAACAGCTTGAGCATATAGTAGTGGCGGATCTTTTCCTCACTAGTGAATAGGGTGGCTATATCATGCAGTTTGGTAAGATGGGCTACAACCGTTTCAGACTCATAACCGTGAAAAGGATCAGATTCGACTAGAGTGATTAACTCAGGGTCGACAGAGAATTCATAATCCTTATCGGTCACAAAGATAGGCGAAGTAGCAAACTTCTGGTCGTATTTCATCCTAGCGTTTAGAGATTTTTCTTTCCACTTGCGCAGAAGTTTCTCAACATCATAGCTATCCTTACACGCAAGAAAATCCTCAGTTATCTCTCCCTCCATGACATAGCGCGTATGAGGCATAACAGGCAATTCAGGCATAGTTGGAGGTTCTACTTCAATAGTATCAGAAGTTTTAGAAGTATCAACACATCTAGCAGCAACTCTAGCAATTTGTGCATCAAGGGTACCTAGTGGCAAAGCAGTATCACGCATAGCAGGCATAGTATCAAGCATAGCATCATCAGGCATAGTATCAAGCATAGCATTATCAGGCATAGTATCAAGCATAGCATCATCAGGCATAGTATCAAGCATAGCATTATCAGGCATAGTATCACGCATAGCATCATCAGGCATAGTATCTAGCATAGCATCATTAGGCATAGTATCTAGCATAGCATCATCAAGCACAGGCGACATATCAAGATTTCTAACAGGAGGTGAAGTCGCAAACTTACTCCAAACTGAAGGTGAATCAAGTGCAGAGCTAGATGGCAATTCCTTACCTCTCCTCGTAGTGGAAGGTAGGATTTTAGTTCTTGGATCTTTCGGATTCCTCATAGTAATCAACAGACGTCAATCCCAAGTGACTCAAAGAATATAGTTGTGCTTCCCCGCCAACGGCGCCAGAAAAACCCTTGATGTCCCACAAGCGTATGGGATCGCAACTGTTTTCGAGGTTAGAGTATTCAACCCAAATTTATTGATTCGCTCACAAGAGGAAGCTAAATAATATTCTCAAGTATTAGCATCTGAGTTGTCAATTCAACCACACCTGAAAGATTAGTGTCTGCAAGCGAAGTATCAGTAGCAAGGTAGTACGATAGCAACGGTACCAGAAAAATCTTTGACAATCCCTGGCAACGGCGCCAGAAAAAGCCTTGTTGACGAGATGTTAGCGCCAACAAAGTCTTTCAACAAGTAACAATGGAGTAGCAAGGAATAGTAGTAGCAGCAGCAAAGTGACAGCAGCAACAAAGTAGCCCAATCCCTCTTGTAGCAAGGGACAAGCCTAGGCAAAGTAACGTAGCGAGAACCAGAAGTAAAAGACTCGTAGGCAGTGGATCGGTGATGGATGAGTGTGAAGGATGTGTTTCATCATGTAATAGCTGTAACACGGAGAGATATGTGGCTAGCTCCCGTTCGTCAATCTAATGTAGGCATGTATTCCGTATGTAGTCATACGTGCTTAGGGAAAAGAACTTGCATGACATATATTGTCCATCCCTCCCGTGGCAGCAGGGTCCTAATGGAAACTACGGGATATTAAGGTTCTCCTTTTAATAAAGAACCGGACCAACGCATTAACATGCGGTGAATACATGAACTCCTCATACTATGGTCATCTCCGGGAGTGGTTCCGGCTATTGTCACTCCGGGGTTGCCGGGTCATAACACATAGTAGGTGACTACAAGTTGCAAGATAGGATCTAAAACACACATATATTGGCGACAACATAATAGGTTCAGATATGAAATCATGGCACTCGGGCCCTAGTGACAAGCATTAAGCATAGCCAAGTAGTAGCAACATCAATCTAGAACATAGTGGATACTAGGGATCAATCCCCGTCAAGAACTAACTCGATTACATGATAGATCTCATCCAACTCATCACCGTCCAGCAAGCCTACGATGAGATTACTCACGAACAATGAAGAGCATCATGGAATTGTCGATGGAGAAAGGTTGATGATGACGATGGCGACGATTTCCCCTCTCCGGAGCCCGAAACGGACTCCAGATCTACCCTCCATATGAAGAACAGGATGTGGCGGCGCCTTCGTATCACAAAACGCGATGAAACCTTCTCTCTGATTTTTTTCTAGGCGAAACGGAAGATATAGAGGTGAGATTGGGGGCGGTGGTGCCAAGTGGGCCACACAAGCCTGCATGGCACGACCATAGGGGGTGGTCGCGGCCTGTGGGCTTGTGGCCCACTAGCACGCCCCCTCACGTGGATCTTTGCGCAGGTATTTTTCTTTTATTCCATAAAAAATCTCCGTAAATTTTCAGGACATTCCGAGAACTTCTATTTCTGCACAAAAACAACACCATGGCAATTCTGCTGAAAACAGCGTCAGTCCGGGTTAGTTCCATTCAAATCATGCAAATTAGAGTCCAAAACAAGGGCAAAAGAGTTTGGAGAAGTAGATACGACGGAGACGTATCAATGCTCTCCTCGGTGGATGAGCGCCCCCACCCTCCCCTCGGTTTCGGTTCGAAACCTTCTGGCTCCGCCAGGAAGGGTTCATCCCTGCTGTGCGAGATCATTGGGAGGCTGCCCAGGCCGAGCCACACAGAGCAATGTCGGTGCTCGATGAATGGCACCATCTCTCCAAACGCTCATGGCAATTTATGAAGGGTTGGGGCGCTAATGTGGGCATGGATCTGCGTTTACAGCCTTGATCTCCGTGCTGATGGCATCGGCTTGTCCTCGGAGGAGTGGGCACTACGGTACAGCCTTGAGGACACGCTGATGGATATTTATCCCAAGGAGGAGGAATATTGGAGGAAGCGAGGATCCATGAACTGGATCCTCTTTGGTAGTGCTAACACCGCCTATTTCTGGGCAATCGCGAATGGCCGGTGGAAACAGTGTACTATCCCCCTCCTATGGGATGGGGAGCGCTTGATCCAGGATCCGGAGGAACTCCGGACCCACGTAGATGCCTTTTATAAGGCCTTATTCGTGGGTCGCCCTAGGGGGGCGTTGCCTTGGATCATGACATCTAGGTCGGGGAACAACTTATCTCTCCACAAGATAATGATGAGTTATTGGCCCCATTCGAGGACACTGAGATAGAGGCCTTCATGAAATCCATGAACCCGGCTTCGGCCCCTGGGCCGGATGGGCCGCCAGTCCGCTTCTTCCAGGTATTTTGGCAGTCCATCAAGTGGGATGTCATTTCTCTATTCCATGACTTTTCTCGTGGAACTTTGGACATATCCCGCCTAAACTACGGGTTCGTCTCGCTCATTCCGAAGATCCATGGGGCCTCGGATATTAGACAGTTCCGCCCCATTACGGTTATCAACGTGATATTCCGTATCTTGGCCATAGGGTACGCCACTAGGGTGGCCCTTATTGCATTGAGGATCCATCATCCTAATCAGTCGGCATTCAGTAAGGGATGGTTTATCCTCGATGGAGTCCTCGTCCTTCACGAGGTCCTCCATGAGGTCAAGAGAAGACACTAGTGTGTTGTGTTATTCAACATTGACTTTCACAAAGCCTTTGACACGGTCCATTGGTCCTTCCTTCGGGAAGTTTTGATTCGGCGTGGCTTCGACCAGCAGTGGATTGCTTGGGTCATGCAGCTCGTCTCGAGTGGCCATGCGACGATCAATATTAATGGGACTGTGGGACCATACTTCCTCACCAAGGAGGGAGTTAGAGAGGGGGACCCCCTTTCCCCTTTCCTATTCAACCTAGTGGTTGATGCGCTTGCCCCAATCCTGGATAAAGCTCGGCTCACGGGGCATATTCGCGGGATATGCCCCCATCTCATCCCTGGAGGTGGCTTGACCCACCTATAGTACGTGGATGACAGGATCCTGATGGTAGAAGGATCGGATGCTGATATCATCAGCCTTAAATTCCTCCTCTTATGCTTCCAAGAGATGTCGGGCTCGACAATTAACTTCGCCAAGAGCGAGGTGATGATCTTGGGATACTCGGAGGAGGAGGCCCTTGGCATTGCGAACAGGTTAAATTGTCGGTTGAGGTCTTTCCCCACAACTTACCTGGGGCTACCGGTCAGTGATAGTGTTGGGGAATGTAGTAATTTCAAAAATTTCCTACGCCACACAAGGATCTATCTATGGAGAAACCAGCAACGAGCAAAGGAGTAGAGCATCTTCATACCTTTGAATATCGCTAAGCGGAAGCATTGCTAGAACGCGGTTGATGGAGTCGTACTCGCAGCGATTCAGATCACGGTGGATTCCGATCTATGCACCGAACGATGGTGCCTCCGCGTTCAACACACGTGCAGCCCGATAACGTATCCAACGCCTTGATCCAGCAAGGAGGGAGGAGAGGTTGTGGGAGAGCTCCGGAAGCACGACGGCGTGGTGACGGTGGAGCTATGTGGCACTCCGACACGGCTTCGCCAAGCACTACGGAGGACAAGGACGAGGAGGAGTAGGGCTGCGCCGAGAGAGAGAGAATTGTTATCTCAAATCAGCCCCAAAATCCTCACTATATATAGGAGGGGAGGGAGGAGGGTGCCCACCCTTAGGGTTTCCCGCCCTAAGGGTGCGGCAGCCCTAGATGGCCCTTGGGACGGCGGCTGAGGTGGAGGCGCCCTAGGGTGGGCCTTGAGGCCCAAGGTGGCCTTCCCACGCCTAGGGTTTTGCCCCTCCAACCCTTGCTGCACCTTGGGCTGCTTGAGGTGGTGCACCAGCCCACATATGGGTTGGTTCCCATCCACCTTTAGGTCCATGTAGCAGTTTGGGGCTCGTGGGCCTTCCCGGTGGACCCCGGAACCCTTCCGGTGGTCCCGGTACATTACCGGTGTCGCTGGAAACATTGTCGGTCACCAATTCCTCACTTCCTATATATGTATCTTTACCTTCGGACCATTACGGAACTCCTCGTGACGTCGAGGACTCCGAACAACCTTCGGTAACCACGTATACTATTCCCATATAACCCTAGCATCATCGAACCTTAAGTGTGTAGACCCTACGGGTTCGGGAAGCATGCAGACATGACCGAGACACCTCTCTGGTCAATAACCAACAGCGGGGTCTCGATATCCATGTTGGTTCCCACATGTTCCACGATGATCTCATCGTATGAACCACGATGTCGGGGATTCGATCAATCCCGTATGCAATTTCCTTTGTCTACCGGTATGATACTTGCCTTAGATTTGATCTTCGGTATCCCTATACCTTGTTCAATCTCGTTACCGGCAAGTCTATTTACTCATTCAGTAACACATCATCCCGTGGCTCACCCCTTAGTCACACTGAGCTCAATATGATGATGAATTATCGAGTGGGCCCACAGATACCTCTCCATCACACGAAGTGAAAAATCCCAGTCTCGATTCGTACAACCCAACAAACACTTTCGGAGATACCTGTAGTACACCTTTATAATCACCCAGTTACGTTGTGACATTTGATACACCTAAAGCATTCCTACGGTATCCGGGAGTTGCACAATCTCATGGTCTAAGGAAATGATACTTGACATTAGAAAAGCTTTAGCACATGAACAATATGATCTAGTGCTATGCTTAGGATTGGGTCTTGTCCATCACATCATTCCCCAATGATGTGATCCCGTTATCAATGACATCCAATGTCCATGATCAGAAAACCATGATCATCTATTTATCAACGAACTAGCCAACTAGAGTCTCACTAGGGACACATTGTGATCTATATATTCACACATATATTATGGTTTAGGTTAATACAATTATAGCATGAATAACAGGCAAGTATCACGAACTAGGAAATATAATAATAACCACTTTATTATTGCCTCTAGGGCATATTTACAACAGTCTCCCACTTGCACTAGAGTCAATAATCTAGTTACATTGTGATGAATCGAACACCCATAGAGTTCTGGTGCTGATCATGTTTTGCTCGTGGAAGCGGTTTAGTCAACGGGTCTTCGACATTCAGATCCATATGTACTTTACAAATATCTATATCTCCATCTTGAATGTATCCACGAATGGAGTTGAAGCGGCGCTTGATGTGCTTGGTCTTCTTGTGAAACCTGGGCTCCTTTGCAATGGCAATATCTCAAGTGTTGTCACAGAACAAAGTCATCGGACCCGACACACTTGGAATCACTCCCAGGTCGGTGATGAACTCCTTCATCCAAACTCCTTCCTGTGAAGCTTCCAAAGCAACTATGTACCCCGCTTCACATGTAGATGCCGCCACGACGTTTTGCTTGCAACTGCATCAGCTAACTGCCCTTATTAAAAATATACACGTATCCGGTTTGTGACTTGGAGTCATCCGGATCGGTGACGAAGCTAGCATCGACATAATCCTTTACGACGAGCTCTTCGGCACCTTCATAAACAAGAAACATATCTTTACTCCTTTTCAGCTACTTTAGGATATTCTTGACCATTGTCCAGTGATCCACTCCTGGATCACTCTAGTACCTCCCTACCAAACTTATGGCAAGGTTCACATCAGGTCTGGTACACAGCATTGCATACATAATAGAGCCTACGGCTGAAGCATAGGGGACGATACTCATCTTTTCTCTATCTTTTGCCATGGTCGGGCGTTGAGTCGTACTCAACCTCACACCTTGTAATACAGGCAAGAACCCCTTCTTAGCCTTATCCATATTGAACTTCTTCAATATGTTGTCAAGGTATGTTGAAAGGACGTGGATGTCGCCTAGAGGGGGGGTGAATAGGCGCTTTAAAATAATTACGGTTTAGGCTTGAACAAATGCGGAATAAAACTAATGTTTAATTTGTCAAGCAAAAAACATAAAGCAACTAGGCTCACCTATGTGCACCAACAACTTATGCTAAGCAAGATAAACAACTAAGTGATACCAAGGTATATGACAATAAACAATATGGCTATCACAAAGTAAAGTGCATAAGTAAAGGGTTCGGGTAAGAGATAACCGAGGCACGCGGAGACGATGATGTATCCCGAAGTTCACACCCTTGCGGATGCTAATCTCCGTTGGAGAGGTGTGGAGGCACAATGCTCTCCAAGATGCCACTAAGGCCACCGTAATCTCCTCACGCCCTCGCACAATGCAAGATGCCGTGATTCCATTAAGGGACCCTTGAGGGCGGTCACCGAACCTGTACAAATGGCAACCCTTGGGGGCGGTTACCGGTACCTGTACAAATTGCTCGGGGCAATCTCCACAACCTAATTGGAGACCCTGACGCTTGCCCGGAGCTTTACACCACAATGATTAAGCTCCAAGACACCACCAAGCTTCTAGGATGCCAAAGCATCCACGAAGAACAATCTCTAGGGTACGAAGTACCAAAAGGTAATATGGCTTCTCAAACTTCACTTCCACGTATCACCGTGGAGAACTCAAACCAATGCAACTCATGCAACGGCAAGAACACACAAAGTGGTCAAGTCCCTCATACTCAAATCCCTCCAGAACAACAAAAGCTATGGAGAAATATGAGAGGAAGAACAAGGAGCACACAATGAACTCCAAGATCAAGATCCAAGTGGTTCCCCTCACATAGAGGAGAAAGTGATTGGTGGAGATGTGGATCTAGATCTCCTCTCTCTTTTCCCTTAAGAACAAGCAAGAATCATTGGAGGGACTGAGAGTTAGCAAGCTCTAAGAAGGTCAACAATGGGGGAAGAACATGAGCTCAACGGATAGATAAGGCCAAGGGGCAAGAAGACCCCCTTTATATAGTGGGGGAAGGAATTAGACCGTTATACCCACTTACAGCCCGCACACAGCGGTACTACCGCTCAGGGAGGAGCGGTACTACCGCTAGCCCTCGTGAAATTACCGCTAGCCCCTGGCGGTACTACCGCTAAAGAAAGTTTTCGCAAAAAGTCCGACGGAGAACAACCGCTCAGAGAGAGGTACTACCATCCCGAAGCGGTACTACCGCCCACCCGGAGCGGTACTACTGCTGCCCCTGGCGGTACTACCGCTAGGCCCCTGGCGGTACTGCCGCTAGGACTGGAGCGGTACAACCGCTCACCACTGAAACATCCATAACTTTCACATACGAGCTCCGAATCGAGCAAACCCAAGCTTGTTGGATTCAGGATGAAAAGAGCTATCCAAACAGCGACCATGCAGATATGAAAATGCCAATGATATAGAGATGTGAGACCTCTATGAATGAAGAACCGGCAAAAACTCCAACATCGAAAACATCATAGTAGATGCATATGGACTCTGTTTTCGATGAACTCGAGCTTGTCATGAAGATGACCATAAGCTCTGAAACTCACAAAGAGGAACACCAAATAAGAACCAAGAAGTATGATGCAAGGATGGAAATGGTTTGAGCTCTCAACGAACGATACGATCGATCTACTCACTTGAGAGCCCCCCTTGAGAGAACGACAATCTATCCTAAAACAGAAAACCTATCAAGGTCAAACCTATACCTTGCACCTCGTCCTCTTGAGCTAGATGACGATGATCTTGGCTTCCTCAAGATGGACCACCTTCTTGATTGTGTTGTCTTGATGAATACTAGTTGATTGCTCCCCCATACACAACATGGGTGAGCCGCTCTTCAGTATATCTTCACAAGTCCATTGCCACCACAATGGACGGCATGCTTCAAGCATGATATCTTCGTGCTGATCCACTTGAACTTGCACACCACAATCTTGATGACGATCACCACTTGACGTCATCCTTCATGGGTTGTATGAGATCTTCCTCTAGACGCAAGCCCATGGAGACACACCTAACCCCACATAGAACTCTCACGAAGACCATGGGTTAGTACACAAACACGTAATGAACAATGCTTACCCATACCATGGGATCACTTGATCCCTCTCGGTACATCTTGTACACTTTGTATGAGATCTTCCTCTAGACGCAAGCCCATGGATACACACCTAACCCCACATAGAACTCTCACAAAGACCATGGATTAGTACACAAACACGTAATGGACAATGCTTACCATACCATGGGATCACTTGATCCCTCTCGGTACATCTTGTACGCTTTGTGTGTTGATCAACTTGATTTACTCTTTGTCTGACATCTTGATCAACCTTGTGTCTCTATGACCATTCTTTGGATAATACCTTGAATACCATCTTGGTCATCATATAAACTCCTTGAACCCAACAGATGGACTTCAAGAAGTGCCTATGGACAAATCCTATAAATATAACTTAAGGCAACCATTAGTCCATAGGAATTGTCATCAATTACCAAAACCACATATGGAGATATATGCTCTAACATATGTGCTTTGTGAAAGACCTATCAGGCGTCTCGATCTATCTCTATAAATCTTGCTGCCTAATATGTAAGCAGCTTCTCTAAGGCCCTTCATTGAAAAACTCTTATTCAAATAGGCCTTTATGCTTTCCAATAGTTCTATATCATTTCCCATCAACAATATGTCATCCACATATAATATGAGAAATGCTACAGAGGTCCCACTCACTTTCTTGTAAATACAAGCTTCTCCATAAGTCTGTACAAACCCAAACGCTTTGATCACCTCATCAAAGTGAATGTTCCAACTCCGAGATTCTTGCACCAGTCCATAGATGGAGTGTTGGAGCTTGCATACCTTGTTAGCATTGCTAGGATCGACAAAACCTTCTGGATGTATCATATACAATTCTTCCTTAAGAAAGCCATTCAGGAATGTCGTTTTGACGTCCATTTGCCAGATTTCATAATCATAAAATGCGGCAATTGCTAACATGATTTGGACCGACTTTAGCATCGCTACGGGTGAGAAGGTCTCATCGTAGTCAATCCCTTGAACTTGTCGATAACCCTTAGCGACCTTATAGATAGTCACATTACCATCTGCGTCAGTCTTCTTCTTAAAGATCCATTTGTTCTCTATGGCTCGCCGATCATCGGGCAAGTCCACCAAAGTCCATACTTTGTTCTCACACATGGATCCTATCTCGGATTTCATGGCCTCAAGTCATTTGTTGGAATCCGGGCCCGCCATCGCTTCTTCATAGTTCAAAGGTTCACTGTTGTCCAACAACATGATTTCCATGACAGGGTTGTCGTACCACTCTGGTGCGGAACGTGTCCTTGTGGACCTTCGAGATTCAAAAGCAACTTGATCTGAAGTTGTTTCATGATCATCATTAACTTCTTCCCTAGCCCATGCAGGCACCTAAGAAACGTTTTCTTGTGTTGCGCTACTCTCCAGTTCGAGAGGAGGTACAATTACCTCATCAAGTTATATTTTCCTCCCACTTACTTCTTTCGAGAGAAACTCTTTCTCTAGAACGAATCCGTTCTTGGCAACAAAGATTTTGCCCTCGGACCTAAGATAGAAGGTATGCCCAATAGTTTCCTCAGGGTATCCTATGAAGATGCATTTTTCTGCTTTGGGTTCGAGCTTCTCAGGTTGAATTTTATTCACATAAGCATCGTAGCCCCAAACTTTCAGAAACGATAGCTTAGGTTTCTTGCCAAACCATGATTTATACAGTGTCATCTTAACGGATTTAGATGGTGCCCTATATAAAGTGAATGCGGTAGTTTCCAATGCATATCCTCAAAATGATAAAGGTAAATCGTTAAGGGACATCATAGATCGCACCATATCCAATAGAGTGCGATTACGACGTTCAGACACACCGTTACGCTGCGGTGAGCCAGGCAGCGTGAGTTGTGAAACAATTCCTCATTTCCTTAGGTGCGTGCCAAACTCGTGACTCAAATATTCTCCTCCACGATCAGATAATAGAAACTTTATTTTCTTGTCACATTGATTCTCAACCTCACTCTGAAATTCCTTGAACCTTTCAAAGGTTTCAGACTTGTGCTTCATTAAGTAGACATACCCATACCTGCTTAAATCATCAGCGAGGGTGAGAACATAACGATAGCCATCGCGAGCTTCAACACTCATTGGATCGCATACATCGGTATGAATTATTTCCAATAAGTTGGTTGCTCGCTCCATTGTTCCGGAGAACGGAGTCTTGGTGATCTTGCCCATGAGGCACGGTTCGCATGTGTCAAATGGTTCAAAATCAAGAGACTCCAAAAGCCCATCAGTATGGAGTTTCTTCATGCGCTTTACACCGATATGACCCAGGCGTTGGTAAGTGTTGGAGCATATATCTCCATATGTGGTTTTGGTACTTGATGACAATTCCTATGGACTAATGGTTGCCTTAAGTTACATTTATAGGATTTGTCCATAGGCACTTCTTGAAGTCCATCTGTTGGGTTCAAGGAGTTTATATGATGACCAAGATGGTATTCAAGGTATTATCCAAAGAATGGTCATAGAGACACAGGGTTGATCAAGATCTCAGACAAAGAGTAAACCAAGATGATCAACACACAAAGCGTACAAGATGTACCGAGAGGGATCAAGTGATCCCATGGTATGGATTTGTCCATAGGAACTTCTTGAAGTCCATCTGTTGGGTTCAAGGAGTTTATATGATGACCAAGATGGTATTCAAGGTATTATCCAAAGAATGGTCATAGAGACACATGGTTGATCAAGATCTCAGACAAAGAGTAAATCAAGATGATCAACACACAAAGCGTACAAGATGTACCGAGAGGGATCAAGTGATCCCATGGTATGGTAAGCATTGTCCATTACGTGTTTGTGTACTAACCCATGGTCTTCGTGAGAGTTCTATGTGGGGGTTAGGTGTGTTTACATGGGCTTGCGTCAAAGGGAAGATCTCATACAACCCATGGAGTATGACGTCAAGTTGTGATCATCATCAATGGTTGATCAAGATCTCAGACAAAGAGTAAACCAAGATGATCAACACACAAAGTGTACAAGATGTACCGAGAGGGATCAAGTGATCCCATGGTATGGTAAGCATTGTCCATTACGTGTTTGTGTACTAACCCATGGTCTTCGTGAGAGTTCTATGTGGGGGTTAGGTGTGTTTCCATGGGCTTGCGTCAAAGGGAAGATCTCATACAACCCATGGAGTATGACGTCAAGTTGTGATCGTCATCAAGATTGCGATGTGCAAGTTCAAGTGGATCAGCACGAAGATAGCATGCTTGAAGCTTGCCGTCCATTGTGGTGGCAATGGACTTGTGAAGATATGCTGAAGAGTGGCTCACCCATAGTGAGTATGGGGGAGCAATCAACTAGTCTTCATCAAGCCAACACAATCAAGAAAGGTGGTCCATCTTGAGGAAGCCAAGATCATCATCATCTAGCTCAAGAGGACGAGGTGCAAGGTATAGGTTTTCCCTTGATAGGTTTTCTGGTTAGGATAGATTGATGTTCTATCAAGGGGGGCTCTCAAGTGAGTAGCTTGATCGTATCGTTCGTTGAGAGCTCAAACCATTTGCATCCTTGCATCATACTTCTTGGTTCTTGTTTGGTGTTTCTCTTTGTGAGTTTTAGAGCTTATGGTCATCTTCGTGACAAGCTCGAGTTCATCGAAAACGGAGTCCATATGCATCTACTATGATGTTTTCGATGTTGGAGTTTTTGCCGGTTCTTCATTCATAGAGATCTCACATCTCTATATCTTTGGCATATTCATAACCGCATGATCTTAAGAATCCAACAAGCTTGGGTTTGCTCGATTCGGAGCTCGTATGCGAAAGTTATGGCTGTTTCAGTGGCGAGCGGTAGTACCGCTGGACCTAGCGGTAGTACCGTTGTACCTAGCGGTAGTACCGCTAGAGTTGGCGGCAGTACCGCCCCTGGTCAGCGGTAGTACCGCTCCAGGAGCTTAGTACCGCCTGCCTAGCGGTTGTTCGTGGACGGACCTTTTTGCGAAGACTTTCTTGGCGGTGGTAGTGCCTTTGCACTACCAGGGGCCCAGCGGTAGTACCGCTGGGGCCAGCGGTAGTACCGCTGGAGTGCCAGCGGTAGTACCGCTAGCAGCCGGCGGTAGTACCGCTGCAGTGCCAGCGGTAGTACCGCTTCAGCCAGCGGTAGTACCGCTGGAGCTCGGGCAGAGAGTGGGGGTAACGTTCTGATTCTTTCCCCCACTATATAAAGGGGGTCTTCTTCCCCCTTGGTCTCATCCATCCGTTGAGCTCTTGTTCTACCTCCATTGTTGACATTCTTAGAGCTTGATTACTCTCTATCCCTCCAATGATTCTTGCTTGTTCTTGAGGGAAAATAGAGAGGAGATCTAGATCCACATCTCCACCAATCACTTTCTCCTCTATGTGAGGGGAACTCCTTGGATCTTGATCTTGGAGTTCTTTGTGAGCTCCTTGTTCTTCCTCACATATTTCTCCATAGCTTTTGTTGTTGTGGAGGGATTTGAGTGTGAGGGACTTGACCACGTCGTGTGTTCTTGCCATTGTATTAGTTGCATCGGTTTGAGTTCTCCACGGTGATACGTGGAAGTGAGAAGTTGAGAAGCTTACTACCTTTGGTACTTAGTACCCTTGATATTTTTCTTCGTGGATGCTTTGGCGTCCTAGAAGCTTGGTGGTGTCTCGGAGCTCAATCAGTGTGGTGTGAAGCTCCGGGAAGCGTCGGGGTCTCCAATTAGGTTGTGGAGATTCCCCCGAGCAATTTGTACGGGTACCGTTAACCGCCCCCAAGGGTTGCCACGTGTACGGGTTCGGTGACCGCCCCCAAGGGTTGCCATTTGTACGGGTTCGGTGACCGCCCTCAAGGGTCCCTTAGTGGAATCACGGCATCTTGCATTGTGCGAGGGCGTGAGGAGATTACGGTGGCCTTAGTGGCATCTTGGGGAGCATTGTGCCTCCACACCGCTCTAACGGAGATTAGCATCCGCAAGGGTGTGAACTTCGGGATACATCATCGTCTCCCCGTGCCTCGGTTATCTCTTACCCGGACCCTTTACTTATGCACTTTACTTTGTGATAGACATATTGTTTATTGTAATATATCTTGCTATCACTTAGTTGTTTATCTTGCTTAGCATAAGTTGTTGGTGCACATAGGTGAGCCTAGTTGTTTGTAGGTTTTGTGCTTGACATATTAAACGTTAGTTTTATTCCGCATTTTTTCAAGCCTAAACCTTAACTATTTTAAAGCGCCTATTCACCCCCCCCCCTCTAGGCGACATCCACGTCCTTTTCAGTAAGGTACACATCAATAACAAGTATATCACATATACCTTTGACGTTGTCGGCTTCTTGTTCGCTAAGTACTTAGGGCAATTCCGCTTCCAGTGACTGGTTCCCTTGCAGTAATAGCACTCAGTCTCAGGCTTGGGTCCTTTCTTTGGCTTCTTCCCGGCAAATGGTTTACCGGGCGCGTGATGACGAGATGATGTATATACTTCTCGCACCTCATTGGTTACCCCAACTAGAAGGTTGAGATGTAGTCAGAAGCAAGTTTTCCCTCACACGGGAACTGTAAGGTTTATCGAACTGCGAGGACTCCTAGGATCAACAAGTAGGTGTCCGTTGCCCCTATCTAGCAGAAGACGTGGACCTGCACACACAACAAATAACTTTGCTCCCAACGAGTACATATAGGTTGTCAATCTCTCCGGCCTTGTAGTTTGCAAAGGATCAAAAAACAAGCGGGAATAGTAATAGTGATTGCAACGGGAAAGTAAATGAAAACGGTAAATGATGGAGGTGTAAGCAATGATGGTGATATGGACTGGAGTCACATGATGTTCACTAGTGATGTCTCTCTCCCAAAAGACGATAAACAACTATGCTTGGGTAAACAAATTACAGCTCGACAATTGACAGAATTATGAACGCACCGCAATGCTAATTATGCTACTTGAAAGTTAGAGGCTCAATAGTAATGGGCAGTACGCCAAGACAAGTAGACCGTTTATTCATCAACATCTACTTACTAATCATCCATCTTGATATATCTATCCAAAACATCTCGCCGGTATTAAGTTGCGAGCCCCACCCAAAGTGTAAACTCAAAGCAACGGACAACTGCATTAACAAACTATGTGTAAGGTAAACAATCCTTGCAACCATGGTCACAAGCATCGTTGTTTTCTCCCTGGTGACAACATCACATCCCCTAGTCTCATGTTTCTGTCACTCAAGCTAGAAATAGAGGGGCATGAACCCAAAATCATGCATAATGCTCCCTCTTGGAGTTACAATCTACTACTCGGACAAAGCAATAAATAGCAATGGAGAACATGCATGAATCACTAAGGAACATAATATAAAAGGATAATCAAATATATAACTCATAACAATCTGAACATAATCTCATAATCCATCAGATCCCAACTAACCGAGCATAGCAATAGCAAGAGAATTACATAGATGCCTTGATCATGTAGGGCAGCTCACAAGGGCTAATCATGGAAGCACAAGATTGGAGAGAAGACATCGCATAGCTACTGGTCATGGACTCATGGTCTAAGGAGGAATACTCACGGCACTTCCGGAAAGCGTCCATGGCGGTGGAGAAGCTCCCGCAGGTCAATCCTCCCTCGGCAGGGTGCCGGGAAGAGGTCTCCTCTCGGAAGCGCTACGTTAGCGGGACGATGGAGAAATTCATGATTTTGGACGTGATGGAAGGGTTTCCTCACGAGGAGTAAATATAGACGAAAGGAGGGCACCGGAGGGTGTGGGACCCACCTAGTCGGCCTCTTGGCACGGCCTAGGGCCACGCCGCACCCACAGGTCGCCTGGGAGGTGGCCCCCTCTGGCCCATCTTCGGTGATCTGGAAGCTTCCGTTATGCTGATTTTTTATATACTTTTCTTGGGATTTTTCGGGCTTCAGAAAATTGGATAAAAGCCCCTGCAAAATAGACATCAGCAAACAGAAACTGGCACTGTGTGCACTGAGTTAGTAGGTTATTCCAAATATGTGTAAAATGATATAAAAGTGTAGCAAAACATATAACAATGTCACCCAAAAGATCATGGAAGAAGCAGAAATTACAAATACGTTTGGGACGTATCAACATCCCCAAGCTTAATTTCTGCTCGCCCACGATTAGATAAATGATAACACAATAATTTAGGTGTTGACATGCTAACACACATATAAGAACTTCAAAGTAAAGCAAGTGATATATGCAATTCAAGTCAAGACAATAACAAGCAAGAGTCTATATCTAGTATTGAAATTAGCAAAGTAAGAACATAAAGGTGCAAGAGCTCTAGCTGTCCGTGACTCGAATGTCTTCAAATGGTGTTTGCGTGCAAGAAGTGGGAGATGGGTTGAGAGCATAAAATTATTTTTTAATTGAGAACTCAATCTACTAAACTCACACTTGGTCTCCTTCAGAATCTTATTTTGACTCATCCCCAGACCACTAGTCAGGCACAAGTCAAAATGATCCTCTCCCATTCGACTTTGAGCACTCATGCAATGGATGAGCGTAAACAAGATATGTTGGCACTTAGGATGGCAAAGAGAGTAATGATGGGGACGGAAGACAAAAAGGTGTGAAAGGCTCACATCAATGAGGACAACCATAGGTGGGAGAAAGCCAAATGATAGATATGATGTGAGGAGTAGGGATTGCCATGTAACGGATGCACATATGAGCTAAGGTAAGCTCTCCAAAGGAACTAGTGGGGGTGCATCCAACTTGTTTGCTCATGAAGACCTAGAGCTCATTTCAGGAGGCTCATCATTGGAATACGCAAACCAAGTTCTATAGTGTAAGGGTCCCCACATAGTTATGCATGAATTCTAATCTCTATGTAGTACAAATATAGCAACGGAGTACGAGTGTGGATCTTTCAAAAGGAATAGTAGTGTTGCCCCCTTCTCTCTTTTTTTTATTTTTTTATTTTTTGTGGCCTCTTTGGCTCTTTCTTTTATCTCTCATTTGCCCTCTTTGGGATCTTTTAATTTGTCCTCTTTGGGATCTTTTCCTCTCTCAAGGGAAAAACTCTATGTTTTACAAGAACAAAAAGAAAAATCATCACACTTTATAAGAAGTACTCAACATAAAGACAAGTGAAAACTATCATGATGTATGCAAATGTATGCCTCTGCGAGTGTAGCAGGATATGCAATGAAACTAGCGCGTCATGTAGCAGTAATAAGAGCAAGGCCCAACTAGCATGCGGCTCCTCGATCAGGCAAAAGCATGTATGACATGAAGATCAAGTCATGAGATGGTGGATGTTGCATGGCAATGTATCTCGGAAAGGCTATGGAAATGCCTTAATAGGTAGGTATGGTGGCTGTTTTGAGGAAAGATATAATGAGGCTTATGTATGACAGAGCGTATCATGTCATGGGTTTGGATGCACCAACGGAGTTTCCACCAATTCTCAAGATGAGAAAGGGCAATGCATGGTACCGAAGAGGCTAGCAAAAATATGGATGGTGGAAGTGCCAACAATCGAATACTCACATTAGTCCAGAGAATTCATACTCTTATTATCGGTAACTCTCTATCTAGTTAGGAAATTCACAAAGAGAGAAGTACCCCGAGGAGGAGTGTTTGGGGGTTTGGTTACCCTTGCGCATCCTCGACTCATGGTAACGTGAGGGTACTCTATATATTCCAACCCCTCCAAAGGTTAGCGATCAATTTAGTAGCTAGAGTTCTCAACTAATTTTTAGTTTTTAAAAGACACACGAATTTTCCAAAATACGACACCTATCACTAATAAGCTCAAGCTCTTGGCACCAATAGTCCAAACATTACTCAAATCAATACCTCAAAACTATTGCAAGTTACTACTATACTTAAATAGCAACCTCAATTACCTACTCATGCAAGACACACAAATCAGTGTAACAAGCCAACTCTCTAAGCATCATAACTCAAGAGAGTTCCATAAGCAACCTAAATAAAATCTCTTAAAAATATATAGCATGAAAACTAAGAGCTAAGCATGACAGTAGCTACGGAAAGATAAAGAACACACAAAAAGAATAAGCATGAAAACCTATGTTGTGTTCTAGAGTGGAATGGAGCGTGCTTCTCTCCCAAATAAGGTAGGCTAGGTTCCAAATTGTTATGAACAGAAATAAAAACTAAAACCAACTAAAAAGTAAAGAGCGGGACGCTCCAAGCATAGCAGATAACATATGAAGTGATAAAAATATAGCATGAAGATGGACAAATTGATGATTGTTGATAGAGAAGGGGATGCACGGGGGCATCCCCAAGCTTAGACGCTTGAGTCTCCTTGAATAATTCTTTGGGTGCATGGGGGTATCCCCAAGATTGAGCGCTTGACACGCATGTATCTTCTTTCATCATCTCTCATCGCATACTTGAAAACTCTCTTCATACGAAACTCATCATAAGTTGATTAGAGTGGTTAGTACCCTTAGTAAAATAATTTAATACCTACTCGAAATGATGATTTTCATGAAAAGATACTATTTCTCATGATTGCCAAAAGGTTTTTGCAAAGTAAAAGCAAGCTTAAGATTTGCAAAATGAGGAAAACATGGCAGAATCTGTGAAAAACAGAACAGAAAGTAGTAAATAATTTATTTGGGGCACTTATGCAACTCAAATCAAAGAACTCAGAACAGATGCCAGAAAGGAAATTATATAGAGCGTACTATGAAAAAAATCATATCAAAAAGATGATCTGGTGATGTTTGCCGAATTTTTCCGTCAGGCAGACAGAATCTATTTCTGGACAACATGTCACAATTTTTGAACTTTCTTGCAATCGGAGGCTATAACTTGACACAAAGCTTAAACATAAAGATACAATGATGTTGCTACAGTAGTAACACACATCGAGACCACTAAAATTGCAAGTAAAAACAAATTGGGTTGCCTCCCAACAAGCGCTTTCTTTTATGCCTTTGAGCTAGGCATAATGCAAGAAGATCAAGTTGTATCAATTGAACCATCATCAAGATCATCAAAGAGCTCTTCAATAGTACAACTAGTCTTAAGTGGACTCTCAAAGAGAGGCTTAGTGTCCATACCTCTAGGGAAAAAAGCAAAGGTAGTAAGACCAATTGGAATTTTATTTCTAATTCTATTTAAGAGAGGTATCTCTTCCAAGGTCTTCACCGTTTCAACACCCCTAGCAATAGGTATATTTGTTTTTGGTTTAGGAACCTTGCGGGGGTTTCTACCTTTTTAGTCTTGATGGAGGATAGAGTAGTTCCTAAATTTTCAAAAATATCCTCTATCTTATCAATCCTAGATGGATCCAAATCATGGGATTTAAGGGTCTCCAAAGTTTTGTAAATTTTGTGCATGGAGCTATCAAGTCTATTTAAGTTCCCTTGAATCAACTCCAAAAAAAAGTTCCCTTGAATCCTACGATCTACTTCATTTATTTTACTCATGCTTTGCATCTCTAGCTCTATTTTCTCAAGTTTACTCATAATGTGAGCTAAAGTAATATTATCCTTAATGTCAACAATAGGTGGGATTTCGACAAGATTTTCCATAACGTTAAGAGCCTCCCCAACGGGAGCTTTCAAGAAATTCCCTCCTATTGTTGTGTCTAGAACAGACCTATGCCAAGAAGTAATTCTAGCATAAAAAATTCTAAGCAAAATAGTGGTGGATTGCTTCTTGGTGGCTCTATCTTGAGAATTTTTAATTCTATACCAAGCATCTTTCAAACTTTCTCCAACCCATTGTTTGAAGGTGAGAATCTCTCCTTCGGGTGCAACACCAGAGGCAAAGGATTTAGACATACCGACTAAACAAAGAAAAGTAACTAATTTTTTCGTGGTTTTTGGTATAAGACTCTAAAGCAAAAACTAGAAAGAAAACTAACAAGACTAAAAAGCAAAGGTAAAGGATGGTGTGCAACTCCCCTATCTTGAAGACTGGAGTCCCCGGCAATGGCGCCAGAAAACTTTGCTTGATGACGAGATGATGTATATACTTCTTGCACCTCGTTGGTTA
Organism: Hordeum vulgare subsp. vulgare; assembly: GCF_904849725.1. NCBI lineage: Eukaryota > Viridiplantae > Streptophyta > Magnoliopsida > Poales > Poaceae > Hordeum > Hordeum vulgare. The sequence continues at coordinate 119,847,134 of NC_058521.1, read as the reverse complement.
CCCCAAGTGGAAGGTTGAGATGTATTCAGCAACAAGTTTTCCCTCACACGGGAACTATAAGGTTTATCGAACTAGGAGGACTCCTAGGATCAACAAGTAAGTGTCCGCTGCCCCTGTCTAGCAGAAGACATGGACATACACACACAACAAATAACTTTGCTCCAAACGAGTACAGATAGGTTGTCAATATCTTCGGCCTTGTAGTTTGCAAAGGATCAAAACACAAGCAGGAATAGTAATAGTGATTGCAACGGGAAAGTAAATGAAAACGGTAAATGATGGAGGTGTAAGCAATGATGGTGATATGGACCAGAGTCACATGATGTTCACTAGTGATGTCTCTCTCCCAAAAGACGATAAACAACTATGCTCGGGTAAACAAATTACAGCTGGGCAATTGACAGAATTATGAACGCACCACAATGCTAATTATGCTACTTGAAAGTTAGAGGATCCATAGTAACGGGCAGTACGCCAAGACAAGTAGACCGTTTATTCATCAACATCTACTTACAAATCATTAACCTTGAGATATCTATCCAGAATATCTTGCCAGTATTAAGTTGCGAGCCCCACCCAAAGTGTAAACTCAAAGCAATGGACAACTGCATTAACGAACTATGCGTAAGGTAAACAATCCTTGCAACTGTGGTCACAAGCACCGTTGTATTCTCCCTGATGGCAACATCACATCCCCTAGTCTCATGTTTCTGTCACTCAAGCTAGACATCGAGGGCATGAACCCACAATCATGCATAATGCTCCCCTTGGAGTTACAATCTACTACTCGGCCAAAGCAATAAATAGTAATGGAGAACATGCATGAATCACTAATGAACATAATATAAAAGGATAATCAAATATATAACTCATAACAATCTGAACATAATCTCATAATCCATCGGATCCCAACAAACCGAGCATAGCAATAGCAAGAGAATTACATAGATGCCATGATCATGTAGGGCAGCTCACAAGGGCTAATCATGGAAGCACAAGATTGGAGAGAAGACATCACATAGCTACTGGTCATGGACTCATGGTCCAAAGAGGACTACTCACGGCACGTCCGGGAAGCGTCCATGGCGGTGGAGAAGCTCCCAGAGGTCAATCCTCCCTCCGGCGGGGTGCCAGGAAGAGGTCTCCTCACGCTGCCGATCTCGAAAGCGCTGCGACGGCGGAACGATGGAGAAATTCGCAATTCTGGATGTGATGGAAGGGTTTTCTCTCGGAGTAAATATAGGCGAAAGGAGGGCACCGGAGGGCGTGGGAGCCACCCAGACGGCCTCTTGGCGCGGCCTAGGGCCAGGTCGCACCCACAGGTCGCCCGGGAGGCCCCTGGCCCCCCTCTGTCCCATCTTCGGTGATTTGGAAGCTTCCATTACGCTGATTTTTTTTATTTTTCTTGGGATTTTTCGGGCTTTGGTAAATTGGGTAAAAGCCCCTGCAAAATAGACATAAGCAGGCATAAACTCGCACTGGGTGCACTGAGTTAGTAGGTTAGTCCAAATATGTGTAAAATGGTATAAAAGTGTAGCAAAACATATAACAATGTCACCCAAAAGATCATGGAACAAGCAAAAATTATAGATACGTTTGGGACGTATCAGCGCGACAACTTCTTTGTCGTCCTTCTTGAAGGTCTTTTTACCCCTGCCTTTCTTGAAACTGGTGGTCTTATTCACCATCAACACTTGATGTTTTTTCTTCATTTCTACCTCCGCAGATTTCAGCATTGAATACAACTCGGGAATAGTCTTTTCCATCCCTTGCATGTTGTAATTCATCACAAAGCCTTTATAACTAGGTGGAAGCGACTCGAGGATTCTGTCAATGACCGCATCATCCGGAAGTTCAACTCCCAGTTGAGTCAACCGGGTGTGCAACCGAGACATTTTGAGTATGTGCTCACTGACAGAACTATTCTCCTCTATCTTACAGCTAAAGAACTTGTCGGAGACTTCACATATCTCGACCCGGGCATGAGCTTGAAAAACAAGTTTCATCTCCTCAAATATCTTATATGCTCCATGAAGCTCAAAACGCCTTTGGAGCCCCGGTTCTAAACTGTAAAGCATGCTGCATTGAACCAGAGAGTAGTCATCACTCCGCGACTGCCAGACGTTCCTAACATCCCGGGTTGCTGTGGGAACAGGAGGATCACCTAGCGGTGCATTAAAGACATATGCCTTCTTGGAAGCAGTGAGGATGAGCTTTAAGTTACGAGCCCAATCCGCATAGTTGCTCCCATCATCTTTTAGCTTGGTTTTGTCTAGGAACGCGTTGAAGTTGAATGAGATATTTGCGTTGGCCATTGGATCTACAATATTTGTAAAGACAATTTTAGACTAAGTTCATCTAATCAAATTACTAATGAACTCCCACTTAGATCGACATCCGTATAGTCATCCAAGTGTTACATGATCCACGTCGACTAGCCCGTGTCCGATCATTACGTGAGACGGACTAGTAATCAATGGTGAGCATCAACATGTTGATCGTATCAACTATACGACTCATGTTCAACCTTTCAGTCTCCCGTATTCGAGGCCATGTCTGTACATGCTAGGCTCGTCGAGTCAACCTAAGTGTTTTGCGTGTGCAAACTAGCTTACACCCGTTGTATGCGAACGTTAGAATCTAACACACCCGATCATCACGTGGTGCTTCGAGACAACGATCCTTCACAATGGTGCACACTTAGGGGAATACATATCTCGAAATTTTAATGAGGGATCATCCTATCTTTGCTACCGTCGTTCTAAGCAATAAGATGAAAAACATGATAAACATCACATGCAATCATATATTGACATGATATGGCTAATATCATCTTGCTCCTTTGATCTCCATCTTCAGGGCACCATGATCATCACTGTCACTGGCATGACACCGTGATCTCCATCATTGTGTCTCCATGAAGTCGTCACACCAACTTATTACTTCTACTACTATAGCTACCGTTTAGCAATAAAGTAAAGTAATCACATGGCGTTGCATCTCATACAATAAATTAAGACAACTCATATGGCTCATGTCGGTTGTCTTACTCACCGACATGCAAGTCGTGAATCCTATTACAAGAACATGATCAATCTCATACATCACATCCTTTTGGCCATATCACATCACATAGCATACCCTGCAAAAATAAGTTAGACGTCCTCTAATTGTTGTTGCAAGTTTTACATGGCTGATTAGGGTTTCTAGCAAGAACGCTTCTTATCTACGTGACAGCCACAATGTTGATATGTCAATGCTATGTACCCTTCATAAGGACCGTCTATATCGAATCCGATTCGACTAAAGTGGGAGAGACATACACCCGCTAGCCACCTTATGCAACAAGTGCATGTCGGTCGGTGGAACCGGTCTCACGTAAGAGTACGTGTAAAGTCGGTCTGGGCCGCTTCATCCCACGATGCCGCCGAATCAAGATAAAACTAGTAACGACAAGCAATTGACAAAATCAGTGCCCACAACTTTTGTGTTCTACTCGTGCATAGAATCTACGCATAGAACCTTGGCTCGGATGCCACTATTGGGGAACGTAGTAAATTCAAAAACTTCCAACGCCACACAAGGATCTATCTATGGAGAAACCAGAAATGAGCAAAGGAGTAGAGCATCTTCATACCTTTGAAGATTGCTAAGCGGAAGCATTGCTAGAAAGCGGTTGATGAAGTCGTACTCGCAGCGATTCAGATCGTGGTGGATTGCGATCTATGCACCGAAAGACGGTGCCTCTGCGTTCAACACACGTGCAGCCCGGTGACGTCTCCAACGCCTTGATCCAGCAAGGAAGGAGGAGAGGTTGAGGGAGAGCTCCGGCAGCACGACGGCGTGGTGACGATGGAGCTACGTGGCACTCCAACAGGGCTTCGCCAAGCACTACGGAGGACGAGGAGGAGGAGGAGTAGGGCTGCGCCAAGAGAGAGAGAATTGTTATCTCAAATCAACCCCAAAACCCTCACTATATATAGGAGGAGAGGGAGGAGGGTGCCCACCCTTAGGGTTTCCCACCCTAAACCCTAAGGGTACGACAACCCTAGATGGCCCTTGGGGTGGCGGCCATGGTGAAGGCGCCCTAGGGTGGGCCTTGAGGCCCAAGGTGGCCTCCCCACGCCTAGGGTTTTGCCCCTCCAACCCTTGTTGCGCCTTCAGCTGCTTGTGGTGGCGCACCAGCCCACATATGGGCTGGTTCCCATCCACCTTTAGGCCCATGTAGCAGTTTGGGGCTCGTGGCCCTTCCCAGCGGACCCCGGAACCCTTCCGGTGGTCCCGTTACATTACCGGTGTCGCCCGAAACACTTTCGGTGACCAATTCGTCACTTCTTATATATCAATCTTTACCTCGGGACCATTCTGGAACTCCTCGTGACGTCCGGGACTCCGAACAACCTTTGGTAACCACGTACACTATTCCCATATAACCCTAGCGTCATCGAACCTTAAGTGTGTAGACCCTACAGGTTCGGGAAGCATGCAGACATGACCGAGACACCTCTCTGGTCAATAACCAACACCGGGGTCTGGATATCCATGTTGGTTCCCACATGTTCCACGATGATCTCATCGGATGAACCACGATGTCGGGGATTCGATCAATCCCGTATGCAATTCCCGTTGTCTACCGGTATGATACTTGCCCAAGATTTGATCGTGGGTATCCGTGTACCTCGTTCAATCTCGTTACCGGCAAGTCTCTTTACTCGTTCCGTAACACATCATCTCGTGGCTAACTCCTTAGTCACACTGAGCTCAATATGATGATGAATTACCGAGTGGGCCCAGAGATACCTCTCCGCCACACGGAGTGACAAGTCCGAGTCTCGATTCGTACAACCCAACAGACACTTTCGGAGATACGTGTAGTGCACCTTTATAATCACCTAGTTACATTGTGACGTTTGATACACCCAAAGCATTCCTACGGTATCCGGGAGTTGCACAATCTCATGGTCTAAGGAAATGATACTTGACTCTAGAAAAGCTTTAGCAGACGAACAATACGATCTAGTGCTATGCTTAGGATTGGGTCTTGTCCATCACATCATTCCCCAATGATGTGATCCCGCTATCAATGACATCCAATGTCCATGATCAGGAAACCATGATCATCTATTGATCAACGAGCTAGCCAACGATCTATATATTCACACATGTATTACGGTTTTCGGTTAATACAATTATAGCATGAATAATAGACAATTATCATGAACTAGGAAATATAATAATAATCACTTTATTATTGCCTCTAGGGCATATTTCTAACAGATAGTAGGATCCAGGAAAAGGACCTACGACCGACGGTATCCAAGGTCCAGCATCATGTGGAGCCCTGGCAGGGCCGATGGCTCTCTAAGGCTACGAGGGTTGTGCTTATCAACTCCTCTATTATTAGCCTTTTGATGTTCCTGATGGGATTTTATAGTCTCCACGAATCCCTAGATCAGAAATCGCCAAATACCAGTCCCAATTCTTCTACGCATGTAAGGGTAATAAACAGAAGTACCATATGGTGAAGTAATCGGAAATATGCAAGCCTAAAAACCAGGGAGGGCCTGGCGTCATCTCTTCTAAACGAATGAACATCGCCCTCCTCTCTAAGTGTCTTTGGCGTATTGAGACCGGAGATGGTGGCCTCTGGCTTCACATCATCCGCTCTAAATACCTTCGGGGCCAGCCACTTGCCTTTGCACCTCGGGTGGGTGGTTCCCAGTTCTGGCAGACGATTATTCAAATGTTGTCGGTCCTGCGGCTTGGGTCTTCGATCACGATTGGTTCGGGTTTGAATGTTGGGGAACGTCGCACGGGAAACAAAAATTTTCCTACGCGCACGAAGACCTATCATGGTGATGTCCATCTACGAGAGGGGATGAGTGATCTACGTACCCTTGTAGACCGTACAACAGAAGCGTTAGAGAACGCGGTTGATGTAGTGGAACGTCCTCACATCCCTCGATCCGCCCCGCGAACAATCCCGCGATCAGTCCCACAATCTAGTACCGAACGGACGGCACCTCCGCGTTCAGCACACGTACAGCTCGACGATGATCTCGGCCTTCTTGATCCAGCAAGAGAGACGGAGAGGTAGAAGACTTCTCCAGCAGCGTGACGGCGCTCCGGAGGTTGGTGATGACCTTGTCTCAGCAGGGCTCCGCCCCAGCTCCACACAAACGCGATCTAGAGGAAAAACTGTGGAGGTATGTGGTCGGGCTGCCGTGGAAAAGTCGTCTCAAATCAGCCCTAAAACCTCCATATATATAGGTGGGAGGGAGGGGACCTTGCCTTGGGGCTCAAGGAGCCCCAAGGGGGTCGGTCGAGTCCAAGGGGGGAAGACTCCCCCCCCCCACAAACCGAGTTGGACTTGGTTTGGTGGGAGGGAGTCCCCCTTCCTTCCCACCTCCTCCTTTTTTTTCTTTCTCTTTGATTTTTTATCTCTATGGCGCATAGGGCACTTGTGGGCTGTCCCACCAGCCCACTAAGGGCTGGTGTGCCTCCCTCAAGGCCTATGGGCTTCCCCGGGGTGGGTTCCCCCCCCCCCCCCGGTGAACTCCCGGAACCCATTCGTCATTCCCGGTACATTCCCGGTAACTCCGAAAACCTTCCGGTAATCAAATGAGGTCATCCTATATATCAATCTTCGTTTCCGGACCATTCCGGAAACCCTCGTGATGTCTGTGATCTCATCCGGGACTCCGAACAACATTCGGTAACCAACCATATAACTCAAATACGCATAAAACAACGTCGAACCTTAAGTGTGCAGACCCTGCGGGTTCGAGAACTATGTAGACATGACCCGAGGGACTTCTCGGTCAATATCCAATAGCGGGATCTGGATGCCCATATTGGATCCTACATATTCTACGAAGATCTTATCGTTTGAACCTCAGTGCCAAGGATTCATATAATCCCGTATGTTATTCCCTTTGTCCTTCGGTATGTTACTTGCCCGAGATTCGATCGTCAGTATCCGTATACCTATTTCAATATCGTTTACCGTCAAGTCTCTTTACTCATTCCGTAATACAAGATCCCGCAACTTCCACTAAGTTACATTGCTTGCAAGGCTTGTGTGTGATGTTGTATTACCGAGTGGGCCCCGAGATACCTCTCCGTCACACGGAGTGACAAATCCCAGTCTTGATCCATACTAACTCAACTAACACCTTCGGAGATACCTGTAGAGCATCTTTATAGTCACCCAGTTACGTTGCGACGTTTGATACACACAAAGCATTCCTCCGGTGTCAGTGAGTTATATGATCTCATGGTCATAGGAATAAATACTTGACACGCAGAAAACAGTAGCAACAAAATGACACGATCAACATGCTACGTCTATTAGTTTGGGTCTAGTCCATCACGTGATTCTCCTAATGACGTGATCCAGTTATCAAGCAACAACACCTTGTTCATAATCAGAAGACAATGACTATCTTTGATCAACTGGCTAGCCAACTAGAGGCATGCTAGGGACGGTGTTTTGTCTATGTATCCACACATGTAAATGAGTCTTCATTCAATACAATTATAGCATGGATAATAAACGATTATCTTGATACAGGGATTATAATAATAACTATATTTATTATTGCCTCTAGGGCATAATTCCAACAGTCTCCCACTTGCACTAGAGTCAATAATCTAGCCCTCACATCACCATGTGAATTACATTGTAATAAATCTAACACCCATACAGTTCTGGTGTTGATCATGTTTTGGCCGTGGAAGAGGTTTAGTCAGCGGGTTTGCTACATTCAGATCCATGTGCACTTTGCATATATTTACGTCCTCTTCCTCGACGTAGTCGCGGATGAGGTTGAAGCGTCGTTTGATGTGTCTGGTCTTCTTGTGAAACCGTGGTTCCTTTGCTAAGGCAATGGCACCAGTGTTGTCACAGAACAAGGTTATTGGATTCAGTGCGCTTGGCACCACTCCAAGATCCGTCATGAACTGCTTCATCCAGACACCCTCCTTAGCCGCCTCCGAGGCAGCCATGTACTCCGCTTCACATGTAGAATCTGCTACGACGCTTTGCTTGGAACTGCACCAGCTTACTACACCCCCATTAAGAATAAATACGTATCCGGTTTGCGACTTAGAGTCGTCCGGATCTGTGTCAAAGCTTGCATCGACGTAACCTTTTACGGCGAGCTCTTCGTCACCTCCATACACGAGAAACATCTCCTTAGTCCTTTTCAGGTACTTCAGGATATTCTTGACCGCTGTCCAGTGATCCACTCCTGGATTACTCTGGAACCTACCTGCCATACTTATGGCCAGGCTAACATCCGATCTAGTGCACAACATTGCATACATGATAGAACCTATGGCTGAAGCATAGGGGACGGAGCACATATGCTCTCTATCTTCATCAGTTGCTGGGCACTGAGTCTTACTCAATCTCGTACCTTGTAGAACTGGCAAGAACCCTTTCTTGGACTGTTCCATTTTGAACCTCTTCAAAACTTTATCAAGGTATGTGCTTTGTGAAAGTCCTATCAGGCGTTTTGATCTATCCCTATAGATCTTAATGCCTAGAATGTAAGCAGCTTCTCCTAGGTCCTTCATAGAGAAACTTTTATTCAAGTAACCTTTTATGCTCTCCAAAAACTCTACGTTGTTTCCAATCAGTAATATGTCATCCACATATAATATTAGAAACGCCACAGAGCTCCCACTCACTTTCTTGTAAATACAAGATTCTCCAACCACTTGTATAAACCCAAATGCTTTGATCACCTCATCAAAGCGTTTGTTCCAACTCCGAGATGCTTGCACCAGTCCATAAATGGATCGCTGGAGCTTGCACACCTTGTTAGCATTATTAGGATCGACAAAACCTTCGGGTTGTATCATATACAACTCTTCCTTAAGGAAACCGTTAAGGAACGCCGTTTTGACATCCATCTGCCAGATTTCATAATCGAAAAATGCAGCCATTGCTAACATGATTCTGACGGACTTAAGCATCGCTACGGGTGAGAAAGTCTCATCGTAGTCAACTCCTGGAACTTGTGAAAAACCCTTTGCCACAAGTCGAGCTTTATAAACGGTTACATTGCCGTCAGCGTCCGTCTTTTTCTTAAAGATCCATTTGTTCTGAATAGCCTTGCGGCCCTCAGGCAGTATCTCCAAAGTCCACACTTTGTTCTCATACATGGATCCTATCTCGGACTTCATGGCTTCTAGCCATTTGTTGGAATCTGGGCCCACCATTGCTTCTTCATAATTTGCAGGTTCATTGTTGTCTAACAACATGATTGACAAGACGGGATTACCGTACCACTCTGGAGCAGCACGTGATCTCGTCGACCTGCGTGGTTCAACAGAAACTTGAACTGGAGTTTCATGATCATCATCATTAACTTCCTCCTCAACCGGCGTCGCAATGACAGAGGTTTCCCCTTGCCCTGCGCCACCATCTAGAGGGATGATTGGTTCGACAACCTCGTCAAGGTCTATCTTCCTCCCACTCAATTCTCTCGAGAGAAACTCCTTCTCGAGAAAAGCTCCGTTTTTAGCAACAAACACTTTGCCCTCGGATTTGAGATAGAAGGTGTACCCAACTGTCTCTTTTGGGTAACCTATGAAGACGCACTTTTTCCGCTTTGGGTTCTAGCTTTTCAGGCAGAAGCTTTTTGACATAAGCATCGCATCCCCAAACTTTAAGAAACGACAACTTTGGCCTTTTGCCATACCACAGTTCGTATGATGTCGTCTCAACGGATTTTGATGGTGCCCTATTTAAAGTGAATGCAGCTGTTTCTAATGCATAACCCCAAAATGATAACGGCAAATCAGTAAGAGACATCATAGACCGCACCATCTCTAATAGAGTGCAATTACGACGTTCGGACACACCATTACGCTGTGGTGTTCCAGGCGGTCAACTGTGAAACAATTCCACACTGTCTTAAGTGAGCACCAAACTCGAAACTCAGATATTCACCCCCATGATCAGACCGTAGGAACTTGATCTTTTTGTTACGATGATTTTCCACTTCACTCTAAAATTGCTTGAACTTTTCAAATGTTTCAGACTTGTGCTTCATCAAGTAGACATAACCATATCTACTTAAATCGTCAGTGAAGGTGAGAAAATAGCGATATCCGCCGCGTGCCTCCACGCTCATCGGACCACACACATCGGTATGTATGATTTCCAACAAGTCACTTGCACGCTCCATTGTTCCTGAGAACGGAGTCTTAGTCATCTTGCCCATGAGGCATGGTTCGCACGTGTCAAGTGAATCAAAGTCAAGTGACTCCAAAAGTCCATCAGCATGGAGTTTCTTCATGCGCTTTACACCAATATGACCTAAGCGGCAGTGCCACAAAAATATGGCGCTATCATTGTTATCTCTAACTCTTTTGGTCTCAATGTTATGTATATGCGTATTGCTATCAAGATTCAATATGAACAATCCTCTCACATTCGGTGCATGACCATAAAAGATGTTACTCATAGAAATAGAACAACCATTATTCTCTGACTTAAAAGAGTAACCGTCTCGCAATAAACAAGATCCAGATATAATGTTCATGCTCAACGCAGGCACTAAATAACAATGATTTAAGTTCATCACTAATCCTGATGGTATTTGAAGTGACACTGTGCCGACGGCGATTGCATCAACCTTGGAACCATTTCCTACGCGCATCGTCACTTCATCTTTCGCCAGCCTTCGTCTATTCCGCAGTTCCTGTTTCGAGTTGCAAATATGAGCAACAGAACCGGTATCGAATACCCAGGCACTACTACGAGAGCGGGTTAAGTACACATCAATAACATGTATATCAAATATACCTGATTTTTCTTTGCCCGCCTTCTTATCTGCCAGATACTTGGGGCAATTGCGCTTCCAGTGACCCATACGCTTGCAATAGTAACACTCCGTTTCCGGCTTAGGTCCAGCTTTGGGTTTCTTCGTCAGATTGGCAACAGGCTTGCCGCTCTTCTTCGAATTGCCCTTCTTGCCTTTGTCGTTTCTCTTAAAACTAGTGGTCTTATTCACCATCAACACTTGATGCTCTTTACGGAGTTCAGACACTGCGACTTTCAACATTGCAAACAACTCGCCGGGAGACTTGTTCATCCCTTGCATGTTGTAGTTCAACACAAAGCCTTTATAGCTTGGCGGCAGTGATTGAAGGATTCTGTCAGTGATAGCTTCTTGCGGGAGTTCAATCCCCAGCTCAGCTAGACGGTTTGAGTACCCAGACATTTTGAGCACATGTTCATTGACAGACGAGTTTTCCTCCATCTTGCAAGCATGGAATTTATCGGAGGTCTCATACCTCTCGATCCGGGCGTTCTTCTGAAAGATAAACTCCAACTCCTGGAACATCTCAAATACTCCATGACGCTCAAAGCGACGTTGAAGTCCCGGTTCTAAGCCATAAAAGACTGCACATTGAACTATTGAGTAGTCCTCCTTACGTGCTAACCAAGCGTTCTTAACATCCTGATCAGCCGTAGCGGGTGGTTCATCTCCTAGCCCAGCATTAAGGACATAATCCTTCTTCCCAGCTTGTAAGATTAGCTTAAGATTACGAGCCCAGTCTACAAAGTTGCTTCCATCATCTTTCAACTTAGCTTTCTCTAGGAACGTACTAAAATTCAGGATGACTGTCGCGTGAGCCATGATCTACAACACAAATATATTCAAAGTGGACTTAGACTATGTTCAAGATTATTAGAGTTTAACTTAATCAAATTATTCGCTAAACTCCCACTCAAAAAGTACATCTCTCTAGTCATTTGAGTGGTTCATGATCCACTTGCACTAGCTCAAGTCCGATCATCACGTGAGTTGAGTATAGTTTCAGTGGTAAGCATCCCTATGCTAATCATATCACCTATATGATTCATGATCGACCTTTCGGTCTCATGTGTTCCGAGGCCATGTCTGCACATGCTAGGCTCGTCAAGCTTAACCCGAGTGTTCCGCGTGCGCAACTGTTTTGCACCCGTTGTATGTGAACGTTGAGTCTATCACACCCGATCATCACGTGGTGTCTCGAAACGACGAACTGTATCAACGGTGCACAGTCGGGGAGAACACAATTTCGTCTTGAAATTTTAGTGAGAGATCACCTCATAATGCTACCGTCGTTCTAAGCAAAATAAGGTGCATAAAAGGATTAACATCACATGCAATTCATAAGTGGCATGATATGGCCATCATCACGTGCTTCTTGATCTCCATCACCAAAGCACCGGCACGATCTTCTTGTCACCGGCGCCACGCCATGATCTCCATCAGCGTGTTGCCATCGGGGTTGGCGTGCTACTTATGCTATTACTACTAAAGCTACATCCTAGCAAAATAGTAAACGCATCTGCAAGCACAAACGTTAGTATAAAGACAACCCTATGGCTCCTGCCGGTTGCCGTACCATCGACGTGCAACTCGATATTTCTATTACAACATGATCATCTCATACATCCAATATATCACATCACATCGTTGGCCATATCACATCACAAGCATACCCTGCAAAAACAAGTTAGACGTCCTCTAATTTTGTTGTTGCAAGTTTTACGTGGTGACCGGGGTATCTAGTAGGATCGCATCTTACTTACGCAAACACCACAACGGAGATATATGAGTTGCTATTTAACCTCATCCAAGGACCTCCTCGGTCAAATCCGATTCAACTAAAGTTGGAGAAACCGACACTTGCCAGTCATCTTTGAGCAACGGGGTTACTCGTAACGATGAAACCAGTCTCTCGTAAGCGTACGAGTAATGTCGGTCCAAGCCGCTTCAATCCAACAATACCGCGGAATCAAGAAAAGACTAAGGAGGGCAGAAAAACGCACATCACCGCCCAAAAAAACTTTTGTGTTCTACTCGAGAAGACATCTACGCATGAACCTAGCTCATGATGCCACTGTTGGTGAACGTCGCACGGGAAACAAAAAATTTCCTACGCGCACGAAGACCTATCATGGTGATGTCCATCTACGAGAGGGGATGAGTGATCTACGTACCCTTGTAGACCGTACAGCAGAAGCGTTAGAGAACACGGTTGATGTAGTGGAACGTCCTCACATCCCTCGATTCGCCCCGCGAACAATCCCGCGATCAGTCCCACGATCTAGTACCGAACGGACGGCACCTCCGCGTTCAGCACATGTACAGCTCGACGATGATCTCGGCCTTCTTGATCCAGCAAGAGAGACAGAGAGGTAGAAGAGTTCTCCGGCAGCGTGACGGCGCTCCGGAGGTTGGTGATGACCTTGTCTCAGCAGGGCTCCGCCCGAGCTCCGCAGAAACGCGATCTAGAGGAAAAACTGTGGAGGTATGTGGTCGGGCTGCAGTGGAGAAGTCGTCTCAAATCAGCCCTAAAACCTCCGTATATATAGGTGGGAGGGAGGGGACCTTCCCTTGGGGCTCAAGGAGCCCCAAGGGGGTCGGCCGAGTCCAAGGGGGGAGGACTCCCCCCCCCCAAACCGAGTTGTACTTGGTTTGGTGGGAGGGAGTCCCCCTTCCTTCCCACCTCCTCCTTTTTTTTCTTTCTCTTTGATTTTTTATCTCTATGGCGCATAGGGCAGTTGTGGGCTGTCCCACCAGCCCACTAAGGGTTGGTGTGACTCCCTCAAGGCCTATGGGCTTCCCCGGGGTGGGTTGCCCCCCCCCCCCCCCCCGGTGAACTCCCGGAACCCATTCGTCATTCCCGGTACATTCCCGGTAACTCCGAAAACCTTCCGGTAATCAAATGAGGTCATCCTATATATCAATCTTCGTTTCTGGACCATTCCGGAAACCCTCGTGACGTTCGTGATCTCATCCAGGACTCCGAACAACATTCGGTAACCAACCATATAACTCAAATACGCATAAAACAACGTCGAACCTTAAGTGTGCAAACCCTGCGGGTTCGAGAACTATGTAGACATGACCCGAGAGACTTCTCGGTCAATATCCAATAGCGGGACCTGGATGCCTATATTGGATCCTGTTGGAAATATGCCCTAGAGGCAATAATAAATTAGTTATTATTATATTTCTTAGTTCATGATAATCGTTTATTATCCATGCTATAATTGTATTGATTGGAAACACAATACTTGTGTGGATACATAGACAAAACATTGTCCCTAGTAAGCCTCTAGTTGACTAGCTCGTTGATCAAAGATGGTCAAGGTTTCCTGGCCATAGGCAAGTGTTGTCACTTGATAACGGGATCACATCATTAGGAGAATCATGTGATGGACTAGACCCAAACTAATAGACGTAGCATGTTGATCGTGTCATTTTGTTGCTACTGTTTTCTGCGTGTCAAGTATTTGTTCCTATGACCATGAGATCATATAACTCACGGACACCGGAGGAATGCTTTGTGTGTATCAAACGTCGCAACGTAACTGGGTGACTATAAAGATGCTCTACAGGTATCTCCGAAGGTGTTCGTTGAGTTAGTATGGATCAAGACTGGGATTTGTCACTCCGTGTGACGGAGAGGTATCTTGGGGCCCACTCGGTAATACAACATCACACACAAGCCTTGCAAGCAATGTGACTTAGTGTAAGTTGCGGGATCTTGTATTACGGAACGAGTAAAGAGACTTGCCGGTAAACGAGATTGAAATAGGTATGCGGATACTGACGATCGAATCTCGGGCAAGTAACATACCGAAGGACAAAGGGAATGACATACGGGATTATATGAATCCTTGGCACTGAGGTTCAAACGATAAGATCTTCGTAGAATATGTGGGATCCAATATGGGCATCCAGGTCCCGCTATTGGATATTGACCGAGGAGTCACTCGGGTCATGTCTACATAGTTCTCGAACCCGCAGGGTCTGCACACTTAAGGTTCGACGTTGTTTTATGCGTATTTGAGTTATATGGTTGGTTACCGAATGTTGTTCGGAGTCCCGGATGAGATCCAGGACGTCACGAGGAGCTCCGGAATGGTCTGGAGGTAAAGATTGATATATAGGAAGTCCTGTTTTGGTCACCGGAAAAGTTTCGGGCTCATCGGTAGTGTACCGGGAGTGCCGGGAGGGGTGCCGGGGACCATCGGGAGGGGTGTCACGCCCCAAGGGGTCTCATGGTCTATGGGAAGAGATAAATCAGCCCCTAGTGGGCTGGAATAAGTTCCCACTAAGGCCCATAAGGTTTGAGAAGGAAAAAACACAAGGTGGAAAGAGTTTCCAAGTGGGAAGGTGGAATCCTACTCCAAGTAGGATTGGAGTAGGACTCCTCCACCTCCAATTTCGGCCAAACCTTGAGGGTTTGAGGCTGCCTCTTCCCTCCCCCTCCCTCCTATATATACTGAGGTATTAGGGCTGATTTGAGACGACTTTTCCATGGCAGCCCGACCACATACCTCCACGGTTTTTCCTCTAGATCGCGTTTCTGCGGAGCTCGGGCGGAGCCCTGCTGAGACAAGGTCATCACCAACCTCCGGAGCGCCGTCACGCTGCCGGAGAACTCTTCTACCTCTCCGTCTCTCTTGCTGGATCAAGAAGGCCGAGATCATCGTCGAGCTGTACGTGTGCTGAACGCGGAGGTGCCGTCCGTTCGGTACTAGATCGTGGGACTGATCGCGGGATTGTTCGCGGGGCGGATCGAGGGACGTGAGGACGTTCCACTACATCAACCGCGTTCACTAACGCTTCTGCTGTACGATCTACAAGGGTACGTAGATCACTCATCCCCTCTCGTAGATGGACATCACCATGATAGGTCTTAGTGCGCGTAGGAAATTTTTGTTTCCCATGCGACGTTCCCAACAGTGGCATCATGAGCTAGGTTCATGCGTAGATTTCTTCTCGAGTAGAACACAAAAGTTTTTGTGGGTGGTGATGTGCGTTTTTCTGCCCTCCTTAGTCTTTTCTTGATTCCGCGGTATTGTTGGATTGAAGCGGCTTGGACCGACATTACTCGTACGCTTACGAGAGACTGGTTTCATCGCTACGAGTAACCCCGTTGCTCAAAGATGACTAGCAAGTGTCGGTTTCTCCAACTTTAGTTGAATCGGATTTGACCGAGGAGGTCCTTGGATGAGGTTAAATAGCAACTCATATATCTCCGTTGTGGTGTTTGCGTAAGTAAGATGCGATCCTACTAGATACCCATGGTCACCACGTAAAACATGCAACAGCAAAATTAGAGGACGTCTAACTTGTTTTTGCAGGGTATGCTTGTGATGTGATATGGCCAACGATGTGATGTGATATATTGGATGTATGAGATGATCATGTTGTAATAGAAAATATCGACTTGCACGTCGATGGTACGGCAACCGGCAGGAGCCATAGGGTTGTCTTTATAACTAACGTTTGTGCTTGCAGATGCGTTTACTATTTTGCTAGGACGTAGCTTTAGTAGTAATAGCATGAGTAGCACGACAACCCCGATGGCGACACGTTGATGGAGATCATGATGATGGAGATCATGGTGTGACGCCGGTGACAAGAAGATCGTGTCGGTGCTTTGGTGATGAAGATCAAGAAGCACGTGATGATGGCCATATCATGTCACTTATGAATTGCATGTGATGTTAATCCTTTTATGCACCTTATTTTGCTTAGAACGACGGTAGCATTATGAGGTGATCTCTCACTAAAATTTCAAGACAAAATTGTGTTCTCCCCGACTGTGCACCGTTGCTACAGTTCGTCGTTTCGAGACACCACGTGATGATCGGGTGTGATAGACTCAACGTTCACATACAACGGGTGCAAAATAGTTGCGCACGCGGAACACTCGGGTTAAGCTTGACGAGCCTAGCATGTGCAGACATGGCCTCGGAACACATGAGACCGAAAGGTCGAGCATGAATCGTATAGTTGATATGATTAGCATAGAGATGCTTACCACTGAAACTATTCTCGACTCACGTGATGATCGGACTTGAGATAGTGGATTTGGATCATGTACCACTCAAATGACTAGAGAGATGTACTTTTGAGTGGGAGTTCTTAAGTAATATGATTAATTGAACTAATTGTCATGAACATAGTCTAATGGTCTTTGCGAATTACGATGTAGCATGCGCTATAGCTCTACTATTTTTATATGTTCCTAGAGAAAATTTAGTTGAAAATTGATAGTAGCAAACTTTGCAGACTGAGTCTGTAAAACCGAGGATTGTCCTCGTTGCTGCGCAGAAGGCTTATGTCCTTAATGCACCACTCGGTGTGCTGCACCTCGAGCGTCGTCTGTGGATGCTGTGAACATCCAACATACACGTTTCTGATGACTACACGATAGTTCAGTAGAAAAATACTTAATGGCTTGGAAGCAAGGTGCCCAAAACGTTGTAAAACGTCAAGGAACATAAGTGATGTTCTAAAGAGATGAAATCGTGATTTCATGCTTGTGCCCTTGTTAAGAGGTACGAGACCTCCGACAAGATTCTTTGTCCACAAAGTAAAGGAGAAAGGCTCAATCGTTGAGCATGTGCTCAGATTGTCTGAGTACGACAATCGCTTGAATGAAGTGGGAGTTAATCTTCCAGATGAGATAGTGATAGTTCTCCAAAGTCACTGCCACCAAGCTGTGAGAGCTTCGTGATGAACTATAACATATCAAGGATACATACAATGATCCTTGAGCGATTCGCGATGTTTGACACTGCGAAAGTAGAAATCAAGAAGGAGCATCAATAGTTGATGGTTTGTAAAACCACTAAGTTTCAAGAAGGGCAAGGGCTAGAAGGGATACTTCGTGAAACGGCAAAACAGTTGCTGCACTAATGAAGAGACCCAAGATTAAACCCAAACCCGAGACTAAGTGCTTCTATAATGAGGAGAACAGTCACTGAGGCGGAGCAACTCTAGATACTTGGTAGATAAGAAGGCTGGCAAAAGTCGAAAGAAGTGTATTTGATATACATGATGTTGATGTGTACTTTACTAGTACTCCTAGTAGCATGTGGGTATTGGATACCGGTTCGGTTGCTAAGTGATTAGTAACACGAAATGTAAGCTACGGCATAAACGAAGACTAGCTAAAGGCGAGGTGACGATACGTGTTGGAAGTGTTTCCAAGGTTGATATGATCAAACGTCGCACGCTCCCTCTACCATCAGGATTGGTGTTAAACCTAAATAATTGTTATTTGGTGCTTGCGTTAAGCATGAACATGATTGGATCGTGTTTATTGCAATACGATTATTCATTTAAGGAGAATAATGGTTACTCTATTTTCTTGAATATTCACCTTCAATGGTTTATTGAATCTCGATCGTAGTTTTACACATGTTCATGATATTGGTGCCAAAAGATACGAGTTAATGATGATAGTACCACTTACTTGTGGCACTGCCGCTTGAGTCATGTTAGTATAAATTGCATGAAGAGGCTCCATGCTAATGGATCTTTGTACTCACCTGATTTCAAATCACTAGTGACATGCAAATCATACCACATGAGCAAGGCCTTGTTTTCATTGAGATGAAATAAGATAGTAACTTGTTGGAAGTAATACATTTTTGATGTATGCAGTCCAATGGGTGCTGAGGCACGCAGTGGATATCATTATGTTCTTACTTCACTGACGATTTGAGTAGATACAGGAGTATTTACTTAATGAATCACAAGTCTGAAATGTTGAAAAGTTCAATTCCGTTTCAGAGTGAAGTTCGTCGTAACAAGAGGATAAACTGTCTACGATATGATCATGGAAATGAATATCTGAGTTACGAGTTTTGGTACGTAGTTAAGACAATGTGGAAATTGTTTCGCAGTTCATGCCACCTGGAACATCATAGTGTGATGATGTGTCTGAACGTCATAGCCACACACTATTTGGTATGGTGCATACTATGATGTCTCTTATCGAATTACCACTATCGTTTATGGGTTATGCATTAGAGACAACCGCACTCACTTTAAATAGGGCACCGCGTATTTCCGTTGAGATGACACAGTATAGACTGAGGTTTAGAGAAATCTAAACTGTCGTTTCTTGAAAGTTTGGGGATTCGACACTTATGTGAAAAAGTTTCAGTCTGATAAGCTCGAACCCAAAGCGGATAAATGCATCTTCATAGGATATCCAAAACAGTTGGGTACATCTCCTATCTCAGATCCGAAAGCAAAGTGTTTGTTTCTAGAAACGGATCCTTTCTCGAGGAAAGGTTTCTCTCGAAAGAATTGAGTGGGAGAGTGGTAGAACTTGATGAGGTTATTGAACCATCACTTCAACCAGTGTGTAGCAGGGCGCAGGAAGTTGTTCCTGTGGCGCCTACACCAATTGAAGTGGAAGCTGATGATGGTGATCATCAAGCATCGGATCAAGTTACTACAAGCCTCGTAGGTTGACAAGGTCGCATACTACTACAGAGTGGTACGGTAACCCTGTCTTGGAGGTCATGTTGTTGAGCAACAGTGAACCTACGAGTTATGGAGAAAGCGATGGTGGGCCCGGATTCCGACAAATGGCTGGAAGCCATGAAATCCGAGAGAGGATCCATGTATGAAAACAAAGTGTAGACTTTGGAAGAACTACTTGATGGTCGTAGGACTATTGAGTAAAGATGGATCTTTAAAAGGAAGACATACGATGATGGTGATAAGTCATTATTAAGAAAAGCTCGACTTGTCGCAAAGATGTTTCCGACAAGATCAAACAGTTGACTATGATGAGACTTTCTCACTCGTAGCGATGCTAAAGGTCTGTTGGAATTATGTTAGTTGTTGATGCATTATTTATGAAATATTGCACGTAGGATGTCAAAACATTGTTTTCTCGACGGTTTCCTTGAGCAAACATTGTATGTGATACAACCAGAAGGTTTTGACGATCCTAAAGATACTAGCAAGTATGCAAGCTCCAGTGATCCTTCAATGGACTGGTGCAAGCATCTCGGAGTTGGAATATACACTTTGATGAGATGATCAAAGATTTTGGGTTTGTACAAGGTTTATGAGAAACTTGTATTTCCAAAGAAGTGAGTGGGAGCACTATAGAATTTCTGATAAGTATATGTGGTTGACATATTGTGAATCAGAAGTAATGTAGTATTTCTGTAAAACATACAAGGTTGTTTGAAAGGAGTTTTCAAAGGAATACCTGGATTGAGCTACTTGAACGTTGAGCATCAAAGATCTATGGAGATAGATCGAAAGCACTTAATAGAAGTTTCAACAAGATGCATGCCTTGACAAGTTTTTGAAAGAGTTCAAAATAGATCAGCAAAGAAGGAGTTCTTGGTTGCGTTGTGAGGCGTGAATTTGAGTAAGACTCAAAACCCGACCACGGCAGAATAAAGAGAATAGACGAAAGTCGTCTTCTATGCCTTAGCCGTAGAATCTAAAGTATGCCATGCTGTGTACCGCACCTGATGTGTGCCTTGACTCAAAGTATGTTGAGAGGTACAGAGAGTGATCCATGATTGAATCACTAGCAGCGGTCAAAATTTATCCTTAGTAACAAATGGAATAAGGAATTTTTCTCGATTATGGAGGTGGTTAAAGAGTTCGTCGTAAAGGGTTACATCGATGCAAGCTTTGACACTAATCCGAATAACTATGAGTAGTGAAATGGATTCATATAGTAGAGTAGATATTTGGAGCATTTCCGAATAGCACGTAGTAGCAGCATCTATAAGATGACATAAAGATTTGTAAAGAACGCACGGATCTGAAAGTTTCAGAACCGTTGACTAAAGCCTCTCTCACGAGCAAGACATGATCAGACCCCATAACTATATGGGTGTTAGATTCGTTGGAATCACATGGTGATGTGAACTAGATTATTGACTCTAGTGCAAGTGGGAGACTGTTGGAAATATGCCCTAGAGGCAATAATAAATTAGTTATTATTATATTTCTTAGTTCATGATAATCGTTTATTATCCATGCTATAATTGTATTGATTGGAAACACAATACTTGTGTGGATACATAGACAAAACACTGTCCCTAGTAAGCCTCTAGTTGACTAGCTCGTTGATCAAAGATGGTCAAGGTTTCCTGGCCATAGGCAAGTGTCGTCACTTGATAACGGGATCACATCATTAGGAGAATCATGTGATGGACTAGACCCAAACTAATAGACGTAGCATGTTGATCGTGTCATTTTGTTGCTACTGTTTTCTGCGTGTCAAGTATTTGTTCCTATGACCATGAGATCATATAACTCACGGACACCGGAGGAATGCTTTGTGTGTATCAAACGTCGCAACGTAACTGGGTGACTATAAAGATGCTCTACAGGTATCTCCGAAGGTGTTCGTTGAGTTAGTATGGATCAAGACTGGGATTTGTCACTCCGTGTGACGGAGAGGTATCTTGGGGCCCACTCGGTAATACAACATCACACACAAGCCTTGCAAACAATGTGACTTAGTGTAAGTTGCGGGATCTTGTATTACGGAACGAGTAAAGAGACTTGCCGGTAAACGAGATTGAAATAGGTATGCGGATACTGACGATCGAATCTCGGGCAAGTAACATACCGAAGGACAAAGGGAATGACATACGGGATTATATGAATCCTTGGCACTAAGGTTCAAACGATAAGATCTTCGTAGAATATGTGGGATCCAATATGGGCATCCAGGTCCCGCTATTGGATATTGACCGAGGAGTCACTCGGGTCATGTCTACATAGTTCTCGAACCCGCAGGGTCTGCACACTTAAGGTTCGACGTTGTTTTATGCGTATTTGAGTTATATGGTTGGTTACCGAATGTTGTTCGGAGTCCCGGATGAGATCCAGGACGTCACGAGGAGCTCCGAAATGGTCTGGAGGTAAAGATTGATATACAGGAAGTCCTGTTTTGGTCACCGGAAAAGTTTCGGGCTCATCGGTAGTGTACCGGGAGTGCCGGGAGGGGTGCCGGGGACCATCGGGAGGGGTGTCACGCCCCAAGGGGTCTCATGGTCTATGGGAAGAGATAAATCAGCCCCTAGTGGGCTGGAATAAGTTCCCACTAAGGCCCATAAGGTTTGAGAAGGAAAAAACACAAGGTGGAAAGAGTTTCCAAGTGGGAAGGTGGAATCCTACTCCAAGTAGGATTGGAGTAGGACTCCTCCACCTCCAATTTCGGCCAAACCTTGAGGGTTTGAGGCTGCCTCTTCCCTCCCCCTCCCTCCTATATATACTGAGGTATTAGGGCTGATTTGAGATGACTTTTCCACGGCAGCCCGACCACATACCTCCACGGTTTTTCCTCTAGATCGCGTTTCTGCGGAGCTCGGGCGGAGCCCTGCTGAGACAAGGTCATCACCAACCTCAGGAGCGCCGTCACGCTGCCGGAGAACTCTTCTACCTCTCCGTCTCTCTTGCTGGATCAAGAAGGCCGAGATCATCGTCGAGTTGTAGGTGTGCTGAACGCGGAGGTGCCGTCCGTTCGGTACTAGATCGTGGGACTGATCGCGGGATTGTTCGCGGGGCGGATCGAGGGACGTGAGGACGTTCCACTACATCAACCGCGTTCACTAACGCTTCTGCTGTACGATCTACAAGGGTACGTAGATCACTCATCCCCTCTCGTAGATGGACATCACCATGATAGGTCTTAGTGCGCGTAGGAAATTTTTGTTTCCCATGCGACGTTCCCAACAGATCCTACATATTCTACGAAGATCTTATCGTTTGAACCTCAGTGCCAAGGATTCATATAATCCCGTATGTTATTCCCTTTGTCCTTCGGTATGTTACTTGCCCGAGATTCGATCGTCAGTATCCGTATACCTATTTCAATCTCGTTTACCTGCAAGTCTCTTTACTCGTTCCGTAATACAAGATCCCGCAACTTACACTAAGTTACATTGCTTGCAAGGCTTGTGTGTGATGTTGTATTACCGAGTGGGCCCCGAGATACCTCTCCGTCACACGGAGTGACAAATCCCAGTCTTGATCCATACTAACTCAACTAACACCTTCGGAGATACCTGTAGAGCATCTTTATAGTCACCCAGTTACGTTGCGACATTTGATACACACAAAGGATTCCTCCGGTGTGAGTGAGTTATATGATCTCATGGTCATAGGAATAAATACTTGACACGCAGAAAACAGTAGCAACAAAATGACACGATCAACATGCTACGTCTATTAGTTTGGGTCTAGTCCATCACGTGACTCTCCTAATGACGTGATCCAGTTATCAAGCAACAACACCTTGTTCATAATCAGAAGACACTGACTATCTTTGATCAACTGGCTAGCCAACTAGAGGCATGCTAGGGACGGTGTTTTGTCTATGTATCCACACATGTAAATGAGTCTTCATTCAATACAATTATAGCATGGATAATAAACGATTATCTTGATACAGGAATTATAATAATAACTATATTTATTATTGCCTCTAGGGCATAATTCCAACATTGAACACACTATTCTGGCTCGATCGTTGGTCAGGCACCATACCCTTTGCGGAACGGTTCCAAACGCTCTTCCTGATATGTGCCACTCCCCAACTCACGGTGGGAGCCTCTCTGGCCGACCTTTCTCGCGTGACCTTTAGGCGTACAGTTCGGCCCCCACGAGCGGGGCCAATGGGAGGAGCTGCTAGAATGCATTGCCCTGCATGCTCCGTCCCTTGAGCCCGATGCCATGTCTTGGCATTTAGAGCCCAATGGGCACTTCTCCACCAGGTCCTTGTACCAGGCCCTGGTGGCTACTTCTGGGCCTCAGAAGTTAAATCTCCTTTGGGAGATTAGAGTGCCACTAAAGATTCGAATCTTCCTTTAGCAATGGGTGCGGGGCCGCCTCCCATCCGGGACGGAAGTGCGCAAGCGCAATGGCCCTGGGGATGGTAATTGCCCCATGTGTGGTGTCCCTGAGGACACTAACCATATTTTCTTCCGCTGTCCGGCTGCCATTTTCTTATGGAGCTGCCTTCGAGAGACAGTGGGAGGCAATTGGACCCATGACAACCTTCCGAACCTCTTCCTGGAAATTATTGATTTCCCGTGTAGAACTCGCCCCACCCTTTGGGTGGCGATTAGTGCGCTAGCCTAGACACTATGGAATGTGCGCAATAAACTTGTGATTGAACACGTGATTCCTCTTCGGACGGCTGACGTCATTTACAAAATGTGTGGATTCTTGCAGCTTTGGTGACCGCTTAGCAAGCGGCGTCATCGAGACGGCATCAACACCATCATCGCCGGACTTCGCTCCACCGCCATCTCCCTCGAGCCACCGTTACCTCCTCCACCCCCGGAGCCTGATTAGTTAGTTGATTTCTTCTGGGGTTTATTGTGATGTGCCCCCCAGCCAGACCTATTTTACTTTTTTGTTGTTGTTGCCCGTGAACATTGAGCTTATGGATTGATGGTATGCTTTATAATATAAAACGGGGGGAAACCCTATTTCGGCAAGAACATTAAAGTTGGAGAGAATGGAGATGGATTCAGTTGACCCATCAGGCGGATCAAGTGTCTTGTCTTTTGGAAAATTGGGAAAGTTTTCTGATAGATATATTCACAGGCAAGGTTTCACGCCATACTGTGCACACATTTACAAAGTAGTAAAAAATCTAGTGAAGATGTTCTCACTTTTTTCTGCAAATGAAGATAATTTTTTTAAGCTGGTAAATAAGAAAACTGAGATGGTGCAAAGTAAATATCTGTTCCTTCTATTCGGTATAGCTATGTTAAGATTTTGTTGATGATTGTCAGCATGCATCTTTTTCTCCCATGGAGGTAGAAGATAATTTTCCTCACAAGAAACCATGCTAAGGAGAATAAAACCATAACAATACTATGCTCCCAGCGCCACTGCTAACATGCTATATCACTTTGGGGTGCGTTTGGTTGCAGGGACATGATAGTGTGGTTGAGGGCATCCCCAACCACCTGGTTAGGGATAGCCATTTTTTTGTTTGGTTGAAAGGGTGGTGTTATCCCATGTTTTGTTTGATTCGAGGGATATAAATGAAGGATAAGGGTGCAGAGAACCTTCAGTGTACAGTTGCGCCGCTTGCCGGGGAATCCTTCTCCACTTCTGTGGCGCGAAGGAAGGAGACGAGCGGTCGGTGACGGAGGAAGGAGAGGAGCGGCGGCGTGGAGGAAGGAGAGGAGCGGCTGGGAGCGCGGAGGTACGAGAGGAGTGGTCGGCGGCGTGGAGGTAGGAGAGGAGCTGCCGGCGGGGCGGAGGAAGGAGAGGAGCGGCCGGCGGCGCGGAGGTAGGAGAGGAGCGGACGGTGGCGCGGACGAAGGAGAGGAGCGCTTGGCCGCACGAAGGAAGGAGAGGAGCTGCCGGCGGTGCGGAGGGTGGAGAGGAGCGGCCGGCGACACAGAGGAAGGAGAGGAGCGGCCGGCGGCGTGAAGGAAGGAGAGGAGCGGCCGGCGGCGCGAAGGAAGGACAGGAGCGGCCGGCGGCGCGGAGGTAGGAGAGGAGCGGCCGACGGCCCGGACGAAGGAGAGGAGCGGTCGGCGGCACGAAGGAAGGAGAGGAGCGGTCGGCAGTGCAGAGGAATGAGAGTAGAAGCCGGCCAGTAAGCAAAGCGCGCGGGGCGGATGCCTCGACCCCCCCCCCCCCCCCCCCCCCCCCGTTTTGGGCGGTTGACCCCAACCCCATTTTAAGGGAATATTCTTGGCATCTGGCTGCCCCTGTCCTCCGTCGCCTCAGATTCAAATAGGTGGCATCTCTCGCATAGAAGGTCTATCCGTGCCCCTCAAAGGATATCCCTGCAACCAAACGCACCTTTGAACTGCACTGGAATGTGTTCTGTACTTTCGTTAAAACTGGGACTGCTTTACATATACCGGTGAGAAATGTTCAGATACCGAGCTATTCAGAATCAATGGCTCCTAAACACTTTAGGCCTTGTTCGGTTAGCCCCTCCACCGTCGGGATTGGGGTCCAATCCCTGCCGAACCCCGTGGTTTCAGCCCGACCGGGATCCGACCCCGGCCTGCTTTACGAGCTTGTTCGCTTAAACCCGGCCGGGGCTACATCCCCGCCCAATCCCTCTCAAATCACGTGGAACAGTCCGGGATAAAATCCTCGTCTCTCTACCCGTGGAACCAATCCCTCCCGACGGGTGAATCGGTATGCGAAAAGAAAAAATTCGAGCCATGTCTCCTCGAGCAGTCTTTCTCTCTCTCCCCCCGCGATTCGGCGGCGGCGGCGACGGCGGCGGCGCAGCCATCCGGAGGCGACAACGACGGCATACTTCCCTACCCCTCGTTGTACTCCCATCAGGTAAGCCTAGTCTCTTTCTTGTCCTCTCCTCTTCTTTTCGTTCTCCTTTTCCGGTTCAGACCTAAAATTGACTGGGGCAATGATTCATATGTATAGATCGGAAAAGAGAGTAACCGAACATGTTATGGTCAGAAGGATTGAGGATTAGCGGTGATTGGATGACAAGTAGGGAATCACCCAATCCTAGGAGGTTAGAAACCACTGGTGGAATCTAACCACGGCAACCGAACAAGGCCTTAGGAAGATGCTTCTCACATGGCAACAGAAACCCTGCGATGATGGGCCGCGGAGCTGCTGAACCCTTCGAGAGTAAGCCAAAAAAAAAAAATGCCGGCACAATATTCTCTCCAAAGTCCAAACAGGCTTTCTCCCCACCAGGTCCATGTAGCCTGAACAACCTCAGTGCCGGCACAATGCTCCATACCCAGGCTCAAGGTGATGTCACATTCTCCATTTTTGAAAGACAAGCTAATACACAAAGCAACCCATTTCAGTGAGCAAAAGAAAGAAGTGCATTTTGAACGAACTCGGTCACAGTTGTTGTGTTCCTTACATAGGGTTGTCTGTTCACATTTTATGTCTGAACCCGTCTATGAGAATGGACAACGGCAAAGATGAAAGGAGAGACAAACAACACTCACATGCTGGCGTGCGGACAACAAAACTTGAATGGAACAAATACAGAAGCAAACACCAACTACGGGACCACCCGCTCTCTAGTTGTCGACGACGAGCTTCCGCCGCTTGTAGTTGACCATCACCTCGCCCTTGATGCCGACGACCATCGCGTTCCAGTCGTTCTCGGGGAATGGAGACACCAGCTCGAACTCAAAGTTCCTCAGGAGGTGTGTCCATATCGCCTTAATCTGCAGGTATGCGAAGGGCTCACCAAGGCACCCGTGCCTGCCACCCCCAAACGAGATGTACGAGAAGGCACCCGCAACCTTGTCCTCCTCCCTCCCAGCCGCAAACCGGTCAGGGTCATACGAGTCCGGGTTCTTGAAGATATGGGGGAGCCTGTTAGCGAAAGCGGGAGATGTTGCGACGATGTGGCCCTTGGGGATATCAAACTCTTTGCCCTCTCTCGTGGTCACGCTGAAGTCAGAGTGTGATTGGCGAAGCAACATGATCAGCGGTGGGTGGAGCCGGAGCGCCTCCTTGATGCACCGGTAGAGGACATCCATCTCTGCCAAGATGTCATGATCAATCTTGTCACCATGCCTCTTCATCACCTCCTTCTGCTCCTCTACAGCCTCTGCAAAGTACTGCTGGAACTTAAGCAGGTAGGCCCCAGTCCAGGTTGAGGTGATGGAGCTAGTGTGCTGTCCAGCAAATAGCGCTGCGATAAGTAGCCCAGTCACCTCACTTTCTGTGGTCTGGCGGCCATTCTTGTACTTGGAATCAATGAAGCACTGCAGCATGTCTTCCTCAGACTGTCCAGAGGCCTTGCGGGACTTGATGATAGTGGCGAAGATCTCCGCCAAACGTGTCCGTGCCTGGTCACGGCGGCGGTGTGCGGGGATTGGGAGGTAGGGAAAGATGACACTGATTGGCATCATCCCATTGTCAAGATCATGGAAGAGAGCAGAGACATCATCAAACAACTTTTCTCGCACCTCCCTTCCCAACAAGCATCTGCTAGCAGTCAGTATTATGAGGTGCTCCAATTCATACTTCAGATCCACAGTGCCACTTTCTCCCCACTTAGAAAAGTACTCCTGCAGATGAGTTGGGTTTGTAAATGATATTAATCACCTAAAAGAAATGACCAGAACAAACGAACCTATACAACAACAAAAATAATTGAATAGCATATATGACTTATCTTGACATACTAATTAAATGCTAGCATGGTGTTACTACCGGAGAGAAGAATAGCAAATGTTAAATCAAATGTGGAGCAACTGATTGAGAAGATGATCTACGTTATTTATGCGAACTCTCTGTTTATTATTAGCATGGCGATAAGTTCTATAAAAAAATCATAATGGGGTCACGCTGCAGTATGTTTACTGGAGTATAATAACTAATCATGTTGTTCATGTTAATGCTTAAATCCAAATAAACCTTGTTCTGTTTCAGTAACGAGTTCATAGGGAGTCCTTAAATGCAGGTTTGAGTGAAGCTTTTTAAAAGGTTCTGACCAAAAGTGCACACTTACATACAACTTAGCAAGACAAGTTACAGCAAGTGTTGGTTGTGCAAGATGGAGCAAAATTGGACCAAGCATAGATTAATAAACTACCACGATAAATGCTAGTACTACTTATATAGAGAAAGAAATGGTTGACGCTGTGTGAATCTAGTATCATACTGGTAAATAGCATAATTGTCACCTTTCAGACACAAAAATGCTTGCAAAACAAGCAACTAGCCAACTAGGTACTGAAATAACAAGCTTAAGTTATGGTACTTCACTCCAGTGATACTATTGTATTAGAGAACTTGCCGCAAGCATTAATTTCTCTTACTCACCATGATTTGCTATAATTGTATTACCAAGCATTTCCTTTGATCCAGAAATCCAGATATATCAAACCTATGCATGCCAAGACATTATTCTAAGCTGTGGTCATACGCCAAATGCATGTTTGCATTCAAACGAATACTGGCGACCGAGCAGACCACTGGAACCATCAAAATCCCCACTGATATTCAACTTTGATTAACATGAGCATCGGCAAATTAGGCACACCAAACATCCTACATCTTCCATTGCTAGCGCATTCAATAGTACACTCATTCAAACCCAAGAGGAAGCATGTCACTTGAGAATTACCAGCAAGCACAGCATTATTGATTGAGAATTCCGTAGAAAACAGAGGAAGGAAGGAAGAGAAGAGGAATAGAGGTCACCTCGGCCTCGGCAACCATCTGGTCGACGTAGCTGCGGAGCTTGTTGGCCCTGAGCGCCTCGGTGAAGAACCTGAACTGCTCCTGCCTGACCTGGTAGTCGACGTCGAAGACGACCCCGGGGCCGAAGGTGGGGACGTTGAAGCGGTAGACCTCCTGCTGGCTCATGTCGGACTCGCTGCTCTTGAAGAAGTGCGCCGAGACGTCGGGGCCGATGAGGAAGGTGATGCGGCGGGTGAGGATGGGGACGGTGAAGACGGGGCCGAGGCGGGCGTACTCGGCCCGGATAAGCGGGATGGGGCCCCGCAGGAACCGCAGCAGCCCGCCCACGACGGGCGCGCACGGGATCGTCGGCGGCGCCCGCCTGCCGCCGCGGCCGGAGCCGAGGAGGACCCTGAGGAAGGCGACGGTGGCGAGCAGCAGCGCCGCGCCGGCGAGGAGCCACTGGGGCTGCGCGTCCGCGAGGAGATCCATGGCCGTGGCCTGGCCCGGAGCAGTCGGCGATATTCACGTGGATTAGATCGCAGAAATGGAGGGAAAGTGGGTGGGGGTGGAGGAGCTTCGGTTGTATCGAAGACAAGACAAACTGGGTACGCACCTCGTCCGATGCACTCGTTGGGGCGGCCGGGCGGCCGGCGAGACGGGGTGGGGTGGGGTGAGGGTGTAGATCTGGGAGAGTGGAGTGGCGGAGAGGGGTTTATATAATTGGATTGGAAGGGGGTAAAGATTCCTCCGGGGAGGGGAGGAGAGGGGTGGTGGTGGGATCGGGACGGGGATGGGGTTTACCGGGGGCGGACTCGGAGCGGAAACAGGGGAGGAGTGGTGGTGGAGGAGGATGAAGGATGCACGCACACTCTGTATCTCGGGCCCCACATGGCCGTTTCTTCTGTTGTGCTCCGCTGTTTCTGGCCGCCCAGGTGGACCAACTGACGTGGAGGGCAACTGTGCATTTACATAAATCATAATTAAACATTTACATAAATCTAAAACCATTCAAACTTGTTTTGTACACAATTTAAACTTGAATTAAACTCAAAAGGATAGATTAAACACCGTAACCGTGGTCGTCTTGAATGTCGTCATCGTCTTCACGTGTCGTCGTCCTCCTCGTCCTCCATGATAAGAATTGTGAGGAGAAACCCCTTGATGCAAAGAAAGGAATATGATTGGCTCAAGCTTCAAGCAAGAGGACTCTACATTTTACATTTGTGAGAAATCATTTTTTAGTCCATAGGAAAGCCAATACTATTAAAAGGTTGAGGTATTATGATGAATTGGTTGCTCGAGTGCTTAGAGGTAGCCACCAAAAATACTTAACATTTCTCCCACAAATATCTCTATCTGAAGCCTTCACAAAAAAATTGATGCCACCAAGAATTGCATTTTGGCCCTACCGATTTTTTCAGTGACAAATCCTATGCCAAACACTAATCTCTCGGTACCACCAAGTTTCATATAGGTGCCACCGAAAGCATGTGACCAACTTTTTGGTATGTCAATTTCAAGAATCGAAAATTCTGTTTTTTCAAATCAGTCTCACCGAAAATTGGAAAACTGTCCTAGGTCATCGTATCGGTACCACCGAGATTCATATATTGGTCCCACCGAGAATTCAAAAGTTGCCACATTTAGTGCAACTCGGTACCACCGAGATTAATTTCAGTGTCACCGAGTTGGACAATAATGTTGTAACGGTTGAATTTTGGGAGATGCCTATATATACCTGTGACATCCTCGACTTTTGCTACAGTGATGATTGTAATTAAGCGACAATGATCCCTTGCTAATGATGCCACGTCATCGTTAATTATATCAATGATCTTGTGTTGGTTGGAATCGAATCATAATTCGAAGCTTTATTATGGAGTCAAACGAGAAAAGATTTCGGTTGTGAAAATAAAAATGTCAGGGGAGTTATAAAGATTACCTATTGAAGTATAAAAATGAATCACGCACTTTTAGAATTATTGATAATCCCAATATATTTAAAAGTGGAGCTTTAAATCAAATAAATAAAAGAAAGATAGTAAATGAAAATAAATAAATTAAAGAAAGAATTAAAAGTATATACAATAAATTATAAAAGAAAGTAAATCAAATTAGATAATAAAAAGAATTAGAAGTAATAATATAAAGAAAAAAAACAAGGAGACCCCGTGGCCCAACTGGGCCTAGTGGCCCACCCGGCCAGGCCACAGCCACCCGCGGGGGGAACCCTAGCGACCGACCCGGCTCCCCTCGCTCCCCCCCCCCGCCGCCGCCGCCAGGGGCTCCCGCCACTCGGTCGCCACCAACCCCTCGAGGGGGTCCCTACCCCCAGCGACCCCCACGTGTCCCCAAACCCGGCGCTCCCTCTCGCTACACCCCCACTCCCCACCGACGCCTCCCTGCTCCTCCCGATTCCCCACCAACCCTCCGTGGAGACCGAGAGACTCCCCTCCCCTCGGCTCCTTCTCACACGCACCGAACCGCCCCATAGCCTCCCAGATCGGCAGCTAGCACCCCACCTCGCCTCCCGCAGCCTCCCGCATCCCCCCTCGTCGGCCCCGTGCCCCTCCTCCCCTCGGCTCCTCCCACCTCGAGCCGAGAGGAGCCTCCCAGGGACCGAGCCCCTCTCCCCCGCGGCACCACCTCCACCCGAGCCCCTTCCCCACCCCCGGCCGAACACCCCCAGGAACCCCATCTCGCCGGCCGGAGCTCCCCGTCGCGCGGCTCCATCCCGGGGCCCCTCCTCCACCGGGCCCCTCTCGGCGACTCTCCTCGCCGGGAACGACCTCTCCGACACTACCACCGCCGTCACCACCGTCACTGGTTCGTCCTCCGCCTCGCCGTCACCTCCGCCTCACGAGAACTCCAGCTTCACCGGGCCCTCTCGTCAACGTCGGTGAGCCCCTCCTCGGGCTCCTCCCACCATCTCCTTCCTCGCCCGTCCCGGTTCCGTTCCGGCAAACGGCGTTCCGATCCGACGCCGTTAGGTTCGCGTAGGTGATCTTGGAGATGTGTCCCTCTCTTTGTGATGTTGGGTTCTTTGTTAAGCACAGAGGTTGGAGAGAGAGAATCTTTGAGAGAAATAAAAATAAACGATTTATTTGCGTATGTATGTATGTATGTATAAATGTCGTACGTATTTTGTATGTATGAGATGCACGATGTATGTATTTATGTATGTAGGTATATGGATAATACGTGTATGTAGGAAATATGTGTTTTTGGCCTAAGCCACTTACCGGTGGGGCCAACCCACCCCGCTGTCTATGACAGGGAGGCCCCACACCCTCTCTTTAAGATAGGCGAAAATTAAAATATAAAAATAAAAAATAATGTTTTTATTAAATAAATAAATAGATATATTAGTTAATTAGTTAATTGTGTAATTAGAATAATTAGAGTATGATACATGGGTCCCCCACTAAATTAATATGATTAATTAATATTTAATCTTAATTAAAACTTGTGTCTATGACGTTCGGGACCCACCGGTCAGTTGACCAGTCAACTGCTGATGTCAGCGTGACATCATGCTGATGTCATAATCGTATTTATTAAATTATTTAAATCTGTTTTTAATTCCTAATTATTGAATAAAACTTTAAAAATTAATATTAATTAATCTGTAAGTCAGAACAAAATACTTTCAACATGAAAGTTGATCAGCAGAACGAGACGAACCGGGATACACGGTCCACTCGTCTGTCACGCGTCCCTAGCATAGCAAACATGGAACATTTCCATCGTTTTCCATCTGTCCGGTAGTAGCCCGAGACCCGAAAGATATCGTCACATATTCTTCCGACCCGTCTATGACGGATGTTGTTGCGTTAGCTCATGTCTAGTGTGCATCTTGCCATGTCATGCATTGTGTTGCACCGTTGCTATTATTTATTGTTTCTTCCCCCTCTTCTTACTAGTAGACCCCGAGACTGACGCTGCTGCCGGGTACATCTACGACCCTGCCGATCAGTCCTTTGCCGCAGAGCAGCGAGGCAAGCAAACCCCCTTGATCATTCCTATATCGCCTATGTCTTTCTTCCTACTGCTTGCATTAGTATTTTGCTATTGTTGTAGTTAGCTCCTATATCTGATGCATAGCCTGTTTTTGATGAACTGCTACTTTCAGTCCTGTACCTTTAATCTGCTTAGTATAGGTGGAGCAGTCATCCCCTCTGACCCCGTAGTTCAGTTGCCCCGCTTGTTTGCAAATCTCGATCCCTAATCGACGAGCCAGACCCGACACAACACATACATCCCCCTTAGTTGTACGACGCTACAAAGATACTATCAGGTACCGAGGGTGACACCTCGCTAAGTACTCTTTATGATATATCTGTAGTATAGCTAGTCGGTCGTGGTTATCGAGGGTGATTCCTCTTTCACCATTCCCGACGATGCCTCTGTCGCGCAACCCCTCAAGTGTGGGACCCCCGAGGGTGATTCCTCTAAGCCCACCTTGATGGATACATCGTTCGATATCCAACAAGGGTGATACCTCGGATTCCCCCCGATGTTACAACCACACAGTTACTCGACCATGTTACTGGGATCATTGGTAATTAGTTGTAAGACGGGTGGATTCCCGCGAGATTGTGTTGATGGCCTAATTAAAATGTCAATGGATTTGGTGTTTGATCTGGGTTGGTTGGAGACCTTTTCGCACTAACCGGCTACGCGGGAAGAATTATGGGTACTCGGCGTCGCAATATCAGCCGAAGCTTTTCAGATGTCAGCAACGTAGTGGCGCGCGCCCGAGTGGCCCCGAGATGCATTGCGCTTGTGATTAAGGGATGCTAGGACTGACGTCGGCCGCCCTCGCATCGTGTAGGAGCGCGGAGGGGAACTGGGCCCATGAACCCTTTGCGCTTAGGATTTGGACCGGCGGGCTGGCCTCTTTGATTAGTCTTAGGTGGGTCTGCGACGTGTCGATATTCCGAGGCCGGGCAGGACCCAGAAAAGTGTGTCCGGCCAGAGTGTTATCGAGCGTGACGGGACATGTGGTGCACCCGTGCAGGGATGAAAATTAACTATTCAAATAGTCGTGTCCAAGGTTACAGGACGACTTGGAGTTGTGCCCTGATCTTATACAACTACAATTGTTACTTAAGTGGAAGTAGTTGCCTCGTGATTGCTTCCTCGTAGGGAATCGAGGGAGGATCTCTAGGCGTGACCTCACTTTAATATTGCTGCAACAATATGACTATTAATTGTGTTACCTTGTTTTACTCTCGTCTGTTGCTGCAAGACCCTGAAGATGCTAGTCTTCGATAGGACTAGGCCTTCTCTCTATTCTTGCTTTGCTGCAGTCAGTCCACATATAAAACCCCTTCTTTGATATTGATGCATAGTTAGCATAGTTCTGATGTAAGTCTTGCGAGTACTTTGGATGAGTACTCACCGCTGCTTTGCTCCCCCTTTGTCCCCTTGATTCGTTGTTGCGACCAGATGTTGGAGCCCAGGAGATGGAGGTCCCCACCGACGACGACTGCTACCCCGACGGTGCCTACTACTACGTGGAGGCCGCTGATGATCAGGAGTAGTTAGGAGGTTCCTAGGCAGGAGGCCTCGCCTCATTCGATCGTTGTATCTTTTGTGCTAGACTTCTCTAAGGCACCCCATGTTCTATGTTTGTACTCAGATATTGTTGCTTCCGCTGACTCGTGTGTTTATCGAGCTTTCGTATTCTAGCCCTCGAGGCCCCTGGCTTGTAATATGAAGCTGATGTTGTTTTATTTGTGTCTAGTGTTGTGTTGTGATATCTGTTGGAAATATGCCCTAGAAGCAATAATAAAATGGTTATTATCATATTTCCTTGTTCATGATAATCGTCTATTGTTCATGCTATAATTGTATTAACAGGAAACAGTAATACATGTGTGAATAAATAGATCACAATGTGTCCCTAGCAAGCCTCTAGTTGGCTAGCTCGTTAGTCAATAGATGATCATGGTTTCCTGATCATGGGCATTAGATGTCATTGATAACGGGATCACATCATTGGGAGAATGATGTGATGGACAAGACCCAATCCTAAGCATATCACTAGATCGTATTGTTCGTATGCTAAAAGCTTTTCTAATGTCAAGTATCTTTTCCTTCGACCGTGAGATTGTGCAACTCCCGGATACCGTAGGAGTGCTTTGGGTGTATCAAACGTCACAACGTAATTGGGTGACTATAAAGGTGCACTACGGGTACCTCCGAAAGTGTCTGTTGGGTTAGTACGAATCGAGATAGGGATTTGTCACTCCGTGTGACGAAGAGGTATATCTGGGCCCACTCGGTAGAACATCATCATGAGCTCAATGTAACTAAGGAGTTAGTCACACGATGACGTGCTACGGAACGAGTAAAGAGACTTACCGGTAACGAGATTGAACAAGGTATAGGTATACCGATGATCGAATCTCGGGCAAGTTCTATACCGACAGACAAAGGGAATCCTATACGGGATTGATTGAATCCTTGACATCGTGGTTCATCCGATGAGATCATCGTGGAGCAAGTGGGAGCCACCATGGGTATCCAGACCCCGCTGATGGTTATTGTCCAGAGAGGCATCTCGGTCATGTCTGCTTGTCTCCCGAACCCGTAGGGTCTACACACTTAAGGTTCGATGATGCTAGGGTTATAGGGAATTGTTATACGAGGTTATCGAAAGTTGTTCGGAGTCCCGAATGAGATCTCGGACGTCACGAGGAGCTCCGGAATGGTCCGGAGGTAAAGATTAATATATAGGACGGATGGTTTCGGATACCGGAAGTGTTTCGGGCATCACCGGTAACGTACCGGGACCACCGGAGGTGGCCCGGGGGTCCACCGATGGGGGGCAACAACCCCGGGAGGTAAGGTGGGCCAAGCGGGGAAGGGAACCAGCCCCTAGGTGGGCTGGTGCGCCTCCCCACTCACCCCAATGCATGGGGGAGAGAAAAGGGGGGGGGCAAACCCTAAGCCAGGTGGGCCTAAGGCCCACCAGGGGTGCGCCACACCCCTCCTCCCCCCTTGGCCGCCGCACCAGCCCCATCTAGGGCTGCCCCCCCCAGGAG
The DNA here is from genome assembly GCF_904849725.1 of Hordeum vulgare subsp. vulgare. Classification (NCBI taxonomy): domain Eukaryota; kingdom Viridiplantae; phylum Streptophyta; class Magnoliopsida; order Poales; family Poaceae; genus Hordeum; species Hordeum vulgare. Next base: position 119,811,100 of record NC_058521.1, on the reverse strand, counting down.
AGGGAAACCCTCAAGGGGGCGCAGCCCCTCCCTCCCCTATATATAGTGGGCACTTTTGGCCATTGGAGATCAGGCTTTTGCCTCTCTCTCGGCGCAGCCCTGCCCTTCTTCCTCCTCTTCTCTGCCGGTGCTTGGCGAAGCCCTGCCAGGAGACCTCGTCTCTCCACCGACACCACGCCGTCGTGCTGCTGGAGTTCTTCCCCAACCTCTCCCTCCTCCTTGCTGGATCAAGGTGCAGGAGACGTCACCGGGCTGCACGTGCCGTAGTTCGACACTAGATCGGAATCGCTGTGAGTATGACTCCATCAACCGCGTTCTAGAACGCTTCCGCTTAGCGATCTTCAAAGGTATGAAGATGCTCTACCCCTCTCTCGTTGCTGGTCTCTCCATAGGAAGATCTGAATATGCGTAGGAAAATTTTGAATTTATGCTATGTTACCCTTCAGTGGCATCCGAGCCAGGTTTTCTATGCGTAGATTCTATGTACGAGTAGAACACAAAAGTTGTGGGCAATGATTTGTCAATTTGCTTGACGCTACTAGTCTTATTATTTTCCGGCGGTATTGTGGGATGAAGCGGCCCGGACCGACTTTACACGTACGCTTAGGTGAGACTGGTTCCACCGACAGACATGCACACCGTGCATAAAGGTGGCTAGCGGGTGTCTGTCTCTCCTACTCTAGTCGGATTGGATTTGATGAAAAGGGTCCTTATGAAGGGTAAATAGCTTTGGAATATCATCATTGTGGCTGTCACGTAGGTAAGAAGGCGTTCTTGCTAGAAACCCAAATCAGCCACGTAAACTTGCAACAACAATTAGAGGACGTCTAACTTGTTTTTGCAGGGTTTGACATGTGATGTGATATGGCCAAAGTTGTGATGTTTCATGTATGATGTATGAGATGATCATGTTATTGTAATAGGTTTCACGACTTGCATGTCGATGAGTATGACAACCGGCAGGAGCCATAGGAGTTGTCTTAATTTATTGTATGAGATGCAACGCCATGTGCTTACTACTTTTACTTCATTGCTAACGGTTAGCTATAGTAGTAGTGATAGTAGTAGTTGGCGTGAGGACTTCACGGAGACACGATGATGGAGATCATGGTGTCACGCCGGTGACGATGATGATCATGCGATGCCTGAAGATGGAGATTGAAAGGGCGAAGATGATAATGGCCATATCATGTCACTATATGATTACATTATGATGTTTATCATGTTTTACATCTTATTGCTTAGAACGACGGTAGCATAAGAAGATGATCCCTCTTAAAATTTCGAGAACGTATTCCCCTAAGTGTGCACCGTTGCGAAGGTTCGTTGTCTCGAAGCACAACGTGATGATCGGGTGTGATAGATTCTAACGTTCGCATACAACGGGTGTAAGCCAGATTTACACACGCGAAACACCTAGGTTGACTCGACGAGCTTAGCATGTACAGACATGACCTCGAATACAAGAGACCGAAAGGTCGAACATGAGTCGTATGGTTGAATACGATCATCATGAAGTTGCTCACCATGGTGACTAGTCCGTCTCACGTGATGATCAGACACGGGTTAGTCAACATGGATCATGTATCACTTAGATGACTAGAGGGATGTCGATTTAAGTGGGAGTTCATACTTAATTTGATTAAATGAACTTAATTGCCATGAACTTAGTCTAAAAGTTGTCTTTATAAATATTGTAGATGGCCAACGTCAACCTCAATTTCAACGCATTCCTAGAGAAAAACAAGCTGAAAGATGATGGTAGCAACTATGCGGACTGGGTTCGCAACTTGAAGCTCATCCTTGAAGCAGCTAAAAAGGTTTATGTCCTTGATGCGCCGCTAGGTGACCCTCCCGCTCCCTCAGCAGCCCAGGACATTCTGAACGTCTGGCAGACGCGGAGTGATGACTACTCTGTGGTTAGGTGTGGCATGTTATACAGTTTAGAAACGGGGCTCCAAAGGCGTTTTGAGAAACACGGAGCATATGAGATGTTCCAGGAGCTGAAGCTAGTTTTTCAAGCTCTTGCCCGTGTCGAGAGATATGAAGTCTCTGAAAAGTTCTTTAGCTGTAAGATGGAGGAGAACAGTTCTGTGAGTGAGCACATACTCAAAATGTCTGGGTTACACGGTCGTCTGACTTCACTTGGAGTCAAACTTCCGGATGATGCTATAATTGACAGAATCCTCCAGTCTCTCCCACCAAGCTACAAAGGCTTTGAGCTTAACTACAACATGCAAGGGATGGAGAAGACCATTCCCGAGTTGTACTCGATGCTCAAGTCTGCAGAAGTAGAAATCAAGAAAGAGCATCAAGTGTTGATGGTCAACAAGACCACTAGTTTCAAGAAGGGCAAGGGTAAGAAGAACTTCAAGAAAGACGACAAAGTTGTTGCCGCGCCCGGTAAGCCAGATGCCGGGAAGAAGAAAAAGAATGGACCCAAGCCTGAGACTGAGTGCTTCTATTGCAAGGGAAAGGGTCACTGGAAGCGGAACTGCCCCAAATACCTAGCGGATAAGAAGGCCGGCAACGTTAAAGGTATATGTGATATACATGTTATTGATGTGTACCTTACCAGCGCTCGTAGTAGCTCCTGGGTATTTGATACCGGTGCTGTTGCTCACATTTGCAACTCAAAGCAGGAACTGTGGAATAAGCGGAGACTGGCCAAGGACGAGGTGATGATGCGCGTCGGGAATGGTTCAAAGGTCGATGTGATCGCCGTCGGCACGCTACCTCTACATCTACCGTCGGGATTAGTCTTAAACCTTAATAATTGTTATTTATTACGAGCTTTAAGCATGAACATTGTATCAGGGTCTTGCTTAATGCGAGACGGCTACTCATTTAAGTCAGAGAATAATGGTTGTTCTATTTATATGAGTGATATGTTTTATGGTCATGCTCCGCTGGTGAATGGTTTGTTCTTGATGAATCTCGATCATGATGTTACACATATTCATAGTGTGAGTACCAAAAGATGTAAAGTTGATAATGATAGTCCCACATTCTTGTGGCACTGCCGCCTTGGTCATATCGGCGTTAAGCGCATGAAGAAGCTCCATACTGATGGACTATTAGAGTATCTTGACTTTGAATCATTTGACACATGCGAACCGTGCCTCATGGGTAAGATGACTAAGACTCCATTCTAAGGAATAATGGAGAGAGCAACCGACTTATTGGAAATAATACATACTGATATGTGTGGTCCAATGAACGTTGAAGCTCGCGGTGGCCATCGTTATGTTCTCACTCTCACCGATGATTTGAGTAGGTATGGGTATATCTACTTGATGAAGCACAAGTCTGAGACATTTGAAAAGTTCAAGGAATTTCAGAGTGAGGTCGAGAATCAACGTGACAGAAAAATTAAGTGTCTACGATCTGATCGTGGAGGAGAATATTTGAGTCACGAGTTTGGCACACACCTAAGGAAGTGTGGAATCGTTTCACAACTGACGCCGCCTGGCACACCGCAACGGAACGGAGTGTCTGAACGTTGTAATCACACTTTATTAGATATGGTACGATCTATGATGTCTCTTACTGACCTACCGCTATCATTTTGGGGATACGCATTAGAAACTGCAACATTCACTTTAAATAGGGCACCGTCTAAATCCGTTGAGACGACATCGTATGAACTATGGTTTGGCAAGAAACCTAAGTTGTTGTTTCTTAAAGTTTGGGGCTGCGATGCTTATGTGAAGAAACTTCAACGAGAAAAGCTCGAACCCAAAGCGGAGAAATCTGTATTCATAGGATACCCTAAGGAAACTATTGGGTATACCTTCTATCTTAGATACGAAGGTAAGACCTTTGTTGCCAAGAACGAATCCTTTCTAGAGAAAGAGTTTCTCTCAAAAGAAGTAAGTGGGAGGAAGGTAGAACTTGATGAGGTAATTACACCCCCTCTCGAACAGGATAGTAGCGCAGCGTGGGAAGTTGTTCGTGTGGCGCCTACACCAACTGAAGAGGAAGTTAATGATGATGATCATGAAGCTTCGGATCAAGTTACTACTGAACCGCGAAGGTCCACAAGGGCACGCTCCGCACCAGAGTGGTACGACAACCCTGTGATGGAAATCATGTTGTTAGACAACGGTGAACCTTCGAACTATGAAGAAGCGATGGCGGGCCCGGATTCCAACAAATGGCTTGAGGCTATGAAATCAGAGATAGGATCCATGTATGAGAACAAAGTATGGACTTTGGTGGACTTGCCCGATGACTGGCGAGCCATAGAAAATAAATGGATCTTCAAGAAGAAGACTGATGCAAACGGTAATGTAACCGTTTACAAAGCTCGACTTGTCGCAAAGGGTTTTTGACAAATTCAAGGAGTTGACTACAAAGAGACTTTCTCTCCCGTAGCAAAGCTGAAATCAGTCTGAATCATGTTAGCAATTACCGCCTTTTATGATTATGAAATTTGGCAAATGGACGTCAAAACAGCGTTCCTTAACGGGAACCTTAAGGAAGAGTTGTATATGATGCAACCAGAATTTTGTCGACCCTAAGGGTGCTAACAAAGTGTGCAAGCTCCAGCGCTCCATCTATGGGCTGGTGCAAGCATCTCAGAGTTGGAACATTCACTTTAATGAGGTGATTAAAGCGTTTGGGTTCATATAGGTTTACGGAGAAGCCTGTCTGTACAAGAAAGTGAGTGGGAGCTCTGTAGCTTTCCTCATACTGTATGTGGTTGACATATTATTGATGGGGAATAATATAGAGATGTTGGAGAGCATAAAGGCCTATTTGAACAAAAGTTTTTCAATGAAGGACCTTGGAGAAGCTGCATACATATTAGGCATCAAGATCTATAGAGATAGATCAAGACGCCTCATAGGTCTTTCGCAAAGTACATACCTTGACAAGATATTGAAGAAGTTCAATATGGAAAACTCAAAGAAAGGGTTCTTGCCAGTTTTGCAAGGTATGAGATTGAGTAAGACTCAGTCGCCGACCACGGCAGCAGATAGAGAGAAGATGAGTTATGTCCCCTATGCATCAGCCGTGGGCTCTCTAATGTATGCCAGCTGTGTACCAGACCTGATATAAACCTTGCCATAAGCTTGGTAGGGAGGTACCAATGTGATCCCGGTATGGAACACTGGACAACGGTCAAGAATATCCTTAAGTACCTGAAAAGGACTAAGGAAATGTTTCTCGTTTATGAAGGTGACGAGGAGCTCGTCGTAAAGGGTTACGTCGATGCTAGCTTCGACACAGATCCGGATGACTCTATGTCACAGACCGATACGTATATGTGTTGAATGGTGGGGCAGTGAGCTGGTGCAGCAGCAAGCAAGAAGTCGTGGCAGCATCTACATGTGAAGCGGAGTACATAGCTGCTCCAGAAGCGGCTCATGAAGGAATTTGGATGAAGGAGCTCATCACCGACCTTGGAGTGGTTCCAAGCGCGTCGGGTCCAATGACACTCTTCTGTGATAACACTGGGGCCATTGCCATAGCCAAGGAGCCTAGGTTTCACCGGAAGACGAAGCACATCAAACGCCGCTACAACTCCATCCAGGACCATGTCCAGAGTGGAGTGACAAATATTTGTAAAGTACACACGGATCTGAATATTGCAGACCCGTTGACCAAACCTCTTCCACGAGCAAAACATGATCAACACCATAATGCTATGGGTGTTCGATACATCACAATGTAACTAGATTATTGACTCTAATGCAAGTGGGAGACTGTTGGAAATATGCCCTAGAGGCAATAATAAAATGGTTATTATCATATTTCCTTGTTCATGATAATCGTCTGTTGTTCATGCTATAATTGTATTAACAGGAAACAGTAATACATGTGTGAATAAATAGATCACAATGTGTCCCTAGCAAGCCTCTAGTTGGCTAGCTCGTTAGTCAATAGATGATCATGGTTTCCTGATCATGGGCATTAGATGTCATTGATAACGGGATCACATCATTGGGAGAATGATGTGATGGACAAGACCCAATCCTAAGCATAGCACTAGATCGTATTGTTCGTATGCTAAAAGCTTTTCTAATGTCAAGTATCTTTTCCTTCGACCGTGAGATTGTGCAACTCCCGGATACCGTAGGAGTGCTTTGGGTGTATCAAACGTCACAACGTAACTGGGTGACTATAAAGGTGCACTACGGGTACCTCCGAAAGTGTCTGTTGGGTTGGTACGAATCGAGATCGGGATTTGTCACTCCGTGTGACGGAGAGGTATCTCTGGGCCCACTCGGTAGAACATTGTCATGAGCTCAATGTGACTAAGGAGTTAGTCACACGATGACGTGCTACGGAACAAGTAAAGAGACTTACCGGTAACGAGATTGAACAAGGTATAGGTATACCGACGATCGAATCTCGGCAAGTTCTATACCGACAAACAACGGGAATCCTATACGGGATTGATTGAATCCTTGACATAGTGGTTCATGTGATGAGATCATCATGGAGCAAGTGGGAGCCACCATGGGTATCCATACCCCGCTGATGGTTATTGGCCAGAGAGGCGTCTCGGTCATGTCTGCCCGTCTCCCGAACCCGTTGGGTCTACACACTTAAGGTTCGATGACGCTAGGGTTATAGGGAATTGTTATACGAGGTTACCGAAAGTTCTTCGGAGTCCCGGATGAGGTCCCGAACGTCACGAGGAGCTCCGGAATGGTCCGGAGGTAAAGATTGATAGATAGGACGGATGGTTTCGGATACCGGAAGTGTTTCGGGCATCACCGGTAACGTACCGGGACCACCGGAGGTGGCCCCGGGGGTCCACCGAAGGGGGGCAACGACCCCGGGAGGTAAGGTGGGCCAAGTGGGGAAGGGAACCAGCCCCTAGGTGGGCTGGTGCGCCTCCCCACTCAGCCCAATGCATGGGGGAGAGAAAATGGGGGGCAAACCCTAAGCTAGGTGGGCCTAAGGCCCACCAGGGGTGCGCCACACCCTCCTCCCCCTTTGGCCGCCGCACCAGCCCCATCTAGGGCTGCCCCCCCAGGAGAGGGAAACCCTCAAGGGGGCGCAGCCCCTCCCCCCTATATACAGTGGGCACTTTTGGCCATTGGAGATCAGACTTTTGCCTCTCTCTCGGTGCAGCCCTGCCCTTCTTCCTCCTCCTCTTTGCCGGTGCTTGGCGAAGCCCTGCCGGGAGACCTCGTCTCTCCATCGACACCACACCGTTGTGGTGCTGGAGTTCTTCCCCCACCTCTCCCTCCTCCTTGCTGGATCAAGGTGCGGGAGACGTCACCGGGCTGCACGTGTGTTGAACGCGGAGGTGCCGTAGTTCGGCACTAGATCGGAATCGCTGTGAGTACGACTCCATCAACTGCGTTCTAGCAACGCTTCCGCTTAGCGATCTTCAAAGGTATGAAGATGCTCGTACACCTCTCTCATTGCTGGTCTCTCCATAGGAAGATCTGAATATGCGTATGAAAATTTTGAATTTATGCTACGTTACCCTTCAATATCTTCCCGTGAGTCCTTGAGTTTGATCGTACGCATTTGCGTGTATGATTAGCATATGATTAAACCAAGGGCGTCACAAGTTGGTATCAGAGCCGACTGCCTGTAGGTAGCCCCCTTTCCTACTCCTTGACCGAAGTTGAGTCTAGTGTTTGAAAAGCTTTACTAACACTGATGTTGTGGCTTACGGGCCCACATCTCAATTGGGTGGTATTAGTATCTTTTACTCCTTTCCTATACTCTGGTATCTACTCTCTCTTCTCTTTCGGGTCAAAGATTTTGCTAACTCTAACATTAGGTTCTCGTAATCACATCGACCCGGAGCGCTGGACTATCTACTCTTTTCTCGTGAATATATATTACACACAGTGTCATTTGACATCCGTCGATCTTATTTTCAGATGTGTCCCGCAAGACAGCACGTGCGCGTGACCCAGGCCACTGAGACGAATGGGTTCCCGACCATTTTGGTCGACCTCCTGACCAGGCTGGGATATCGCTGGTACCCCGACTACAGTGTGTTCGAGGATTTCCGCGAGTACAACCAGTACCAGTACCAGGCTGAGGTTCGCATCTTCGACCAGATGGGCGGCGAGACCCTCGAGCGCCACGTCTTCTGTGGTATTGGAGTGTCGGTCGAGATGGTCGTCCATGATGTGCCCTACATTGCTATCACCCGCCTACGTGGAGCGTACCCTCACCTGGAGGAGAGCCCTTTCAGATACACCCCTCACGTGGAGCGTACCCTCACTGCCTACGCTTCTGACATTCGGGAGCACGGCGACCGTTCCTACGTCGCTGTCTGCGCCCCCTACGTGACACGTCGCTACGACGCGTGGGTTCTGGTGCAGTACATTGAGGCACTGGATCGTGCTTTTCGACCTCTGACTGTGGAGCTGTACACTATGCGTGTTCGTCTTTACGACACGTTGACAAAGTTGCAGCCATCACACTGCCCGAGGGTTCCCCCTATGCGCATCCGCGAGCCGAGCAGGACAGAGCTACCATCAGCTCTCGAGTGGACTGATGTTGGGGGTAGGACCCCTGCACTTGGACCTTAGTTCCTCGACTAGATGCGGTGCCCTCACCAGAGTCACAACGGGACACAGGGTCATGTCCCTACCTTCTATCACCGCCAGCTACCAGGATTCGTTCGTCCTCTCCGACGTTGATGTAGCCTTATCACTATATCTTGTTGTGGTACTCTTCCACCGCATGCCTGCGTGCCGCCTAGTGAGTCCAGGGTATCGTCTAATGTGTCCAGGCTATCGCCAAATTTTGAATTTGTAATTGTTAGTCTGTAATCGAACTTATGTATGTGTCTGTATGTCGAACTCAACTACTATGAAGTATCTATCGCATTTCCCTTTCATCATGCTTGATTACTTCATGAATGCGTGCAATGCCTTTGCAATTACTTTAAGCTAAACTACCCCTGTTAAATATTTAACAGGATGGTTAGACCAGCTGGCCGCCCGCGTGCCCCTGCCAACGATGCGCCACCCCGCCTCCTGAGTATATGGCGGGGATGATCCAACAGTTTGAGCTGAACCGCCAGTTTATGCAAGGGCTCATGGATCAGTTCAAAAGGCCGAACATGAACCAACCGCAAGGCGTGACACTGCAAGACTTCTGCCGCCTCAACCCTACGATCTACTGCAGTTCAACTCAACCTCTTGATGCTGATGACTGGCTCCGTGAAATTGCTTACGAGTTGGAGTCTGCCAATGTGCCCCTGGCGAGCTATGTCAACTTTGCCGCCTACGTCCTGAAGGGTCCCACTGCTCAATGGTGGGACATCCACAGGCGCTCTCAGCCCGATGGAACTGTCATCACTTGTACAGAGTTCAAGGCTGCTTTCCGTGCTCGTTACATTCCTCAGGGAGTCATGAACCGGAAGAAGCGTGAGTTCCGCAACCTGGTCCAGGGAAACAAGACCGTGGATGCTTATTAGCGGAATTTCTGGATTTATCTCGCTATGCTGAAGAAGACATTGCAAGTGATGCACGCAGACAGGAGAAGTTCCATGAAGGCCTCCACCCTGATATCAAGCTGACACTCCTCGTTCAGGACTATGCTGATTTCGCCACCCTAGTGAACAAGGCTATTCAAGTTGAGACTGGTGTGCAGGAATACAAGGATAGCAACAAGCGCAACCGTGACATGGGCTCATCTTCGGGCTCATCTACACAGAAGCGGAAGATCTAGATTCCCAACAACATGTACCATGCACCTGCTCCTGCTCCGAGGCCATCCTATGCTGCACCTCGCCTGCCTCCTCCACCACCTAGGCAGCCGAGGCTTTCAGCTCCACCGCTTGAGTTCCTCCTTCCCGTCCTGAGGACGGGCTATGCTTCAAGTGTGGCCATCCAGGTCACCGTGCTAGAGACTGCATGCAGAATCTGAATCAGCTGACACTTCCCTCAACTGGCAGTGGAAACAACCAGAACCACAACTTCAATGCTAAGCCTGCTTATGTTCGTGGTCGGGCCAACAACATTGATATGGGTCAATCTCAAGACCAGCATGCTACCGTGATGGGTACACTTCTCGTTAACTCAGTACCTGCTTCTGTATTGTTTGATACAGGAGCATCACATTCCTTTATGTCGGAACAGTTTGCATTCATGCATGGCATTAAGTACGAAGAGATGAACGTCCCAATAGCTGTAAGCACCCCCTCGGGCCAATGTCGACCCTCCATGGTCTGCTCCAATGTCCCCATTGAAATTGAAGGATTGGAATTCTTTGCCTCTCCCATGTTATTAAGTTCTTCCAACATTGATCTCATACTGGGGATGGACTAGTTGAAATCTCATACGGCATCGGTCGTTTGTGCCACCAAGACCGTCCACCTCCTACACCCTTCAGACGAATTAATAAGCTACCATGCTCATCTCGTCCGTAATGCTGAGGCACGACTATATGCCTTGAATGCATTAAATGCATCACCTCTTGAAGGGATTGAAAACATTCCAGTGGTCCAAGAATTTCAAGATGTCTTTCCAGAAGAACTTCCGGGGATCCCCCCTGCTCGAGCTGTCGAGTTTGTCATTGACTTGGTACCCGGTACCACTCCTATTGCCAAGCGTCCTTATAAGATGCCGCCACATGAACTTCTTGAACTTAAGCAAGAAATTGACAACTCGCTTCGTCTGGGTTTCATTCGTCCGAGTTGCTCTGCTTGGGGAGCACCTTCTCTCTTTGTTAAGAAGAAGGATGGGACAAATCAATTGGTTCAAGACTATTGCCCTATCAACCAGGCCACTATTCAAAACGAATATCCTCTCCCTCGGATAAATGATTTATATGATCAACTTGCTGGTTCCACTATCTTCTCTAAGCTCGACTTGAGATTGGGATACCACTAGATCCGTGTTCGCAAAGAGGATATTCCAAAGACCACCTTTGTTACTCGATATAGATCATACGAGTACACCATCATGTCCTTCAGCTTAACCAATGCACCGGCAACCTTCTCTCGGTTGATGAATTATATATTCATGGACTACCTCGACAAGTTCATCGTGGTATATCTAGATGATATTCTGGTATTTTCGAAGAATAAAGAAGAGCATGATGAACATCTTCGTCTTGTACTGGATGAGCTTCGGGAGCATAAACTCTATGCAAAGTATTCCAAGTGTGAATTCTGGCTAGACGAAGTGACCTACCTTGGTCCTGTGATTTCCAACGACGGTATTGCAGTCAACCCCGAATGAATTCAAGCTATTCTTGACTGGACTCCCCCGAAGAATGTCAAGCAAGTCAGAAGTTTTCTCGGACTCGCCAGCTATTGCCGTCGATTCGTCGAGAACTTCTCCTAGATTGCAAGCCCTTAACCAACCTGCTTCACAATGGTGTTAAGTATGAGTCGACTGATAAATGCCAGGAAAGTTTCCAAGCACTTAAGGACAAACTGACATCCGCTCTAGTACTTGCTCCTCCGGATACGAAAAGGGATTTCGTCATATACTGTGACGCTTCTCGTCAAGGAATAGGTTGTGTCCTGATGCAGGATCGCAAGGTGATTGCTTATGCTTCATGTCAACTACGTGCTCATGAAGAGAACTACCCAGTTCATGATCTCGAGCTTGCCGCAGTGATTCACACTGAAAGAATGGCGACAATACCTTGTCGGTAATCGCTGTGAAATCTACACCAACCATCAAAGTCTGAAGTACTTGTTCACTCAACCGGAGATGAATCTACGTCAACAAAGATGGATGGAGCGTATAGCAGATTTTGACTGTAGTATATCATATACCCCTGGCAAGGCTAACATAATGGCTGATGCCTTGAGTCACAAGTCATACTACAACCACCTCCAGGTTCATAAGGTTCATGATCGTCTGCAAGAGGAATTCCGTAAGCTGAACCTCCATATTGTTCCTCCGGGTTACCTTGTTCCCCCTCCTAAAGAGTGTCAAAAGATGAACCTTCGTGTTGTTAATCAGGGTTCCCTCAGTAACCTAGTTGTTGAACCAGATCTTGTGAGCTCCATAAAGAATCAGCAAGGCTTTGACGATGACGTCGATAGGATTAAGAGCTATATTGCGAAGGGTAAACCCTCCTTTTTCACTGTTGCTGAAGATGGCGCCTTGTACTTCAAGGGTCGCCTATTCGTCCCAAATAAGAAGGAAAATCTCTCGAAGACCGGAGAGGTGATGAAAGAAGCTCACGACACGCCATTGTCTATTCACCCGGGTAGTACCAAGATGTACCAAGACATCCGACAAAGATTCTGGTGGCCCAATATGAAACAAGACATTGCCCGCTATGTGGCAGAATGTGATATATGCCGGCGTATCAAAGCAGAACATCAAAATCCTGCTGGAACTCTGCAACCTATCTCTATTCCTGAGTGGAAATGGGACCATGTTGAAATGGATTTGTCATTGGTTTTCCCAGATCTCAGAAAGGCAATGATGCTATTCTTGCTGTCATTGATCGACTGTCCAAAGTTGCACATTTCCTGGCCGTTAAAGAAACAATTAATGCTAGTCAGCTGACAGATCTTTATATGTCAAGAGTTGTTTCACTGCATGGTATTCCGTTGGTAATCATTTCGGACCGTGGCAGCTTGTTCACTTCAAAAATTTTGGAAAGTTTTCAGAAGGCTATGGGGACTCATCTGTCCTTCAGCACTGCATTTCACCCTCAATCCTAGGGACAAGTTGAACGAGTCAACCAAATTCTTGACGACATGCTTCGAGCTTGTGTCATTTCTTTCGGTAAGAAATGGGAGGAATCTCCCTCGTATGCCGACTTCTGTTACAACAATAGCTATCAAGATAGTCTGAAGATGGCCCCTTTCGAAGTATTGTATGGATGAAGGTGTCGAACTCCTCTAAATTGGTCAGAAACTGGGGAACGATCACTCTTCGGTCTGGATATTATTCAACATGCCGAAGATCAAGTCCGCATGATTCATGAGAATCTGAAGGCTGCTCAGTCTCGTCAGAAGAGTCAGTATGACCGTCATCATCAAGATATGGTCTATCAACCTGGCGAAAAAGGCTTATCTTCGTGTCACACCAATGAGAGGTGCACACCGTTTCGGGATCAAGGGCAAGTTAGCTCCTCGTTATATTGGTCCTTTCACTGTTCTCGAAAGGCGTGGGAGAGTGGCTTATCAATTGGAACTACCGGCGAACCTTTCTCAGGTTCACGATGTCTTCCATGTTTCTCAGCTCCGTCGCTGCTTCAAGGATCCTATTCGAGCAGTGGATCATGGTATGCTTGAGCTGCAACAAGACCTCTCTTGTAAAGAGCATCCGTCCGCATTGTCGACCAAGCTGAACGTAAGACTTGTCGCAAAGTCACCAAGTTCCTTAAGGTGCAGTGGTCAAATCATTCTGAAGATGAAGCCACTTGGGAACGCGAGGATCATCTTTGTGATGAATACCCCGAACTCTTTCCTTCTACCTCTTAATTCTCGGGACGACAATTCTTGTTAGTAGGGAGAATTGTGACATCCTTCACTTTTGCTACAGTGATGATTGTAATTAAGCGACAGTGATCCCGCGCTAATGATGCCACATCATCGTTAATTATATCAATGATCTTGTGTTGGTTGGAACCGAATCATAATTCGAAGCTTTATTATGGAGTCAAATGAGAAAAGATTTCGGTTGTGAAAATAAAAATGTCACGGGAGTTATAAAGATTACCTAGCGAAGTATAAAAATGAATCACACACTTTTGAAATTATTGATAATCCCAATATATTTAAAAGTGGAGCTTTGAATCAAATAAATAAAATAAAGATAGTAAATGAAAATAAATAAATAAAAGAAAGAATTAAAAGTATATATAATAAATTATAAAAGAAAGTAAATAAAATTATATAATAAAAAGAATTAGAAGTAATAATATAAAGAAAAAAACAAAAAAAACAAACAAACAAGGAGACCCCCTGGCCCAACTGGGCCTAGTGGCCCAGCCAGCTAGGACACAGCCACCCGTGGGGGGAACCCTAGCGACGGACCCGGCTCCCCTCGCTCTCCCCCCCGCCACCGCCAGGGGCTCCCGCCCCTCGGTCTCCACCAACCCCTTGAGGGGGTCCCTACCCCCACGTGTCCCCAAACCCGGCGCTCCCTCTCGCTACACCCCCACTCCCCACCGACACCTCCCTGCTCCTCCCGATTCCCCACCAACCCTCCGTGGAGACCGAGAGACTGCCCTCCCCTCGGCTCCTTCTCCCACGTACCGAACCGGCCCATAGCCTCCCAGATGGGCTGCCAGCACCCCACCTCGCCTCCCGCAGCCTCCCGGATCCCCCCTCGTCGGCCCCCTGCCCCTCCTCCCCTCGGCTCCTCGCACCTCGAGCCGAGAGGAGCCTCCCAGGGACCGAGCCCCTCTCCCCCGCACCACCACCTCCACCCGAGCCCCTTCCCCACCCCCGGCCGAACACCCCCAGGAACCCTGATATGTCTCAAACGTATCTATAATTTTTAATGGTTTCATGTTTTTATCTTGTCATCTTTGGATGTTTTATGTACCTTTCATATCTTTTTTGGGACTAACTTATTAATTCAGTGCCAAGTGAGAGTTCGTGTTTTTCTGTGTTTTTGGCTCTTTTCAGATCTGATTTTGGAATGGAGTCCAAGCAGAATAAAATCCCCGAAATAAATTTTTCCCGAACGGAAGAAGATTAGGGGGCTTGTGGGCAAGCCACGAGAGCTATAGGGAGCCCACAAGCCCTGTAGCCGCCACCAGGGGGGCAGCGGCCGGTAGGCTTGTGGCCTCCCTGGCGCCCCCCTGACCTAGCTCCTTCGCCTATATATTCCCTAAAATACAGAAAAAAAAATCAGGGAATCCACGAAAACACTTTTCCACCGCCGCAAGCTTCCATTTCCGCAAGATCTCATCTGGAGACCCTTCCCGGTGCCTTGCCAGAGGGGACTTTGGAGTTGGAGGGCTTCTAGATCAACATCATCGCCCCTCCAATGACTCGTGAGTAGTTAACTTCAGACCTACGGGTCCGTAGTTAGTAGCTAGATTGTGACAGCCCGATGCCGACGTTCCAGAAGATTCCCCTCTCTTTCCGTTTTCGTCGTGTGGCTTATTTTATTTGTCGTGTCATCATCGCATCCTGCACATCATCTGCATTCGGAATCGTCCGAATCCGACCCCGCGGTTGGATCCGGAGCGCGATTCCGGTTAACCTAGCCCCCTCATTTGTCTATATATAGACCCCTTCTAATTTTCGGACAGCCTCCCTCTAATCCCTCCTTGATTTCCGCGCCGCCTACCCCTAACCCTAGCTCTCCTCCCGCAGACTCTCTCTCCCGCAGCCGCCGCCGGCCCGCCAGGCCCGATCCAGGCCCGTCTGGGCCCAGATCCGAGCCGCCCCGCTCCTCCCAAGCTGCTCCTCCTGCCCGAGCCAGCCCGAGCTGGAGTCCTCCCGCTCGCCGCCGGGCTGGAGCCCCGCCTCGCCACGGAGCCGTGCCCCGCCACTGGCCAGCAGCCGCCACCGCCGGCCGGAGCCCCGCCGCCAGCAGCAGCAGCAGTCGCCGGAGCTGGCTGCCCCGCCATGGCGCGCCGCGGCGTTTCCCCTTCTGCCGCCGCCCGGATCCAGCGAGCCGACCGTCGCCGTGCCAGACCTCGCCGGTTCCCGTGATCCCCGGTCGCACCTGCTGGTTCCTCGCCGCCGGTCCCCCTTCACCTGCGCCGCCTCCGCCGGCTCCTGCGTGATTGGGAGCAACCGACGGGAGCGCTCGCTCCCTTGCCAGCGCAGCCGGCCGCCTTGGCCTCGGGCGCCCCACGGCCCAGCTCGCCCTGGTCTTTAGGCATATAGGCATATAGTTAAACGTCCGTAACTATTAAACCGTTAGTCGGTTTGCGACGTGTAATATATGGTTTTGAGGTAGATTTGCGCGTAGATCATGATTTTCCAACTTGCACAGTTGTTTGACGTAATTTAGCGTGCTATTTGCCTAGATAAGCGTGCTGTCCTAATAGGTTTCGACCCGTATTGTTTTTCGTGCAAGACCGGGTTGCTCAAATGCCATGATAGAAATGCCTATGTTTTAGGGACTATTTTTCTGTGTATTTTAGAGCGGTCATTTGTACTTTTGCATGTAGGGAATTGCTTCTAATTTATTTTCCGTGTATAGGTTATTTTCTCGGATTAATGTGTGGCATTATTTTGTGTTGCAAACCCCACATATTTTATATGTTCCCGGGGTAGAAAAATCCCATGGATTTTTATGTGCAATTAGTTTTAGCTTTCGAGTAAGTTAGTTCACGAGATTTTTTGCTAAGTTGCCCTTTTGTTTAATTCGTAGGATTTATTCCGTGCCTCGTTCGAATTAGTTGTCAACTAGAGAGTTGATCTTGGATGTTTTGTTTAGCCCCTGGTATTTTTGGTTGCAATAGAAATGCATGTTTAGGTGTGTTTTGATTGCCTCAAGTTGCTAGAAATAGTGCTGATTTTGAGGAGCTGAAATATTTCTAAGTATGGAATCTGTTATTATTTTGTTGCTGTCTTGTCTTGCTTGCATCTTGTGATCTGTAGCTCTTTTGAGGTTGGTCCAATGGAGTTAGTTGTACCCCTTGTGTTTCTCTAGCATGCTGTAAATTTGCATACCATTTGGAGTCCTGTAGCTTATGGTTTTGCTGCTGTCAATATAGCTTCAGGCGGAAAACTGCACTTTCATGAGGTGTTATTTTCAGTAAGTCTGAAATAGTATGTGAGATGCCATTTTGTGTCTTCTTTTCCTAGTGCTCCTTGCTGCCATGCTAGTTGTTGTTAGTTGTTCGTAGTAGTGCTTCTTGCCCTCTTCCGTGCCATGCCTTGCTTGAGCATATCGGACTTGTGTAGCCGAAGTTGTGGGGCGTAGAAAATGCTATGTGGCTGATTTTGACAGTTTGTAGAGAATTCTTGTTTTGCTCGTAGTTATTGAACCGTAGCTCCGATTTGATCGTGTCCTACATGAAACTTGCTTAGAATCTCGTGTAGTTTCTTTTTCTCTTGCTGGTTGCATGTGTTGAAGTGCTCGTAGCCGCCGTTGCACACATATTGCATTCATGCCATCATATCTTGCGGTGCTTGTAACTTTTGATCCGTAGCTCCGTTGGAGATGTTCTTTATGTGTAGATTGCTTGCCATGACGCGTAGAATCACGTGAACATATTTGTTTTGCTGTTTAACAACCAATTAAATGCATTAGTTCAGATCTGGACATAATTGTAAATTAACACGTGGGGTCATTTCGGAGATGCTATATGTCATTTCCGACCTCATTTAAAATGCCTAGATAAGTAGTTTAATTACGCTTCACCTCTTGCCATGTTTAATCACATTTAATATTGCCGTGTACCTAATCGGGATAGAAACCAAATAAATAGACGTGGAGTATCGTCAATATGCAACTCTTTGCATATTGAACTTCACTTAATGTGTAGTGTTTGATTGCGTGAATTGTCATGCCGTGTCTTGCATGTATTCAACTGCTCATGCATCATATGTGTTGTGCATCGTGTGGTGAATTCGTGTGTTGATTCATGTTTCCGCTTTGCTTCGTCTCGATAGAGTTCCGCAAGCGTGTCGGATGTGAGGACCCGTTCGACTACGTCGGTTCGTCTGCTTCACGGAGGCATTCTTCTTCCAAGCGGGATCTCAGGCAAGATGATCATTTCCCCAGATACCATTACTATCATTGCCATGCTAGTTTTATCGCTTCTATCGTTTATGTCTCGTTGCCTACCACATGTTAAATATGAGCCTCTCAACAATGCCATGATAACCTTCAACCTGTTCGACCTAGCAAACCACTGATTGGCTATGTTACTACTTGTTTAACCCTGTTGTTAGCGTTGCTAGTTGCAGGTGCAGTTGCTTCCATGCGAAAGCATGGGTTCCTTGTTATATCACCATATTAAATGCTATTTAATTTAATGCACCTATATACTTGGTAAAAGGTGGAAGGCTCGGCCTTTTTCTAGCCTGGTGTTTTGTTCCACCTTTGCCCCCTTAGTTTCTGGCTACCGGTGTTATGTTCCATAATGGAGCGCTCCTAACACGATCGGGGTTGTTATAGGGACCCCCTTGATAATTCTTTTTAGATTAAAGCTGGTCTGGCAAGGCCCAACATTGGTACTACATTTGCATAATCACCTAATAAATTGCATAGGGACTTTTCGGACCCCGAGGATAATTTAATCAACCCCCGGGCCAGTGCTCCTCATGAGTGTTGGTCCAAAACAGAGCACTATGCGGGGCCACCGCGAGGAAACTCGAGGTTTGGCACCTGTACGCGTCGCTTATCCGTCGTGTCCTGAGAATGAGATACGCGGCTCCTATCGGGATCGTCGACACGCCGGGCGGCCTTGCCGGATTAGTTTTACCTTTGACGAGATATCTTGTGCATCGGGATTCCGATGATGCTTTGGGTAATCTCAGAGTTGAGGTTTTCCATTAGGGAATCCGACGAGATCGCGAGCTTCGTGATTGAGGATTTCTGTGCGGCTTGTGGTAATTTGTGATGCACTAGTTGGAGCACCCCTGCAGGGTTAAATCTTTCGGAAAGCCATGCCCTCGGTTATGTGGCAACGTGGAAACTTTGTTTAGCACTGGTTCTAGATAACTTGAAGTTAACTTAATTAAAATATGCCAACCGTGTGCGTAACCGTGACTGTCTCCTTCGTGAGTTCTTACTCCGATCGGGGACACGGTGGGGTTATGTCTGACGTAGGTAGGTGTTCAGGATCATTCATTTGATCATCAGTAGTTCACGTCCATTATGCGTAGATCTTCCCCCTCTTATTTCTTGTAGTCGTAAGTTAGCCACCATATATATATGCTTAGCCGCTGCTGCAACCTCACCACTTAACCTTACCCCACCCATTAAGCTTTGCTAGTCTTGATACCTTTGGAAATGAGATTGCTGAGTCCCCTGTGGCTCACAGATTACTACAACACCAGTTGCAGGTACAGGTAAAGGTTACTTGACGCGAGTGCGTTGATTGTTCATTTGGAGCTGCTTCTTCTTCTTCTTCTTCTTCTTCTTCATCGATCTAGGATGGGTTCCAGGCGGCAGCCTGGGATAGCTAGGATGGACGTCGTTCTTCTTTTGTCGTTTGTTTTCGTCCGTAGTCGGACCCTGCTCTTACTCTTGATGTTTATGTAATGTACTGATGTGACTCTGATGTAGCTTGTGGCGAGTGCAAGCCAACTCTTTATATATCTCTTCTTTTCAGTACATGTACTTGTAACGATATCCATTCTTGCGACACGACGAGATGCGCTTCTATCCCTGACGAGGTCCTCGTGCCAAATTGAGGATAGGGTCGCATCTTGGGCGTGACAAGTTGGTATCAGAGCAAGGACAGACCTAGGAGCCCCCTTGATTGATCGAACTTGGCCGAGTTGAGTCTAGTGAAAAACTATTTGAGTCTTAGTTATATATCGGAGAGTAGGATTCTTTTTTCTCCTCTTCTATGCTCTGGTGAGGAATCTTGACGTAATAATTTATTCTACTCCTCTTCTCACTCAATTTTTTTTAGGATCACGCGGATATTTTTGGAATCTATATGATGCCGATGTGACGGAGTTCTGTCTTGGTGCCTCCTGTCTGACTTGATCTTCTTCCGGGGAGTTGAGCTCCAGGGGATTCTCAAGCACATCGTTATCATTCAGATTTCCTAGTATCTCAGAACGAAGGATGTTCGTAATTGCTTCAATACTAGTAGTGGCGAGATAACCCCGATGTCCCCAGTACTGGTGCAGATTGTTCGGGAGTACTGCCATACTTTGTATCGTTGTGATCACGAGGGTCTGTTGTAGATGAAGGTCCGAGATTCTGGTCGTGTGTTGACGGATGTGATACAGGTGACGGGTTAGTATAGGAGTTGTGTGATATTACTCCTTGTATCCGTGTACCAGATTGCATGACCAGATATTTCGGGAATTCATAGGTGGGAATTCAAGTAGTTGCTTATAGGACAATCTTCCAACAAATGCATGATGTTAGGTTGGGGTTCGACATCTAGTGGATTCGTTTGTTCACGGTCGACTTACAGCGGTACACGTTGTGTCTTAAAGAGTCCTTGTAGCTTGCTACGACTCGGGGACGCTTCGTATGTCGGGTGCACTACCTTGCACTTGATGGCTACTGTAAAATCGAGCCCGTGCGATCCTGTCCACGAAAATATCGGACGAAATCTTTCTCATGAGTTTGTTCTGGCTAATTGCAAGCCGCACCCTTTGTTTTGTTGAATGTGGTAATTCGTGTTGCTTCGATGTCAAGTGGTGATTTCAGATCTTTCCTAATCTCTGTTCTTATATTTTTATGTGAGAGTATTAATTCTTTTTCTCAATCAGTTGTCTTATCAATTCCTTTCAACCGGAGTCATCATATCAATTCCATTCAACCGGTGTGCTTCTCTTCAGTGAATTCAATCCTCTTTAATTTTTGCAAGATCATTCTCTCATTTTATTCCGGAGTTCATCTCATCTATCCCAAGTTGTCTTTGTTTTTCCCCGCCCTCCCACCCTTTTTTCTTAGTGATTCAATTTTCATCCAGGAGTTTTCTTTTCATTATGCTTCCGCTATCTCTTCTATATTTTGTACCAGGTGAATTTAATTCAGTTGTCCGTGTCATCATTGTAACTTTTTCCTATGTTGGAAATTTTTATCAGTCTATCTTCTTGTTGTATCTTCTTGTTGTCGTTTCTCTCTATTCTATCCGGGGCGTTGAAGTTATCTCAGAATTCTTGTTCTCAATTCTTTAATTATTTCGAGGTTCTCAACCTCATCTAGTTTTTCTTGTACCAGCGCAATATCTATCTTTCTAAGCAATCTTTTCTAACGGTGGTTTCTTTGAGTGGGCCCATAACCCACAGGTTTTTCCCAGGATCTGTTATAGCTCTTGTAATTTTTCCAGAGATCATTAATTCTTTTCTACTATGACGTAAGTATGAATTTCATCAGTCATATCCCTTCTCCTAAGCCTATTCGAATTAATTCTCATATTTGACTCAACCTTTCATTCTTCATTATTCCGGAGTGTCTCAGCTATTCTTGGTGTTGTTTCTCGTCTTCATTCTCACCTTGCAAATTCGAAGGAGTGTTTCTCTCGAATCTTGGTTCATTCTCTTGGATATTCGTCATTTCAGCTTTGTGCCATCATCTTAATTGTTGTCTATCATGAGTAATACCTTTCTGCTATTCATTGCTTCTCTGAGTTGTTTTTATTTCTCGTTCCTCCGAAGGCCATCATTTTAGAATATTCTTCGTTCTCAGCTTTCAGCTTTCATCCTCAATTCTTCTCAATGGTTGTCTCTTCGTTCGTCTCTCGTTTACCCGGTGCCTTGTTCAAGTTTTCTCTCAGGTGGCTCATGATCTCTTCATTCTCATGTGTCTCCAGTCATTCATGGTTGCATCATTCATTTCAATTCTCATCGGTGCCTCTTTCAAGATTTCTTCTAGTTTGTGCTCATATCTCTCCTTAATCAGTTCTAGAAGAATAAGTGATATGCTAAATCCGTTGCTTGTCATCAATTAAACTTGATGAAGGATAAGCATAACATAATTGTTATTCCTGTTTCATAATGATTTCAATTCTTCTTCCGGAGTGACTCACGATATCAATTCGTTTCTCAAGTGTTCTTATATTTTCTTTTCCGGAGTTGTAAGTTCTATCTAGTTTCTCTCCGTGAGGCTTCATCTAAATCTTGGCAGTTCGTAATCATATTCTTTTCTACCTTCATATCTTTGCATCTTTCATTTGTATACGGAGGTCCTTCTTCGTGGTTCATCAAGGATGTGATTCATTCTCATGTGTTCTTCAAGATTCCTGTTGGAATACCTCAAGTATTCTTTCTCTTCCATTTTCGGTGCATTTGTTCTTCCTTTATCCTTTGAGGTGGTATTATAGCATTCTTGATAGTGTAGGAGCCTCGAAGAGTTTTCTTTTCAAGAATGAGATAATTAAACCCACCAATTCTATGATCATGAGATATTTTCAACCCATGATTTCTTCATTGAGCTATCTTGATTTGGATTTCACCTAGAGCTTTTCCTATGGATTGTGCTATCTTGGTGCTTGTCATTAATCCCAGTTCTCAATGTATCCTCTTGGTGTAAGTAAGTGTTCATATCTTGTTGCTCCCAATCTATCCTTGTTTCTTTTAGTGCTTGGTTGTCACCTCATATTGGTTGAGATGATCTTCATAAACCCACTACTATCTTGTTCTTTTCGTTGTTGGTTTTCCAACTACTGTGTCAATTCTCTATCCGGAGGCTCTTCAATTCTGTTGTGATGATAGTTATCATTCTTTTCTTCATTCTCTTCTTCCGTATGAGCTAGTTCATATTCTCTTGTTCCGGAGGCTTTGTGATGTTGCTCTTTTGGGTCTATTATGTTGTTCTACCAAGATCATGTTGTTCCCTTCCTCTATTTAGTTGTTTGTTATTAATTCTGTCTAATTCTCTCTTCTTATCGAATTTTTTGTCCCATTTTCCTACCGAAGTGCTGCCGAAATTTTCCGTGAATTCTTGCTTCTTTCTCATACCATTCCTCGTCTCTTTGCAACCTTCAAGGATCGTTGGTTTCACTCGTTTGTCAAGAAGAGACTAAATGTTACCTTGTTCTTCTCATCCTCTTCCCCTTTCATTCTTGGATCTCGGGGCGAGATCCTCTTGTAGTGTAGGAGAGTTGTGACAGCCTGATGCCGACGTTCCAGAAGATTCCCCTCTCTTTCCGTTTTCGTCGTGTGGCTTATTTTATTTGTCGTGTCATCATCGCATCCTGCACATCATCTGCATTGCATCGGCATCTCCGTTGCCGCCCGTTTTCAAAACTAGCATCCGTCGTTAGTTGCCGATTCTCATCGTTGTCCGTTCCGAGCCCGACCGCTCACGCATACGCTCGCGGCATCGTCGAAACCCTGTTTTAAAAGTGCGTTTAAAACTTTCTCTGATCGAGGTGAAACTTGGCCTGCGGTCGTGATTAGTTATAGCTAGGCCGCGTGTTGAATTTCGTCGCGATCAGAGACCGTATGGTACTCGAACGGTCGACCGTAGCGGCACCGTATTCGGGCTACCGTCGGACGTCTCTCGCTGTTTTAAAATTCGTGCCGCGCCGCCCGTTTCCCCTATCGTCTCCAGATATCTACACAACACGGCCACGTAACCGTTCCCACGTTCGGAATCATCCGAATCCGACCCCGCGGTTGGATCCGGAGCGTGATTCCGGTTAACCTAGCCCCCTCGTTTGTCTATATATAGACCCCTTCTAATTTTCGGACAGCCTCCCTCTAATCCCTCCTTGATTTCCGTGCCGCCTACCCCTAACCCTAGCTCTCCTCCCGCAGACTCTCTCTCCCGCAGCCGTCGCCGGCCCGCCAGGCCCGATCCAGGCCCGTCTGGGCCCAGATCCGAGCCGCCCCGCTCCTCCCGAGCTGCTCCTCCTGCCCGAGCCAGCCCTCGCCGGAGTCCTCCCGCTCGCCGCCGGGCTGGAGCCCCGCCTCGCCCGGGAGCCGTGCCCCGCCACTGGCCAGCGGCCGCCACCGCCGGCCGGAGCCCCGCCGCCTCGGACCCTGCCCCGCCGCCAGCACCAGCAGCAGTCGTCGGAGCTGGCTGCCCCGCCATGGCGCGCCGCCGCGTTTCCCCTTCTGCCGCCGCCCGGATCCAGCGAGCCGACCGTCGCCGTGCCAGACCTCGCCGGTTCCCGTGATCCCCGGCCGCACCTGCTGGTTCCTCGCCGCCGGTCCCCCTTCACCTGCGCCGCCGCCGCCGGCTCCTGCGGGATCGGGAGCAACCGACGGGAGCGCTCGCTCCCTCGCCAGCGCAGCCGGCCGCCTGGGCCTCGGGCGCCCCACGGCCCAGCTCGCCCTGGTCTGGCGAGGCCAGATCCGGCCCAGTTCGCTGCTCCTACCGGCCTCCTCCAGGGCGCCAGCAGCCGGCCCACGTGGCTACCGCAGCGGCCTCCCCACCAGGCCGGACCGGGCCCAAGTCGGCATCGCCCCCAGCTGTCCACCTCTCCGGTCTGAGCCGGCCCAAGGTATCCAGCGCCCGTGCACCCTGTTGCTAAGATGCGCCCTTGTACGACCCGTTAGAATTTTTAGGTTGTTTTCGGAATTATTTAATATTCCAGAAAATAGGCATATAGTTAAACGTCCGTAACTTTTAAACCGTTAGTCGGTTTGCGACGTGTAATATATGGTTTTGAGGTAGATTTGCGCGTAGATCATGATTTTCCAACTTGCAGAGTTGTTTGACGTAATTTAGCGTGCTGTTTGCCTAGATAAGCGTGCTGTCCTAATAGGTTTCGACCTGTATTGTTTTTCATGCAAGACCGGGTTGCTCGAATGCCATGATAGAAATGCCTATGTTTTAGGGACTATTTTTCTGTGTATTTTAGAGCAGTCATTTGTATTTTTGCATGTAGGGAATTGCTTCTAATTTATTTTCCGCGTATAGGTTATTTTCTCGGATTAATGTGTGGCATTATTTTGTGTTGCAAACCCCACATATTTTATATGTTCCCGGGTGCAATTAGTTTTAGCTTTCGAGTAAGTTAGTTCGCGAGATTTTTTGCTAAGTTGCCCTTTTGTTTAATTCGTAGGATTTATTCCGTGCCTCGTTCGAATTAGTTGTCAACTAGAGAGTTGATCTTGGATGTTTTGTTTAGCCCCTGGTATTTTTTGGTTGCAATAGAAATGCATGTTTAGGCGTGTTTTGATTGCCTCAAGTTGCTAGAAATAGTGCTGATTTTGAGGAGCTGAAATATTTCTAAGTCTGGAATCTGTTATTATTTTGTTGCTGTCTTGTCTTGCTTGCATCTTGTGATCTGTAGCTCTTTTGAGGTTGGTCCAATGGAGTTAGTTGTACCCCGCGTGTTTCTCTAGCATGCTGTAAATTTTCATGCCATTTGGAGTCCTGTAGCTCATGGTTTTGCTGCTGTCAATATAGCTTCAGGCTGAAAACTGCACTTTCACGAGGTGTTATTTTCACTAAGTCTGAAATAGTATGTGAGATGCCATTTTGTGTCTTCTTTTTCTAGTGCTCCTTGCTGCCATGCTAGTTGTTGTTAGTTGTTCGTAGTAGTGCTTCTTGCCCTCTTCCGTGCCATGCCTTGCTTGAGCATATCGGAGTTGTGTAGCCGAAGTTGTGGGGCGTAGAAAATGCTATGTGGCTGATTTTGACAGTTTGTAGAGATTTCATGTGTTGAAGTGCTCGTAGCCGCCGTTGCACACATATTGCATTCATGCCATCATATCTTGCGGTGCTTGTAACTTTTGATCCGTAGCTCCGTTGGAGATGTTCTTTATGTGTAGATTGCTTGCCATGAGACGTAGAATCACGTGAACATATTTGTTTTGCTGTTTAACAACCAATTAAATGCATTAGTTCAGATCTGGACATAATTGTAAATTAACACGTGGGGTCATTTCGGAGATGCTATATGTCATTTCCGACCTCATTTAAAATGCCTAGATAAGTAGTTTAATTACGCTTCACCTCTTGCCATGTTTAATCACATTTAATATTGCCGTGTACCTAATCGGGATAGAAACCAAATAAATAGACGTGGAGTATCGTCAATATGCAACTCTTTGCATATTGAACTTCACTTAATGTGTAGTGTTTGATTGCGTGAATTGTCATGCCGTGTCTTGCATGTATTCAACTGCTCATGCATCATATGTGTTGTGCATCGTGTGGTGAATTCGTGTGTTGATTCATGTTTCCGCTTTGCTTCGTCTCGATAGAGTTCCGCAAGCGTGTCGGCTGTGAGGACCCGTTCGACTACGTCGGTTCGTCTGCTTCACGGAGGCATTCTTCTTCCAAGCGGGATCTCAGGCAAGATGATCATTTCCCCAGATACCATTACTATCATTGCCATGCTAGTTTTATCGCTTCTATCGTTTATGTCTCGTTGCCTACCACATGTTAAATATGAGCCTCTCAACAATGCCATGATAACCTTCAACCTGTTCGACCTAGCAAACCACTGATTGGCTATGTTACTGCTTGTTTAACCCTGTTGTTAGCGTTGCTAGTTGCAGGTGCAGTTGCTTCCATGCGAAAGCATGGGTTCCTTGTTATATCACCATATTAAATGCTATTTAATTTAATGCACCTATATACTTGGTAAAAGGTGGAAGGCTCGGCCTTTTTCTAGCCTGGTGTTTTGTTCCACCTTTGCCACCTTAGTTTCCGGCTACCGGTGTTATGTTCCATAATGGAGCGCTCCTAACACGATCGGGTTTGTTATGGGGACCCCCTTTATAATTCGTTTTAGATTAAAGCTGGTCTGGCAAGGCCCAACATTGGTACTACATTTGCATAATCACCTAATAAATTGCATAGGGACTTTTCGGACCCCGAGGATAATTTAATCAACCCCCGGGCCAGTGCTCCTCATGAGTGTTGGTCCAAAACAGAGCACTATGCGGGGCCACCGCGAGGAAACTCGAGGTTTGGCACCTGTACGCGTCGCTTATCCGTCGTGTCCTGAGAACGAGATATGCGGCTCCTATCGGGATCGTCGACACGCCAGGCGGCCTTGCTGGATTAGTTTTACCTTTGACGAGATATCTTGTGCATCGGGATTCCGGTGATGCTTTGGGTAATCTCAGAGTTGAGGTTTTCCATTAGGGAATCCGACGAGATTGCGAGCTTCGTGATTGAGGATTTCTGTGCGGCTTGTGGTAATTTGTGATGGACTAGTTGGAGCACCCCTGCAGGGTTAAATCTTTCGGAAAGCCGTGCCCGCGGTTATGTGGCAACGTGGAAACTTTGTTTAGCACTGGTTCTAGATAACTTGAAGTTAACTTAATTAAAATATGCCAACCGCGTGCGTAACCGTGACTGTCTCTTTCGTGAGTTCTTACTCCGATCGAGGACACGGTGGGGTTATGTGTGACGTAGGTAGGTGTTCAGGATCATTCATTTTATCATCAGTAGTTCACGTCCGTTATGCATAGATCTTCCCCCTCTTATTTCTTGTACTCGTAAGTTAGCCACCATATATATATGCTTAGCCGCTGCTGCAACCTCACCACTTAACCTTACCCCACCCATTAAGCTTTGCTAGTCTTGATACCTTTGGAAATGAGATTGCTGAGTCCCGTGTGGCTCACAGATTACTAGAATACCAGTTGCAGGTGCAGGTAAATGTTACTTGACGTGAGCGCGTTGATTGTTCATTTGGAGCTGCTTCTTCTTCTTCTTCTTCTTCTTCTTCTTCTTCATCGATCTAGGATGGGTTCCAGGCCGGCAGCCTGGGATAGCAAGGATGGATGTCGTTCTTCTTTTGTCGTTTGTTTTCGTGTGTAGTCGGATCCTGCTCTTACTCTTGATGTTTATGTAATGTATTGATGTGACTCTGATGTAGCTTGTGGCGAGTGTAAGCCAACTCTTTATATATCTCTTCTTTTCAGTACATGTACTTGTAACGATATCCATTCTTGCGACACGACGAGATGCGCTTCTATCCCTGACGAGGTCCTCGTGCCAAATTGAGTATAGGGTCGCATCTTGGGCGTGACATAGATGGATTCTTCTCTCTCTTGGATCTTCAATACAAAGTTCTCCATGATCTTCATGGAGATCTATCCGATGTAATCCTCTTTGGCGGTGCGTTTGTCGAGATCCGATGAATTGTGGATTTGTGATCAGATTATCTATGATATATATTTGAGTCTTTGCTGATTTCTTTTATACATGATTTGATATCCTTGTAGGCCTCTCCGAGTGTTGGGTTTTGTTTGGCCAACTAGATCTATGATTCTTGCAACGGGAGAAGTGCTTGGTTTTGGGTTCTTACCGTGTGGTGACCTTTCCAAGTGACAGTAGGGGCAGCAAAGCACACATCGTGTAGTTGCCATCAAGGGTAACAAGGTGGGCTTTGTCGTAGATATGAGATTGTCCATCTCCATCATGTCATCTTGCTTAAGGCGTTACTCTGTTTTTTTGGACTTAATACACTAGATGCATGCTGGATAGTGGTCGACGTGTGGAGTAATAGTAGTAGACGCACAAAGTATCGGTCTACTTGTTTTGGATGTGATGCCTATAGATATAATCATTGCCATAGATGACGTCACGACTTTGTGCGGTTCTATCAATTGCTCGACAGTAATTTGTTCACCCACCGTCTACTTGCTTTCATGAGAGAAGCCACTAGTAAACACTACGGCCCCCGGGTCTATTCACACCTATCGTTTCCACTTTCACTTTTACTTTGCTTTGTTACTTTGTTGCTTTCAGTTCTCACTTGGCGAACAATCTATAAGGGATTGACAACCCCTTCATAGCGTTGGGAGCAAGCTTTTTGTGTTTGTGCACGCACTTGAGATACTCCTTCACTGGATCGATACCTTGGTTCTCAAACTGAGGGAAATACTTACCACCGCTGCGCTACATCACCCTTTCCGCTTCGAGGGAACACCAACGCAAGGCTCCAAGGCCAAGGGGAAAATCCTTTGCATATTTTCCTAGGAAGTCCCTTAAGGCGTAGCCGTAGCAGAAAGATTCCTGGTGCCGTTGCTCACGAGTATCAAGACAAGAACAGTCTCCCATCAGCACGTTTCTAGTGCCGTTGGAAGGTCTTTTGTTGCAGTAGCAGAAGTATTTCTGGCGCCGTTGCCGGGGAAGGAGAGATCTATCCAAGTAGGTCTCACAAACTCATCTCTTGCATTTACTTTTTGGCTAGTTGCCTCTCGTTTTCCTCTCCCCCACTTCACATTTTTCGTTTTCATTTGCCTTTTTTCCTTTGCCTTTTTCTTTTGCCTTTTGCCTTTTTGCCGTTTTCCTACGCCGATTTTCTTGCTTGCTTGTCTGCTTGTTTGTTTGTTGAAGTCATCATAGCTGAAAACACCAAACTTTGTGACTTCTCGAGTACCAATAATAATGATTTTATTAGTACTCCGATTGCTCCCGCCACTAGTGCGGAATCGTATGAAATCAACGCAACTTTGCTGAATCTTGTTATGAAAGAGCAATTCTCTGGACTTCCTAGTGAAGATGCCGCATCCCATCTCAATACCTTCATTGATATGCAAAAGAAAAGAGATGTGGATAATGACGTGATTAAGTTGAAACTTTTTCCTTTCTCGTTGCGAGATCGCGCAAAAACTTGGTTTTCTTCTTTTCCTAAAAATAGTATCGATTCTTGGGATAAGTGCAAAGATGCTTACATATCCAAGTATTTTCCGCCGGCTAAGATCATCTCCTTACGTAACGATATCAAGAATTTCAAGCCACTTGATCATGAACACGTTCCACAATCTTGGGAGAGGATGAAGCTTATGATTAGAAATTGTCCCGCTCATGGCTTGAGTTTGTGGATGATTATATAAATCTTTTACGCTGGCTTGAATTTCGCTTCTCGCAATATCTTGGACTCCGCGTCAGGTGGAACGTTCATGGAAATCATGTTAGGAGACGCTACAAAACTCCTAGACAATATCATGACAAACTACTCTT
Source organism: Hordeum vulgare subsp. vulgare (assembly GCF_904849725.1). Classification (NCBI taxonomy): domain Eukaryota; kingdom Viridiplantae; phylum Streptophyta; class Magnoliopsida; order Poales; family Poaceae; genus Hordeum; species Hordeum vulgare. Next base: position 119,781,701 of record NC_058521.1, on the reverse strand, counting down.
AGTGGCACACTGAAAGGTCGCCTGCTAGCAAAACGGTAAACACTATAGAAGAAATTAACTCGCTTAGTGCTAAGATGGACGAGTTGATGAATTTGGTAGCTAGTAGAAACGCTACTGTAGATCCTAATGACATGCCACTATCTTCTTTGATTGAGAGTAGCAACGCTAGTTTGAACGTGAATTTTGTTGGTACGAACAAATTTGGCAACAACAATGCTTTTAGAGGAAACTATGTTCCTAGGCCTTTTCCTAGTAACTCCTCTAACAACTATGGCAATTCCTACAACAACACTTATGGAAATCACAAAAAATTACCCTACGATTTAGAGAGTAATATCAAAGAGTTCATCAACTCTCAAAAGATTTTCAATGCGTCCATAAAGGAAAAACTACTCAAAATAGACGATTTGGCTAAGAGCGTTGATAGGATGTCTTGTGATATTGATGCTTTGAAAGTTAGATGTGCTCCTCCCAAGGTCAACTTGGATGAAACTTTGAAAGCTATGCGTGTCTCCATGAATGAGAGCAAAGAAAGAGCCACCCAAATTCGCGCTAGGCATGAATGGTTTAAAAGGGTGCGTTCTAGTGATGCAAATCACAAAGATCTTAAAGTGCTTGGTGTGACTCCTCTTGAATCTTTGTTTTCGCATGTCAAACCTATTGATGAAGGGGCTGGATATGAATCCACTTTGGTTGAAAATCGTCCCAATGCTTCGGAGTCCACCCATCTTGATGATAAAGGTGTGGAGAGTGGAGTAGAAGGAATCAAAATTTTAGGTAGTAATGAAACTCCCACTTTGGATTTCAAGGAATTCAATTATGATAATTGTTCCTTGTTTGAATGCATTTCTTTGATGCAATCCATTGCAAACTCTCCACATGCTTATAGCCAAAGCAAAGCCTTTACCGCACATATCGTAGATGCTATGATGAAATCTCTTGAAGAGAAGCTCGAATTAGAAGTCTCTTTACCTAGAAAACTTCATGATGAGTGGGAACCTACTATCAAAATCAAGATCATAAACAATGAGTGCAATGCTTTGTGTGATTTGGGTGCTATTGTTTCCGCGATTCCAAAGTCTTTATGTGATATTCTTGGTTTCATGAGATTGAAGAGTGTTCTCTTAATTTGCATCTTGCGGATTCTACTATCAAGAAACCCATGGGAAGGATCGATAATGTTCTTATTGTTGCAAATAAGAACTATGTACCCGTGGATTTCATTGTACTTGACATAGATTTTAATCCTTCATGTCCCATTATTCTTGGTAGACCTTTCCTAAGGACTATTGGTGCTATCATCGTATGAAGGAAGGGAATATTAGATCTCAATTTCCTTTAAAGAAGGGCATGGAGCAATTTCCTAGAAAGAAAATAAGATTGCCTTATGAATCTATGATGAGGGCTACTTACGGTTTGAGCACCAAATATGACTATACGTGATTCCGTCACATTTTGCCTAGCTAAGGACGTTAAACAAAAGCGCTTGTTGGGAGGCAACCCAACGAATCTATCCTTTTTATTTATGTTTGTGTTTTCCACACTTTCATAATTCTGTTATGATTGTGTTTTTTGTGTTTTTTTTTGCATTTGTGCCAAGCAAAACCGTTATGATTAGTCTTGGGGATGATCGTTTGGTCATGCTAGAAAAGACAGAAACTTTCTGCTCACAAAAATAATTTATTTTTTTCTCTGTAAGAGCTTTTGAGTTGATTCTTTTTGCTGTTGATTGCTACGCAAATTCTGCAGACTGTCGTAATTTTTCAGAATTTTTGAAGTACCAGAAGTATACGAAATCTACAGATTGCTACAGACTGGTCTGCTGTTAACAGATTCTGTTTTTGTTGTGTTGGTTGCTTATTTTGATGAAACAATGGATAATATCGGGGGGTATTATCGATGGAAGATTGAAAATACAGTAACCCAACATCAGCATAAGTAGAATTTAAGTTTGCTACAGTACCTAAGGAAGTGGTGGTTTGCTTTCTCATACTAATGTTATCACCAGTTTCTATTTAAGTTTCGTGTTGTGAAGTTTTCAAGTTTTGGGTGAAGTTCTTATGGACAAAGAGATAAAGAGTGGCAAGAGCTCAATCATGGGGATTCCCAAGGCACCCCAAGAGATTCAAGGATGCCGTAAAAGCCTAAGCTTTGGGATGCCCCGGGAAGGCATCCCCTCTCTCGTCTTCAATCCATCGGTAACGTTACTTGGGGCTATATTTTTATTCACCACATGTTATGTGTTTTTGGTTGGAGCGTCTTGTATCGTAGGAGTCTTTTTTTTTTTGTCACGATCATCCTTGCTTCACACCTAGAGAGAGACATGCACTCACCGTGATTTTGTCGAGCTTCACTTATATCCTTTGGTAGAAAATTCAGCTCACATGTGCTTCACTCATATCTTTTGAGCTAGATACTTTTGCTCTATGTGCTTCACTTATATCTTTTAGAGCATAGCGGTGCATGGCTTGGTAGTTGATCTATGCTTTGAAAGTAGTCTCAAAAGGGGTAGTTATCCAAAGGCATACGAAAACTTCCACCTTCATGTGCATTGAATAGTTAGAGAAGTTTGATTCCTCTCAATTAGTTTTGAGATATGGTTGTGGTAATATTTAAGTTATGTTAGTATGGTGTTGTGGATCAAGAAATATTTGTGTTCAAGTTAGTGATTCTCGTAGCATGCACGTAAGGCGAATCGCTATGTGATGAAGTCTGAGCATGATTAGTCTTTTGATTGTCATCCTTTGTGTGGCGGTCGAGATCGCGCGATGGTCTATACCTACCAACCCTTCCCCTAGGAGTATGCGTTGAATGCTTTGTTTCGATTACTAATAAAACTTTTGCAACAAATATATGAGTTCTTCATGACTAATGTTGAGTCCATGGTTTAGATGCACTTTCACCTTCCACCATCACTATCTTCTTAGTGCCGTGCATCTTTCGCCGGTGCACAAAACCCACCGTTAGCCTCCCTCAAAACAGCCACCATACCTACCTATTATGGCTTTTGCAAAGTCATTCCAAGATATATTGCCATGCAACTACCACCATGACATGTGCCATCACTTCTACATTGCCATTGCATGATCGTAAGATAGCTAGCATGATGTTTCCATTAAATGTCTATGCCATGCTAGATCATTGTCACGGTACACTACCGAAGGCATTCCATATAGAGTCATCGTGGCTCTAAGTTTTGAGTTGAAAGTGTGATGATCATCATTTATGGAGCATTGTCCCATGTGAGGAAATAAAAGAGGCCAATGTAGCGACCCGACTCAAAAATGAGTCAAGCCTCTGTGTTTCTGTGCCATCCCTGGATCAGTATGCTGGCACACACAGTACATCAATGTATATATCAAAGTGCAATCACATGTAAATAGCATAAAACTGATATATACCTTAAATATCTCAGCGGAAGCAGTCAAGGGAGTGGAGTCCCAATAAACACCAACGGCAAGTTGAGTGTAGACCGTAACCCTGAATCGTACTCTTACTCGTCGAAGAAAAATATCTGCAACATAAGACATTGCAGCCGTGTAGGTCAGCATATTGAATATGCCGGCAAGTCACATAAGACAGGGGTGATAAGTAATCATCTATACTATATGCATATATGGCAGGTGGGGCTATAAGTTTTTAGCGAAAAGCAAGTTTTCTCCTACATCAAGAGAGGGCTAAAAGCAAAATGTTACTACATTGTTCGTTGTTAACGAGATGGTTCCACCAACCAATTCTCGTACCCATGTTGTCAATAATACCCACATCAATATTGTTATTTGTGTTGAGAATTTCAGATAACTTCAGTTCCTTTGGCTCAAGTTGTCCATGTCCACGGCTAATCGATTAGGTTTGAGTACTCTGCAGAGTTTTGCACACGTTCCCCACAAGATTTGATCGCCTCCGTGTATGACCTCGCACTTCAGGGTGTTTGAAGACCGGATGATCAAAACATGGTCTTTCAACGGGTCCCTCTGAATCCCTGTCGGTGCCCATCCAATCCTACCGTTCTTCTACATCTGCTAGCACCGCCTGTCCATAGTCGCCGCGTTGTCCAACCAAGCCAGAGCACATAATGACTTGTGGCTGTGCAGGTAAGCCTTGGGTCTTGAAAATATCCGTCCGTCTCTTTGAGCCTGGGTGAAGCTTTCCGCAGGATGTCATGGCCTCTCCAGCATCCCGGGTCATCCACTGGGTTCTCCAGGGAGCCGATCAACCGTCCTTCACCCAGAGTTGCATTGCGTCCGAGGTCTTGAAAATCTTGTCTTAACCGGTCTTGAGTATTTAATCAACCTTGCATCACTCGTGTTATGCACTCAACCGAAATCCCGTCTACTCAAGCATAGCAATATGAACTTTGTCGTCCCGGGGCCAAGTATCGGGGTTGTTGGGTGCCTACCACATGATACTACAATATGTAACCATAATTTCCAAGTACCTAATCAGCATGCAATTGGGCATAGGATGGTAGAACTACGATGCATAAAACATAGGTGATACATGATCAAATGACTTGCCTGGTATTACTTGATGAAGATAGCCGCTCTCAATATCCTGATAATTCTACTCGCCACACTCCGAGCAATCTATCGTAAACAAATAGTATTCAATAAACATTCATGCCAAAAAGGAAGAACCAAGAGAACATAAGAACAAAGCATGTCTTGGTGCAAAATAACAAGGTACTAAGGTTTAATAAAAAGGTCCTAAGTGTGTTGTAAAGTGAAGGTGCAAGAATGAGATCAAAAGAGGTAATGGACGAGGAACCATTGCTATATAAGCTCGACTTGCATACACTATGGGAGATGATCAAAAATATTGGGAGAACAACATGAATGTTGTTTGACAAATAGTATAAGACATAAGAATTTATTTGTAGAAAGAATTTCTTGAAATGGAGCACTACAACGCAAGTTATAGCGAATTAAAGTATGAATTGAATTTGCATTCAAAAGGTCAAGGGAAGTTGAACCGAAGTAAGATGGTTACGCATAAAAATATATGACATGAGTGTTTCGGGGTAAAAGGAATCAATTGAAAAGGTGGTACGATTTGCAAGATAAGATCAAATGAATGTTCGAATACAAATTTGAATCGATCAAAATTGTAAGGTTCAAAGGTCGAAACTAATGATGCTACTGGATATAGGAGATCAATATGAGCGTGTAGAAAAAAGAATTACTAGATTTGAACTAGCGGATCAAAAGATACAAATACTTCAATATAACATTGAATCGGCTTAAAACGATGTGAACACTTTTGGGCACTAATAGATAAATCTGATTTGACCAAAATTATAAGTTGAAAAGTTAAAACTAATGATACAAACGGAAAGATTACTTTGATGCGAATCCGAGGCAATTGAATTCATCTAAAACGGAGCTACGGATAAAAGATATGATCAAAAGAAGTTTGAATATGAGTGTGAACAAATTTCGAAATTTGAAAATTTCAAAAAATTGATATGATAGGTTCACCGGATAGGTGGGATCAAGACGAAACTCTAGGCGTTGGTTTCATCTAATTCGGATAAACGAGTAAAAAGTTATGGCTATTTGAAAAATCAGGGCCAAGCTGTTTTACGGAAAAAAAGTGCTATGTCTAAAAGAATTCTAGTACTAATGTGTAAATACGAGGACTAATTAATATATATAATTACTCTACCGTATACTAGTGTAGGAATACTAGTCTAGAAATAATAAACTATGGAAGTAAAAAATATGAAGAAAAATACCTTTAGAATGCAGAGTAAGAATTAATTCCAATGAGGAGACGACTTCGAGAAATCCCGCCGAAGAGAAAAGAATATTTTTATTTAATAAATCTAGTTAAACCAAAATATTGATTTAACCCGAAATAGATGATTTTTGGATGCTCCTATGGGTCTATATTTATAGGTGAAAGGGAGGTGTAAAGGTCCATAGATAAACAATGTGGGACTAAACATATACGTAATGTAGGGAAACTAGAAAAAAGAAGTAAAAAGGTGCCTCATGGGCCAAAGAAATCGGCCATCGCACAGCACATGGACATGCTTGGGCTGGTTGGCCTCGGCGAGTTTGTTTTTTTTTGTTTTTTTTTCGCGAACGAACAAATTTTTTTTTAAAAAAAAAACAAAGAAGAAAAACGTATAAATGAAAAAGAGAGAACATTTTATATAGGCATATTATATATCAAAATTTTCAGAATAAAATTTTCTAAAACATGAACATATTTTTAAAACCAAAAAAATACTTTTCGAAAAAAATTATTTTTTTGCAATAACTTTAAAATGAAAAGGAATTTGAATATCAAATAAATTGCAAATACTTAAAATTTGAATCAAGACATAGTCTCTGATTTTGGAGGGTCATTTTCCTCCTCTCGTTTGATTTTTTTTAATCAAAGGGTTTTGAAAATATTCAAACTCAAAATTGAAAAGGGATTCAAAATAGAAAATTTTGGGAAAGTCATTTTATTCCCTATCATTTTTTTGAGAAGTTTCAAATTCCACTCAAGTTTCAATCACTCAAACAAACAAACAATCAATCTAATAATTATATTAACATTCCAAAATTTATAATTTTGGGATGTTACAACCAAAGATGCCCACAAAAAAAAGAGGCCAAAGAGCCCACCAAAAAAAATGATGAGAGAAAAAGAGAGAAGGGACAATGCTACTATCCTTCCACACTTGTGCTTATTAAGCACCATGATCTTCATGATTGAGAGTCTCTCATTTTGTCACCACCATATAGCTAGTGGGAAATTTTCATTACATAACTTGGCTTGTATATTCCAATGACAGGCTTCCTCAAAATTGCCTTAGGTCTTCGTGAGCAAGCAAGTTGGATGCACACCCACTAGTTTTCTTTAAGAGCTTTCACATACTCTTAGCACCAGTGCATCATTTGTATGGCAATCCCTACCCATTCACATTGATATCTATTGATGAGCATCTCCACAGCTCATTGATATGCCTAGTTAATGTGATCATCTTCTCCTTATTTTGTCTTGCAACCTCCACCACACTCCACACCACTTATAGTTCTTAGACCATGGCTCGCGCTCATGTATTGCGTGAGAGTTGAAAAGGTTTCAGAAAGTAAAGGTGTGAAACAATTACTTGGCCAATACCGGGGTTGTGCATGATTTAAATTCGTTGTGCAATGATGATAGAGCATAGCCAGACTATATGCTTTTGTAGGGATAACTTTCTTTTGGCCTTGTTATTTTGAAATTTCATGATTACCTTGCTAGTTTGCTTGAATTATTATTGTTTCCACGTCCATAGCAAACTATTGTTTTGAATCTAATGGATCTGAACATTCACGTCACATAAGAGGAGTTACAAAGGACATCTATGCTAGGTAGCATGAAAGCATCAAAAATTCATTCTTTATCACTTCCGTACTCGAGGACGAGCAGGAGTTAAGCTTGGGGATGCTTGATACGTTTCAAACGTATCTATAATTTTTGATGGTTTCATGCTGTTATCTTGTCATCTTTGGATGTTTTATGTACCTTTTATATCTTTTTTGGGACTAACTTATTAATTCAGTGCCAAGTGCCAGTACCTGTTTTTTCTGTGTTTTTGGCTCTTTTCAGATCTGATTTTGGAACGGAGTCCAGATGGAATAAAATCCCCGAAATAATTTTTCCCAAACGGAAGAAGATCAGGGGGCTTGTAGGCCAAGCCAGGAGAGCTACAGGGAGCCCACAAGCCCTGTAGCCGCCACGAGGGGGGGCGGCAACCAACAGGCTTTGTGGCCTCCCTGGCACCCCCCCTGACCTAGCTCCTTCGCCTATATATTCCCTAAAATACACAAAAAAAATCAGGGAATCCACGAAAACACTTTTCTGCCGCCGCAAGCTTCCGTTTCCATGAGATCTCATCCGGAGACCCTTCCCGGTGCCCTGCCGGAGGGGACTTTGGAGTTGGAGGGCTTCTACATCAACATCATCGCCCCTCCAATGACTCGTGAGTAGTTCACTTCAGACCTACGGGTCCGTAGTTAGTAGCTAGATGGCTTCTTCTCTCTCTTGGATCTTCAATACAAAGTTCTCCATGATCTTCATGGAGATCTATCCGATGTAATCCTCTTTGGTGGTGTGTTCGTCGAGATCCGATGAATTGTGGATTTGTGATCAGATTATCTATGGTATATATTTAAGTCTTTGTTGATTTATTTTATGCATGATTTGATATACTTGTAAGTCTCTCCGAGTCTTGGGTTTTGTTTGGCCAACTAGATCTATGATTCCTGCAGTGGGAGAAGTGCTTGGTTTTGGGTTCTTACCGTGTGGTGACCTTTCCCAGTGACAGTAAGGGCAGCAAGGCACACATCGTGTAGTTGCCATCAAGGGTAACAAGGAGGGCTTTGTCGTAGATATGAGATTGTCCATCTACATCATGTCATCTTGCTTAAGGTGTTACTCTGTTTTTTTGGACTTAATACACTAGATGCATGCTGGATAGCGGTCGATGTGTGGAGTAATAGTAGTAGATGCAGAAAGTATCGGTCTACTTGTTTTGGACGTGATGCCTATAGATATAATCATTGCCATAGATAACGTCACGACTTTGCGCAGTTCTATCAATTCCTCGACAGTAATTTGTTCACCCACCGTCTACTTGCTTTCATGAGAGAAGCCACTAGTAAACACTACGGCCCCCGGGTCTATTCACACCTATCGTTTCCACTTTCGCTTTTACTTTGCTTTGTTACTTTGTTGCTTTCAGTTCTCACTTGGCGATCAATATATAAGGGATTGACAACCCCTTCATAGCGTTGGGAGCAAGCTTTTTGTGTTTGTGCAGGCACTTGAGATACTCCTTCACTGGATCGATACCTTGGTTCTCAAACTGAGGGAAATACTTACCACCGCTGCGCTACATCACCCTTTCCGCTTCGAGGGAACACCAACGCAGGGCTCCAAGGCCACGGGGGAAATTCTTTGCATATTTGCCTATGAAGTCCCTTAAGGCGTAGTCGTAGCAGAAGGATTCCTGGTGCCGTTGCTCAGGAGTATCAAGACAAGAACAGTCTCCCGTCACCACGTTTCTGGCTCCGTTGGAAGGTCTTTTGTTGCAGTAGCAAACCCCATCTCGCCGGCCGGAGCTCCCCGTCGGCGGCTCCATCCCGGGGCCCCTCCTCACCGGGGCCCCTCCTCATCGGAGCCCCTCTCGGCGACTCTCCTCGCCGGCAACGACCTCTCCGGCACCACCACCGCCGTCACCACCGTCACCTCTTCGTCCTCCTCCTTGCCGTCACCTCCGCCTCACGAGAACTCCGGCTTCACCGGGCCCTCTCGTCAACGTCGGTGAGCCCCTCCTCGGGCTCCTCCCACCATCTCCTTCCTCGCACCATCCCGGTTCCGTTCCGGCAAACGGCGTTCCGATCCGATGCCGTTAGGTTCGCGTAGGTGATCTTGGAGATGTCTCCCTCTCTCTGTGATGTTGGGTTCTATGTTAAGCACACAGGTTGGAGAGAGAGAATCTTTGAGAGAAATAAAAATAAACGATGTATTTGCGTATGTATGTCTGTATAAATGTCATACGTAGTTTGTATGTATGAGATGCACGATGTATGTATTTATGTATGTAGGTATATGGATAATACGTGTATGCAGGAAATATGTGTATTTGGCCTAAGCCACTTACTCGTGGGGCCAACCCACCCCGCTGTCTATGACAGGGAGGCCCCACACTCTCTCTTTAAGATAGGTGAAAATTAAAATATAAAAATAAAAAATAATGTTTTATTAAATAAATAAATAGATATATTAGTTAATTAATTAATTGGGTAATTAGAATAATTAGAGTATGACACGTGGGTCCCCCACTAAATTAATATGATTAATTAATATTTAATCTTAATTAAAACTTGTGTCTATGACGTTCGGGACCCACTCGTGAGTTGACCAGTCAACTGCTGATGTGAGCGTGACATCTTGCCGATGTCATAATAGTATTTTATTAAATTATTTAAATCTGTTTTTATTTCCTAATTAATGAATAAAACTTTAAAAATTAATATTAATTAATCCGTAAGTCAGATCAAAATACTTTCAACATGAAAGTTGAACAGCACAACGAGACGAACCCGGATACACGGTCCACTCGTGTGTCACGCGTCCCTAGCATAGTAAACATGGAACATTTCCATCGTTTTCCATCTGTCCGGTAGTAGCCCGAGACCCGGAAAACATCGTCACATATTCTCCTGACCCGTTGCTACTGCAACAAAAGACCTTCCAACGGCGCCAGAAACAAGCGTGCTCATGGGAGACTATTCTTGTCTTGATTCTCCCCAGCAACGGCACCAGGAATCCTTCTGCTACGGCTACGCCTTTAGGGACTTCCTAGGCAAATATGCAAAGGATTCCCCCGTGGCCTTGGAGCCTTGCGTTGGTGTTACCTCGAAGCGGAAAGGGTGATGTAGCACAACGGTGGTAAGTATTTCCCTCAGTTTTGAGAACCAAGGTATCGATCCAGTGAAGAAGTATCACAAGTACCTGCACAAACACAAAGAGCTTGCTCCCAACACTATGAAGGGGTTGTCAATACCTTATAGATTGTTTGCCAAGTGAGAACTGAAAGCAACAAAGTAAGAAAGCAAAGTAAAAGCGAAAGTGGAAACGATAGGTGTGAATAGACCCGGGGGCCGTAGTGTTCACTAGTGGCTTCTCTCATGAAAGCAAGTAGACGGTGGGTGAACGAATTACTGTCGAGCAATTGATAGAACCGCGCAAAGTCGTGACGTTATCTATGGCAATGATTATATCTATAGGCATCACGTCCAAAACAAGTAGACCGATACTTTCTGCATCTACTACTATTACTCCACACGTCGACCGCTATCCAGCATGCATCTAGTGTATTAAGTTCATGAGAACAGAGTAACGCCTTAAGCAAGATGACATGATGTAGATGGACAATCTCATATCTTCGACAAAGCCCATCTTGTTACCTTTGATGGCAACAACACGATGTGTGCCTTGCTGCCCTTTCTGTCACTGGGAAAGGTCACCACACGGTATGAACCCAGAACCAAGCACTTCTCCCATTGCAAGAATCATAGATCTAGTTGGCCAAACAAAACCCAAGACTCGGACAGACTTACAAGGATATCAAAACATGCATATAAGAAATCAGCAAAGACTCAAATATATATCATAGATAATCTGATCACAAATCCACAATTCATCGGATCTCGACAAACACACCGCCAAAGAGGATTACAACGGATAGATCTCCATGAAGATCATGGAGAACTTTGTGTTGAAGATCCAAGAGAGAGAAGAAGTCATCTAGCTACTAACTACGGACCCGTAGGTCTGTAGTGAACTACTCACGAGTCATTGGAGGGGCGATGATGTTGATGAAGAAGCCCTCCAACTCCAAAGTCCCCTCCGGCAGGGCACCGGGAAGGGTCTCCAGATGAGATCTCGCAGAAACAGAAGCTTGCGGCGGCGGAAAAGTGTTTTCGTGGACGCCCTGATTTTTTCTGGATTTTTAGGGAATTTATAGGCCAAATACCTAGGGCAGGGGAGCGCTAGGGGGGCACAAGCTTGGTTGCCGCGGCCTCCCCCCTGGCCACGGCAACACGGCTTGTGTGCTCCCTATGGGCCCACTTGCTTGGCCCTCAAGCCTCCCGATCTTCTTCTGTTCTAGAAAAAAATATTTTGGGGATTTTATTCCGTTTGGACTCCGTTCCAAAATCAGATCTGAAAAGAGTCAAAAACACAGAAAAAACAGGAACGGACACTTGCCATTGAGTTAATAATTTAGTCCCAAAAAAGATATAAAAAGTAAACAAAACATCCAAAGTTGACAAGATAACATCGTCAAACCATCAAAAATTATAGATACCTTTGAGACGTATCAAGCATCCCCAAGCTTAACTCCTGCTCGTCCTCGAGTAGGGAAGTGATAAAGAATGATTTTTTGATGCTTTCATGCTACCTAACATAGATGTCCTTTGTAACTCCTCTTATGTGACGTGAATGTTCAGATCCATTAGATTCAAAACAATAGTTAGCTATTGACGTGGAAACAATAATACTTCAAGCAAACTAGCAAAGTAATCATGAACTTTCAAAATAACAAGGCCAAAAGAAAGTTATCCCTACAAAATCATATAGTTTGGCTATGTTCTATCATCATTGCACAACGTATTTAAATCATGCACAACCCCGGTATTGGCCAAGTAATTGTTTTCACACCTTTACTTTCTCAAACTTTTTCAACTCTCACGGAATACATGAGCGTGAGCCATGGTTTTAGCACTATAAGTGGTGTGGAGTGTGGTGGAGGTTGCAAGCCAAAAAAGGAGAAGATGGTCACATTAACTAGGCATACCAATGAGCTATGGAGATGCTCATCAATAGATATCAATGTGAATTAGTAGGGATTGCCATACAAATGATGCACTAGAGCTAAGAGTATGTGAAAGCTCTTAAAGAAAACTAGTGGGTGTGTATCCAACTTGCTTGCTCACGAAGACCTAAGGCAAATTTGAGGAAGCCTATCATTGGAATATACAAGCCAAGTTATATAATGAAAATTTCCCACTAGCTATATGGTGGTGACAAAACGAGAGACTCTCAATCATGAAGATCATGGTGCTTAATATGCACAGGTGTGGAAAGGTGGTAGCATTGTCCCTTCTCTCCTTTTCTCTCAATTTTTTTGGATGGGGTCTTTGGCCTCTTTTATTTATTTTGGTGGGCATGTTTGGCCTCTTTTATTTCCTCACATGGGACAATGCTCCATCAATGATGATCATCACACCTACAACTCAAAACTTAGAGCAAAGATGACTCTATATGGAATGCCTTCGGTAGTGTACCGTGACAATGATCTAGCATGGCATGGACATTAATGGAAACATCATGCTAGCTATCTTACGATCATGCAATGGCAATGTAGACGTGGTGGCACATGTCATGGTGGTAGTTTCATGGAAATATATCTCGGAATGACTTTGAAAAAGCCATAATAGGTAGGTATGGTGGCTGTTTTGAGGGAGGCTAATGGTGGGTTTTGTGCACCGGCGAAAGTTGCACGCCACTAAAGAAGATAGTGATGGTGGAAGGTGAAAGTGTATCTAAACCATGGACTCAACATTAGTCATGAAGAACTCATATACTTGTTGCAAAAGTTTTATTAGTAATCGAAACAAAGCATTCAACGCATACTCCTAGGGGAAAGGTTGGTAGGTATAAACCATCGCGCGATCCCGACCGCCACACAAAGGATGACAATCAATAGACTAATCATGCTCAGACTTCATCACATAGCGGTTCACCATACGTGCATGCTACGGGAATCACTAACTTCAACACAAGTATTTCTAGATCCACAACACCTTACTAATATAACTTCAATATTACCATAACCAGAACTCAAAACTAGTTGAGATGAATCAAACTTCTCTAACTATTCAATGCACATGAAGGTGGAAGTTTTCGTATCCCTTTGGATAACTACCCCTTTTGAGACTACTTTCACAACATAGATCAACTACCAAGCCAGGCACCGCCGTGCTCTAAAAGATATAAGTGAAGCACATAGAGCAAAATTAACTAGCTCAAAAGATATAAGTGAAGCACATGTGAGCTGAATTGTCTAACCAAAGGATATAAGTGAAGCTCGACAAAATCACGGTTAGTGCTTGTCTCTCTCTCTAGGTGTGAAACAAGGATGATTGTGACACAACAAAAATAAAAGACTCCTACGATACAAGATGCTCCAAGAAAAACACATAACATGTGGTGAATAAAAATATAGCCCCAAGTAACATTACCGATGTATTGCAGATGAAAGAGGGGATGCTTTCCCGAGGCATCCCCAAGCTTAGGCTTTTACGACATCCTTGAATCATCTTGGGGTGCCTTGGGCATCCCCAAGCTTGAGATCTTGCCACTCTTTATATTTTTGTCCATAAGAACTTCACCCAAAACTTGAAAACTTCACAACACGAAACTTTAACAGAAACTCGTGATAACATTAGTATAAGAAAGCAAACCACCACTTCCTTAGTTACTGTAGCAAACTTAAATTCTACTTATGTTGATGTTGGGTTAGTGTATTTTCAATATTCCATGTCTAATACCCCCCGATACTATCCATAGTTTGATCAAAATAAGCAACCAACACAACAAAAAAACAGAATCTGTTAACAGCAGACCAGTGTGTAGCAATCTATATACTTCGTATACTTCTGGTGCTTCAAAAATTCTGAAAAATTATGACAGTGAATAATGTGCGTAGAAATCAGCAGCAAAAAGAATCAACTCAAAATCTCTTACAGAAATAAAATGAAAATTCTTTTTGTGAGAAGAAAGTTTTTGTCTTTTCCAGCATGACCAAACGATCATCCCAAAGACGAATCATAATGGTTTTGATTGGCACAAACGCAAAAAGAAACACAAAAAACACAATCATAATAGAATTATGAAAGTGTGGAAAACACAAAACAGAAAGAAAAAGGATAGATTCGTTGGGTTGCCTCCCAACAAGCGCTATTGTTTAACGCCCTTAGCTAGGCAAAAGGTGATGGAATCACGTATAGTCATCCTTGGTGCTCAAACCATAAGTAGCCCTCGTCATAGATTCATAAGGCAATCTTATTTTTTTTCTAGGAAATTGCTCCGTGCCTTTCTTTAGGGGAAATTGATATCTAATATTCCCTTCCTTCATATAGATGATAGCACCAATAGTCCTTAGGAAAGGTCTACCAAGAATAATGGGACATGAAGGATTGCAATCTATGTCAAGTACAATGAAATCCACTCGTACATAGTTCTTATTTGCAACAATAAGAACATCATCGATCCTTCCCATGGGTTTCTTGACAGTAGAATCCGCAAGATGCAAATTAAGAGAACACTCTTCAATCTCATGAAAACCAAGAATATCACATAAAGACTTTGGAATCGCGGAAACACTAGCACCCAAATCACAAAAAGCATTGCACTAATAGTTTTTGATCTTGATTTTGATAGTAGGTTCCCAATCATCTTGAAGTTTTCTAGGTATAGAGACCTCTAGTTCGAGCTTCTCTTCAAGAGATTTCATCATAGCATCTACGATATGCGCGATAAAGGCTTTTCTTTGGCTATAAGCATGTGGAGAGTTTGCAATCGATTGCATCAAAGAAATGCATTCAAACAAGGAGCAACTATCATAATTGAATTCCTTGAAATCCAAAGTGGGAGTTTCCTTACTACCCAAAATTTTGATTTCTTCTACTCCAATCTCCACACCGTTATCATCAAGATGGGTGGACTCCGAATCATTGGGACGTTTTTCAACCAAAGTGGATTCATATCCAGCCCCTTCATCAATAGGTTTGACACGCGAAAACAAAGACTCAAGAGGAGTCACACCAAGCACTTGAAGATCTTCGTGATTTGCATCACTAGAACACACCCTTTTAAACCATTCATGCCTAGCGCGAATTTGGGCGGTTCTTTCTTTGCTCTCATTCATGGAGACACGCATAGCTTTCAAAGTTTCATCCAAGCTGACCTTGGGAGGAGCACATCTAACTTTCAAAGCATCAATATCGCAAGACATCCTATCAACGCTCTTAGCCAAATCGTCAATTTTGAGCAGTTTTTCCTCTATGGACGCATTGAAAATCTTTTGACAGTTGATGAACTCTTTGATATCACTCTCTAAATCAGAGGGTAATTTGTTGTGATTTCCATAAGTGTTGTTATAGGAATTTCCATAATTGTTAGAGGAGTTACTAGGAAAAGGCCTAGGAACATAGTTTCCTCTAAAAGCATTGTTGTTGCCAAAATTGTTCCTACCAACAAAATTAACGTCCAAACTAGCATTGCTACTCTCAATCAAGGAAGATAGTGGCATGTCATTAGGATCTAAAGGAGGGTTTCTACTAGCAACCAAATTCATCAACTCGTCCATCTTAGCACTAAGCGAGTTAATTTCTTCTATAGCATGTACCTTTTTGCTAGCAGGTGACCTTTCAGTGCGCCACCGAGAGTAGTTGGTCATGATATTTTCTAGGAGTTTTGTAGCGTCTCCTAACATGATTTCCTTGAACGTTCCACCTGAGGCGGAGTCCAAGATATTGCGAGAAGCGAAATTCAAACCAACGTAAAAGATTTGTATAATCATCCACAAACTCAAGCAATGAGCGGGACAATTTCTAATCATAAGCTTCATCCTCTCCCAAGATTGTGCAACGTGTTCATGATCAAGTTGCTTGAAATTCGTGATATCGTTACGTAAGGAGATAATCTTAGCCGGCGGAAAATACTTGGATATGTAAGCATCTTTGAACTTATCCCAAGAATCGATACTATTTTTAGGCAAAGAAGAAAACCAAGTTTTTGCGCGATCTCGCAACGAGAAAGGAAAAAGCTCCAACTTAATCACGTCATTATCCACATCTCTTTTCTTTTGCATATCGCAAATCCCAATGAAGGTATTGAGATGGGATGCGACATCTTCACTCGGAAGGCCAGAGAATTGCTCTTCCATAACAAGATTCAGCAAAGCTGCGTTGATTTCATACGATTCCGCACTAGTGGCGGGAGCAATCAGAGTACTAATAAAATCATTATTATTGTTACTCGAGAAGTCGCAAAGTTTGGTGTTTTCAGCCATGATGACTTCAACAAACAAACAAGCACACAAGCAAGCAAGAAAACTGGCAAAGGAAAATGGCAAAAAGGTAAAAGAAAAAGGCAAAGGAGAAAGGCAAAAGCGAAAGGCAAATGAAAACGGCAAATGTGAAGTGGGGGAGAGGAAAACGAGAGGCAACTGGCAAAAAAGTAAACGCAAGAGATGGGTTTGTGAGACCTACTTGGATAGATCTCTCCTTCCCCGGTGACAGCGCCAGAAATACTTCTCCTACTGTAACAAAAGACCTTCCAACGGCGCCAGAAACAAGCGTGCTGATGGGAGACTATTCTTGTCTTGATTCTCCCCAGCAACGGCACCAGGAATCCTTCTGCTACAGCTACGCCTTTAGGGACTTCCTAGGAAAATATGCAAATGATTCCCCCGAGGCCTTGGATCCTTGCGTTGGGGTTCCCTCGAAGCAAAAAGGGTGATGTAGCACAGCGGTGGTAAGTATTTCCCTCATTTTTGAGAAACAAGGTATTGATCCAGTGAAGGAGTATCACAAGTACCTGCACAAACACAAAGAGCTTGCTCCCAACACTATGAAGGGGTTGTCAATCCCTTATAGACTGTTTGCCAAGTGAGAATTGAAAGCAACAAAGTAACAAAGCAAAGTAAAAGCGAAAGTGGAAACGATAGGTGTGAATAGACCCGGGGGCCGTAGTGTTCACTAGTGGCTTGTCTCATGAAAGCAAGTAGACGGTGGGTGAACGAATTACTGTCGAGCAATAGATAGAACCGCGTAAAGTCGTGATGTTATCTATGGCAATGATTATATCTCTAGGCATCTCGTCCAAAACAAGTAGACCGATACTTTCTGCATCTACTACTATTACTCCACACGTCGACCGCTGTCCAGCATGCATCTAGTGTATTAAGTTCATGAGAATAGAGTAACGCCTTAAGCAAGATGACATGATGTAGATGGACAATCTCATATATACGACAAAGCCCATCTTTTTACCCTTGATGGCAAGAACATGATGTGTGCCTTGCTGCCCTTTCTGTCACTGGGAAAGGTCACCACACGGTATGAACCCAAAACCAAGCACTTCTCCCATTGCAAGAATCATACATCTAGTTGGCCAAACAAAACCCAAGACTCGGAGAGACTTACAAGGATATCAAGTCATGCATATAAGAAATCAACAAAGACTCAAATATATATCATAGATAATCTGATCACAAATCCACAATTCATCAGATCTCGACAAACACACCGCCAAAGAGGATTACATTGGATAGATCTCCATGAAGATCATGGAGAACTTTGTATTGAAGATCCAAGAGAGAGAAGAAGCCATCTAGCTACTAACTACGGACCCGTAGGTCTGAAGTGAACTACTTACGAGTCATTGGAGGGGCGATGATGTTGATGAAGAAGCCCTCCAACTCCAAAGTCCCCTCCGACAGGGCACCGGGAAGGGTCTCCAGATGAGATCTCGCGGAAACTGAAGCTTGCGGCAGTGGAAAAGTGTTTTCATGGACGCCCTAATTTTTTCTGGATTTTTAGGCCAAAGACCTAGGGCAGGGGAGTGCTAGGGGGGCCACAAGCTTGGTTGCCGCGGCCTCCCCCCTGGCCGCGGCAACAGGGCTTGTGGCCTCCCTCTGGGCCCATTTTCTTGGCCCTCAAGCCTCCCGATCTTCTTCTGTTCCAGAGAAAATCATTTTGGGGATTTTATTCCGTTTGGACTCCGTTCCAAAATCAGATCTGAAAAGAGCAAAAACACAGAAAAAACAGGAACTGGCACTTGGCACTGAGTTAATAAGTTAGTCCCAAAAAAGATATAAAAGGTAAACAAAACATCCAAAGTTGACAAGATAACAGCGTGAAACCATCAAAAATTATAGATACGTTTGAGACGTATCACCCGTCTATGACGGATGTTGCTGCGTTAGCTAATGTCTAGCCTGCATCTTGCCATGTCATGCATTGTGTTGCACCGTTGCTATTATTTATTGTTTCTTCCCCCTCTTCTTACCGGTAGACCCGGAGACCGACGCTGCTGCCGGGTACATCTACGACCCTGCCGATCAGTCCTTTGCCGCAGAGCAACAAGGCAAGCAAACCCCCTTGATCGTTCCTATATCACCTATGTCTTTCTTCCTACTGCTTGCATTAGTATTTTTCTACCGTTGTAGTTAGCTCCTATATCTGATGCATAGCCTGTTTTTGATGAACTGCTACTTTTAGTCATGTACCTTTAATCTGCTTAGTATAGGTGGAGTAGTCATCCCCTCTGACCCCGTAGTTCAGTTGCCCCACTTGTTTTCAAATCTCGACCCCTGATCGACGAGCCAGACCCGACACAGCACATACACCCCCCTTAGTTGTACGACGCTACAGAGATACTATCAGGTACCGAGGGTGACACCTCGCTAAATACTCCTGATGATATCTCTGTAGTATAGCTAGTCGGTCGTGGTTATCGAGGGTGATTCCTCTTTCACCATTCCCGACGATGCCTCTATCGTGCAACCCCTCAAGTGTGGGACCCCCAAGGGTGATTCCTCTAAGCCCACCTTGACGGATACATCGTTCGGAATCCAACGAGGGTGATACCTCGGATTCCCCCCGATGTTACAACCACACAGTTACTCGACCATGTTACTGGATCATTGGTAATTAGTTGTAAGACGGGTGGATTCCCGCGAGATTGTGTTGATGGACTAATTAAAATTTCAATGGATTTGGGTGTTTGATCTGGGTTGGTCGGAGACCTTTTCGCACTAACCGGCTACGCGGGAAGAATTATGGGTACTCGGTGTCGCGGTATCAGCCGAAGCTTTTCAGATGTCATCAACTTAGTGGCGCGCGCCTGAGTGGTCCCGAGATGCATTGCGCTTGTGATTAAGGGATGCTAGGACTGACATCGACCGCCCTTGCATCGTGCAGGAGCGCAGAGGGGAACTGGGCCCATGAACCTTTGCGCTTAGGATTTAGACCCGCGGGCTGGCCTCTCTGATTAGTCTTAAGCGGGGCTGCGACGTGTCGATATTCCGAGGCTGGGCAGGACCCAGAAAAGCGTGTCCGGCCAGAGTGTTATCGAGCGTGACGGGACATGTGGTGCACCCCTACAGGGATGAAAATCAACTATTCGAATAGCCGTGTCCACGGTTACAGGATGACTTGGAGTTGTGCCCTGATCTTATACAACTACAATTGTTACTTAACTGGAAGTAGTTGCCTCAGGATTGCTTCCTCGCAGGGAGTCGAGGGAGGATCTCTGGGCGTGACCTCACTTTAATATTGCTGCAGCAATATGACTATTAATTGTGTTACCTTGTTCTACTCTCGTCTGTTGCTGCAAGACCCTGAAGATGCTAGTCTTCGATAGGACTAGGCCTTCTCTCTATTCTTGCTTTGCTGCAGTCAGTCCACATATAAAACCCCTTCTTTGATAATGATGCATAGTTAGCATAGTTGTGATGTAAGTCTTGCGAGTACTTTGGATGAGTACTCACTGCTGCTTTGCTTCCCCTTTGTCCCCTTGATCCATTGCTGCGACCAGATGTTGGAGCCCAGGAGATGGAGGTCTCTGCCGACGATGACTGCTACCCTGACGGTGCCTACTACTACGTGGAGGCCACTGATGATCAGCAGTAGTTAGGAGGTTCCCAGGCAGGAGGCCTCGCCTCGTTCGATCGTTGTATCTTTTGTGCTAACCTTCTCTAAGGCACCCCATGTTTTATGTCTGTACTCAGATATTGTTGCTTCCGCTGACTCGTGTGTTTATCGAGCTTTCGTATTCTAGTCCTCGAGGCCCCTGGCTTGTAATATGAAGCTGTTGTTTTTTTATTTGTGTCTAGTGTTGTGTTATGATATCTTCCCGTGAGTCCTTGAGTTTGATCGTACACATTTGCGTGTATGATTAGCGTACGATTAAACCGAGGGCGTCACCATACCCCTCCACCTCCTCTCATTCGTAGAGGAAGCACTCAAAACACATGCACACACTTGCCACATCCATTTTCCTGAGAGAGAGCCACCTACTCATGTGTTGAGATCAAGGTATTCCAATCCATCCATTTAAAACTTGATCTCTAGCTTCCCCGAGTTGCTTTCCACAAAATATATCTCTCCGACCCGTGCCAAATATGTGTTCATCATTCTACTGCATCTATTACCTTTTGGAGGCTGGTGCCTCCTAGATTGGTAAGGTGTCGCTTGGGAGCATCCCAGTTCATGTTTTTCCAAGAAATTTGTATGGTCAAGGAGATCGCCTACTTCATGAAGATCTACCGTGGGTGAGGCTAGTCCTATGTGGACGTAAGCCATGGTGAAATAGACAAGGCCGCTTTTTTGTGGACCCCTTGTGGGTGGAGCCCTCGGTGGACTCTCGCAGTCGTTACCCTCCGTGGGTTGAACTCTCCACTAATCTGGACGTACGATAGCACCACCTATCGGAACCACGCCAAAAATCGCCGTGTCAATCTTTGTGTTTGATCTTCCTTCCCTACCCTCCACATTACATTTGCATGTCTTTACTTTCCGCTGCCATATTCTTAGATGTGCATGCGTAGGGTGAACTTGACTAGTCATAATTGCTAAAATTGTCCCACAACTAAAATTAGGAAATGGCTAAGTTTATATTTGGTCAAGTAGTCTAATCACCCCCTCTAGACATACTTCGGATACTACAAGTGGTATCAGAGCTTTGGTCTCCATTGCATTGGTTTCACAACCTAGGAGAGTATGGCGCTTAGTGAGGGAAACTACCACCGTAGAGATTGATAACCCACAAGTATAGGGGATCGCAACAGTTTTCGAGGGTAGAGTATTCAACCCAAATTTATTAATTCGACACAAGGGGGAGTCAAAGAATATTCTCAAGTATTAGTAGTTGAGTTGTCAATTCAACCACATCTGAAAGATTTAGTATCTGCAGCAAAGTATCAGTAGCAAGGTAGTATGATAGCAGCAGTAGCAACAGTAACCAGTAGCAGCAAAGTGACAGCAGTAGCAGCAGAGTAACAACAGTAGCAACAGAGTAAGAGTAGTAGCAGTGACAGTAGTAGCAGCAAAGTAACATAGCAAGGACCAGTAGTAAAAGACTCGTAGGCATTGGATCGGTGATGGATGATTATGCCAGATGTTATTCATCATGCAACAGTTATAGCACGGAGAGATATGTAACTAGCTCCAGTTCGTCAATGTAATGTAGGCACGTATTCCGTATGTAGTCATACATGCTTCGGGAAAAGAACTTGTATGACATCTATTGTCCATCCCTCCCATGGGAGCGGGGTCCTAATGGAAACTACGAGATATTAAGGTTCTCCTTTTAATAAAGAACTGGACCAACGCATTAACACTTGGTGAATAGATGAACTCCTCATACTATGGTCATCTCCGGGAGTGGTTCCGGCTATTGTCACTCCGGGGTTGCCGGGTCACTACACATAGTAGGTGACTACAACTTGCAAGATAGGATCAAGAACACACATATTTTGGCGACAACATAATAGGTTCAGATCTGAAATCATGGCACTCGGGCCCTAGTGACAAGCATTAAGCATGGCAAAGTAGTAGCAACATCAATCTCACAACATAGTGGATACTAGGGAACAATCCCAGTCAAAACTAACTTGATTACATGATAGATGTCATCCAACCCATCACCGTCCAGCAAGCCTACGATGAGATTACTCACGAACGGTGAAGAGCATCATGGAATTGGCGATGAAGGAAGGTTGATGATGACGATGGCAACGATTTCCCCTCTCCGGGGCCCAGAACGGACTCCAGATCTGCTCTCGAGAGGAAGAACAGGAGGTGGCGGCGCCTCCGTATCGTAAAACGCGATGAACTCTTCTCCTTGATTTTTTTCCCGACGAAAGAGGCTAAATAGAGCTGAGATTGGAGGAGGTGGAGCAACGTGGCCCCCACAAGCCTACCAGGCGCGGCTAGGGGGGCCCGCGCCTCGTGGGCTTGTGGGCTCCACGCTCCACTTCCTCCGTGGATTCTTGCGCCAGTATTTTTATATAGTCCACAAAAATTCTCCGTAAATTTCCAGGTCATTCCGAGAACTTTTATTTCTGCGCAAAAACAACACCATGGCAATTCTTCTGAAAACAGCGTTAGTCCGGGTTAGTTCCATTCGAATCATGCAAATTAGAGTCTAAAACAAGGGCAAAAGAGTTTGGAAAAGTAGATACAATGGAGACGTATCAACTCCCTCAAGCTTAAAACCTTGCTTGTCCTCAAGCAATTCAGTTGACAAACTGAAAGAGACAAAAGAAAAACTTTGATGCACTCTGTTTGATCTTGTTGTTGCAACTATGTCTAACTCATATCCAGAATTTCAGCAAGATCACAAGCTAACCACATAAGCAAATGACATCTAGGTCTCACAGTAAACTCATATCAATGGCATAATAGACTAGCGAGCAATAATAACAAGTCTCAAACTTCAACACTTCAATCAAAACAATCATGAAGTAGTACGAACAGATGGTATCTCGCTAGCTCTTTCTGAGACCGCAAAACGTAAATGTAGAGCACCTTCAAAGACCAAGGGCTCACTAAACATTGTAATTCAAGGCAAAGAAGATCCAGTCATAGTCATACTCAATCACAGTTAAAAACAAAGCATAAAAATGACAGAGGTGCTCTCTAATTGCTGCTTTTATAAGAAGAGGATGACTCAACAGGAACATAAATAGACAGGCCCTTCGCAGAGGGAAGCATTGATTTGCAGAGGTGCCAGAGCTCAAGCTTTGAAAACAGAGATAATAATTTTGGGTGGGATGCTTTCATTGACAACACAATGACTAAGAGTTTTCACCATCTTCCATGCTACACATGCTATAGGCGGTTCCCAAATAGAAAAGTAAAGTTTTGACTCCCCCCCACCGATCAATCACACTTCAGGACTAGCCGAATCCTCGGGTGCCGTCCATACCAACATCAACCGAGGGGGAGTTTTGTTTGCAATTATCTTTTCGATTTGAGCATGGGACTGGGCATTCCAATTACCGGCCCCTTTCTCGTGAATGATAGTGAATAAACACATATCGAGGATAACACGCCTAGCATGGTAGATACTGATAGCCCCCTATCACCACATGAGCGGTCCGGGCATGCAAAACAGATTATTTCTTGAAGGTTTAGAGAGTGGCACATGCAAATTTACTTGGAACGGCAGGTAGATACCGCATATAGGTAGGTATGGTGGACTCATATGGAACAACTTTGGGTTTATGGAAGTGGATGCACAAGCAGTATTCCCGTTAGTACAAGTGAAGGCTAGCAAAAGACTGGGAAGCGACCAACTAGAGAGCGACAACAGTCATCAAAATTCATTTGAGATTAACCAACATTGAGTGCAAGCATGAGTAGGACATAAATCACCATGAACATGAATATCATAGAGGCTATGTTGATTTTGTTTCACCTACATGCGTGAACATGCGCCAAGTAAAGCCACTTGAATCATTCAAAGGAGGATACCATCCTATCATACTACATCATAGTCATCTCAAAATTCATGTTGGCATCCAAGACAAACCATTTTAAGCTCCTAGCTAATTAAGCATGGCATCAGAAACTATGATCTCTAAGTTGTCATTGCAAACATGTTTCTCTCACAACAAAGCTGAACTAGGAACGCTGAGCTAGTCATATTTACAAAAACAAAATAGATCGAGTTCATACCATCTTTTCCAGGCTCAGTCACTTCATCATATATCGTCATTATTGCCTTTCACTTGCACGACCGAACGATGTGAACAATAATAAGAGTGCTCGTGCATTGGACTAAGCTGGAATCTGCAAGCAAACACAAAGGAGAAGACAAAGGAATATGGCTCTTTGACAGGTAAATAGATATGCATGCGAGAGCCACTAAACATTGTAACCATGGTCTTCTACCTTGACCCAAAGAAAAAGAAAACTATTTACACGGGAAAGCTGCCAACAACCAAAAGAAGAAAAAAAGAAAATCTTTTTGGGTTTTTCTCAAACTAGACAAACACACGAAAAGAAAACGAGAAAAAGAAATAAACTAGCATGGATGATACAGTGGCAAAGTGTGAACACCGACTAACAAAGTGAAAGCGCAAGCAAGAATATAAAGTCGATGAGAAACACGTACTCCGCCAAGCTTAGGTTTTGGCCTAAGTTGGTCTACTCCCAAGGAGGGAAATAACCAGCTCCGGGGTACTCCGGAGTGTACTGAGGATTCCACTGCTGTGTGAGCTCCTCTGGCTCCCACTGATAAACTGGCGTGTGGTAATCGACTGGTGGCTTGGGCACGGGCACCTGTGGTTGGGCTATGCCCCAATATGCGTAGATGTCCGAGGGCATAATAATGTAACTGCCTGCATGAAGATTGAACAAAGAAGGAGCAGGCAAAGTAATAGTCTCACGAGTACCCTGACTAAATACCAGGTTATAAATCATCCTTCTATTTATATCTCTATCAAGAAAGTCATGGCGAACCATGCTATCATAATCTAGATATCTCTCAGGAAGAAGAATCTCTTCTTCCTCGTCCAGTCTAATAGGTATCTCAAAATGTCTAGCGAGACGAGTAGCATAGATACCTCCATAGACAACGCCTTTAGAACGGTTCATGTTCAATGGTTGAGCTACTATAACGCCCAAGCTATAAGTTTTATCATTATAAAGGGCTTCGTGCAAGAATGCAAGATCTGGGGAGCTAAGGGACCCAGCTTTCCCACGACCAATCAAACATTTTCCCACGAATAATGAGAAGTACTGTAGCACGGGAAAATGTATGCTAGCAGCTCTAGCGCAAGACACTCCTCTCTCCTCTCCTACAGCAATAGTATCTATGAAAGCCTCCAAGTTCCGTGGACGAGGTTCATGAATATCCCCAACAAAAGGCAATTTGCCAACATTGCAAAAATCCTGGAGTGACATGCGTTGGGGGATATCATATAATTTGAACTCAACCATAGGAGGATTCTTCCTTGGATAGAAATCAAAACTTTGCACGAAAATATTAGTGAGGAGGAGGTATTGCGGACACTTATCTTCAATGAAGGCGGTAAGGCTTGCGTTCTCCACCAAGTAATAAAAGTCCTCATAAAGTTCGGCGGCGCGTAAGAACACATCGCTTGGCCACTCGCACGCTCGAACTTCTGCAACTCGAGGGACCGGATACTTGGGTTTCTTCTTCTCACTTCCATCATCCTTGGGGTCACGGCTTGAAGAGCCTCTTAAGAACCTCCTCATCTTTTCCTTTTCCTATCTCTGAAAATTTCTGAAATTTTAGTGACTCTAAGGAAAAGTGAATAAGGCCCAACAAAACTTGTAGCATCTACTCCCACAAGTGCCTAGAGGCCATATCACGCATCAAGACTACTTGGGACTAGCTAAAATTAGCATGCAAAGCTCAAGAACATGGTCACCAAGGCAGCAAAAATACGCGAAGTATAAGGCACTAGAGCAAAAACTAATTGGACCAATGGAGGAGTCACTTACCAAGGAGCAATTTCCCCAAAACAGTTTGGTGAATGGTGCTTTGCACAGGGAGATCGAAAATCCCAGCAAGAAGAGCAAGAACACGGGTTTGAGCTGCGAAACGATTTTTTCTGGAGGTAGGAGAAGCAGATGGGAGCTAGAATAAGTGGAGGGGGTGCACGTGGGCCCCCAAGCCTGGGTGGCGCGGCCAGGGGGTGCCCGCGCCTCCAGGTCTTGTGGCCAACTAGTGCAGCCCCTTGACTAGCTCTCCGTCTTAGTATTTTTTTAAAAATACAGAAAAAATCATACTTGATTTTCAGGACGTTCGGAGAACTTTTATTTTCGGGGTACCTTTCTACGGGATGCTAAGACAGAAAACAGGGAAAACTAAACTAAAACTATCATTTTTCTTCTAAGCAATCGAAGGTGAAAGCTTGGAATAGAGGTTTGTGACTCCTCGATTCATCCATTCCATGGTCATCGAAAGAAATCCGCCAATGAGGTTGATCAAGTGTCCTTGACAAACTTTTTCGAATCGCAAAAGGAAACGGAGAATTTTCGAATAGTCACTAGGTTACCTCAATGTGGATGTGAATATCCCCAACAAGCAAATCATATTTCATCTTAACAATAGGTATAGGGCATTCAAAGCTCCCAACAAGAATCGATGAAGTTTTTTCCGATAGCATTGATGCAATGTACTCGATACTGTTTCTTCAGAAAGTGCACCGTATGCTCATTACTGTTGACATGGAAAGTGACATTGCCTTTGTTGCAATCTATAACAGCCCCTACGGTGTTTAAAAAGGGTCTTCCGAGGATGACCGCTATAGCATCGTCCTAGGGAATATCCAGAATAACAAAGTCTGTTAAGATAGTGACGTTTGCAACCACAACAGGCACAACCTCGCAAATGCCGATAAGGAAAGCAATTGATTTGTTGGCCATTTGCAGAGAGATTTCAGTGGGTGTCAACTTATCCAGGTCAAGTCTACAATAAAGAGAGAGAGGCATAACACTAACACCGGCTCCAAGGTCGCATAAAGCAGTTCCAACGGAGTTGCCTTTAATGGAGCAAGGTATAGTGGGCACTCCGGGATCACCTAGTTTCTTAGGAGTTCCACCGTTGAAAGTATAATTAGCGAGCATGGTGGAAATCTCAACCTCAGGTATCCTCCTCTTATTAGTCACAATATCCTTCATGTACTTAGCATACACAGACATTTTGAGCATATCTGTCAAACGCATTTGCAGGAAGACAGGTCTAATCATTTCAACAAATCGCTTAAAATCCTCATCATCCTTTTTCTTGGATGGTTTGGGAGGAAAGGTCATGGGTTTCTGAACCCATGGTTCCCTTTCTTTACCATGCTTCCTAGCAGCGAAGTCGTTCTTATCGTATCTCTTATTCTTAGGTTGTGGGTTATCAAGATCAACATGTTCAATCTCCACATCCTTATCACTGCTAGGTTGAGCATCAATATGAACATCACTATTGATATTATCATTAGGATCATGTTCATCACCAGATTGTGTTTCAGCATCAGAGACAAAGACATCGTTTGGACTCTCAGATGATGACGATGGCGACGATTTCCCCTCTCTGAAGCCCAGAACGGACTCCAGATCTGCCCTCAAGAGGAAGAACAGGAGGTGGCGGCGCCTCCGTGTTGTAAAACGCGATGAACTCTTCTCCTTGATTTTTTTCCTGACGAAAGATGCTAAATAGAGCTGAGATTGGAGGCAATGGAGCAACGTGGGCCCGAGAAGCCTGCCAGGCGCGGACTGGGGGGGGGGGGGCGTGCCTGGTTGGCTTGTGGGCTCCACCCTCCACTTCCTCCATTGATTCTTGCGCTAGTATTTTTTATATATTCCACAAAAATTCTTCGTAAATTACCAGGTCATTCCGAGAAATTTTATTTCTATGCAAAAACAACACCATGGCAATTCTGCTGAAAACATCGTTAGTCTAGGTTAGTTCCATTCAAATCATGCAAATTAGAGTCCAAAACAAGGGCAAAAGAGTTTGGAAAAGTAGATACGATGGAGACGTATCAGAGATCCATATTTGATGGTACAAACTTTACTAGTTGGAAGCATAAGATGAAAATGCATATTCTTGGTCATAATCCTGCTGTTTCGGCTGTTGTTCGTGTTGGTGTGCAAGGTGATTTCTTTAGAGAAGGAAGAGAACCGGATCGTGATGTGACAGCGGAAGAATTGAAAATGTTGCAACACAATGATCAAGCCTACGGCATTCTATTCAACTATTGGTGCCCCGAAGAATTCAACAAAATCCGCTGCCTCGAGAATGCAAAGGAAATTTGGGATACTTTGGTTGATATGCACGAAGGTACATAATCTGTTAGGGAATCTAAGTTGGATGTGCTACAAAGTCAGCTTGATAAGTTCAAGATGAAGGACGGTGAAGGAGTCACTGAGATGTACTCTAGGCTAGATCTCATCACAAATGAGATTGTCGGCTTAGGAAGCAAAGAGATGACCGCCAAATTCATCATCAAGAAGATACTTAGAGTC
The DNA here is from genome assembly GCF_904849725.1 of Hordeum vulgare subsp. vulgare. Classification (NCBI taxonomy): domain Eukaryota; kingdom Viridiplantae; phylum Streptophyta; class Magnoliopsida; order Poales; family Poaceae; genus Hordeum; species Hordeum vulgare. The sequence continues at coordinate 119,753,091 of NC_058521.1, read as the reverse complement.
TTGGATGGAAGATACGACACCATGTGCAGATTGATCCAAATGATGTTGACTCCCCGCTGATTTGCGTTGGTTTCCCTCCAAGCTTAATGGGTGATGTAGCACACCGACGATAAGTATTTCTCTCATTTATGAAACAAAGATATCAATCCAGTAGGAAGATCCACAAGACTATGTAAGCGGTACCTCCACATAAATAAAAGATCCTCGCAACCCAACACGTGTAGGGGTTGTCAATCCATCATGGGTAAAATTGAACGGTAAAAGGATAGATTGATAGATGCAAATAAAATGATGGCATATAAAATGCAGCAAGGTTTTTTTGGGTTTTTTGATAATATAGATCTGAAAATAAAAGAGCACATAGAATGGAAACGAGAATAGCAAAATAGAGATTGCAAATAGATGATGTAAAATAGACCTGGAGGCCGTAGGTTTCACTAGTGGTTCTCTCGAGAAATAGAAAACGGTGGGTAGACAAATTACTGTTGGGCAATTGATAGAAGAGCAAATAATTATGATGATATCCAAGACAATGATCATATATATAGGCATCACGTCCAAGACAAGTAAACCGACTTCTGTCTACATCTACTTCTATTACTCCACACTTCGACTGCTATCCAGCATGCATCTAGTGTATTAAGTTCATGGAGAAACGGAGTAATGCTTTAAGAACGATGAAATGATGTAGAAAGATCTATTCATGTAGGAATAGGCCCCATCCTTTTATCCTTAATAGCAACGATACATGCGTGTCATGTCTCTTTCTGTCACTGAGATTGAGCACCACAGTATTGAACCAATCACAAAGCACCTCTTACTATTGCAAGATAAAAAGATCAAGTCGGCCAGACAAAACCCAAATACCGGAGAACAAATACGAGGCTATAATAATCAAGAATGGATATAATTTGATAGATTTGATCATAAACTCACAATTCATCGGATCCCAACATACACACCGCAAAAAATAGTTACATCAAATAGATCTCCAAGAGACCATTGTATTGAGAAGAAAAACGAGAGAGAAAGCCATCTAGCTACTTCCTACGGACCCGTAGGTCTGATATGAACTACTCATACATCATCGGAGGAGCACCAATGATGATGATGAACCCCTCCATGATCGTGTTCCTCTCCGGAACAGACTCTAGATTGGATTACGTGGCTTCAGTAACTTGCGGAAGCTGAAACGATTTTTCGTCTTTGCTTCTAGGATTTTTGGAATATTGGGGTATTTATAGAACTCAGAGGTGGTGGAGGAGGTGCCCGAGGCCCCCACTACCCACCAAGGCGTGCGAGGGGCCCAGGGTGCGCCCTGGTGCCTAGTGGGCTGCGTGCCCCCCCATGGTTGGCATCCTTGGCCCTCAAGTTTCCTTCTGGTCCAAAAAAATCTCCAAGAAGTTTCGTGGCATTTGGACTTCATGTGATATTTATTTTCTATGAAGGAAAAAAACAACTGGCACTGGGCACTATGTCAGTAGGTTAGTCCCAAAAATGGTATAAAGTTGCTATAAAATGATTATAAAACATCCAAGAATGATAATATAATAGCATGGAACAATCAAGAATTATAGATACGTTGGAGACGTATCAGCATGCCCAATCTTAATTCCTGCTTGTCCTTGAGTAGGTAAATGATAAAAACAGAATTTTTGATGTAGAATGTTGCCTAACATGTTCATCATATTCTGTTATTTTTAGCATGGACATATGGACTTGTAGATGATTCAAAGCAATAGTCTATAATTTGACATGAAAACTTCAATACTCAAGCATATCAACAAGCAACCAAGTCTTTCAAAATATCAATGCTAAAGAATGCTATCCATAGTCCATCATGCTCCATCATTAATCCATTCATGCAACACACCCAAATATTAGCTACATCCAATGCTCAAGTATGATAATAGTGTTCCTTAGTTGGTGCGTTATAAGAGAAGATGGAGACTCAAATTCAAAAACAGAAATTTCATAAAGTAAATAGATAGGCCCTTCACAGAGGGGAGCAGAGATTTGTAGAGGAACCAAAGCTCATAGTGAAAAATTTATAAATAAGATATTTTGGGTGGTATGCTTTTCCTCTCAACAAAAACGACTAAGAGTTTCCAATATCTTCCATGCTAAAAAAATCATAAGCGGTTACCAAACAAAAAATAAAGTTTATTCCTCTTTCCACCATTCTTTCACACTCCAGGGCTAGATGCATCCATGGGTACCGTTGATAACCCACAAGTATAGGGGATCAATTGTAGCCTTTCTCGATAAGTAAGAGTGTCGAACCCAACGAGGAGCTAAAGGTAGAACAAATATTCCCTCAAGTTCTATCGACCACCGATACAACTCTACGCACGCTTAACGTTCGCTTTACCTAGAACAAGTATGAAACTAGAAGTACTTTGTAGGCATGATAGGATAGGTTTGCATGAAAATAAAGAACATGTAAATAAAAACTAAGGGATGCTTAGATAAAGAAACAACTAAGTTGGTCTTAGTAGAGATCTTTTTGTCACAAGAAGGTTATTTGTCCCTAGGCAATTGATAACTAGACCGGTAATCATTATTGCAATTTCATAAGAGGGAGAGGCATAAGCTAACATACTTTCTCTACTTAGATCATATGCACTTATGATTGGAACTCTAACAAGCATCGCAACTACTAAATATCATTAAGGTAAAACCCAACCATAACATTATAAGGTATCAAGTCCTCTTTACTCCCATATGCAACAACCCACCTACTTGGGTTTATGCTTCTGTCACTCAAGCAACCCACCATAGGCAAATCATGGACACATTGCAACACCCTACAACGGGGATCCCTCACGCTTGCGTGACATGGAGAGCACCATAGGGCAGCACCAATAATAAAACATGAAACTCAAACCAATGATGATCATCAATCAACCCATAGGACAAAACAGATCTACTCAAACATCATAAGATAGCCATACATCATTGGGAAATAATATATAGTGTTCAGCACCATGTTTAAGTAGAGATTACAACGGCGACAAGAGGTGTTGAACCGCTACAAAGAGGGGATAGAGTTGGTGATGACGGCGGCAAATTTGTTGGTGTAGATTGTCGTCATGATGATGGCCCCGGCGGCGTTCCGGTGCCACCGGGAGAGAGGGGAAGAGAGCCCCCTACTTCTTCTTCTTCCTTGGCCTCCCCCTAGACGGGAGGAGGGTTTCGCCACTGGTCCTTGGCCTCCATGGTGGCGGAGGGGCGAGATCCCCTTTGAGAATGGATCTCTCTCTGTCTGTTTCTGCGTTTTTCTATGTTCAGATTCTGGCGTTTCACCATTTCTTATATTCCCACAGATCCGTAACTCCGATTGGGCTGAATTGTTTACATGATTTTTATCCAGATATTAGATTTCCTGCGGTGAAAGAAGGGCATCAAACGCCTTACGGGGTGGCCACAAGCCAGCCTGGCGCTCCCTACCCCCAGGTCGTGCCCCTCTAGCTTGTGGGCCCCTTGGGAACCGCCTTTTGTTGATTCCACTTCCCAAAATTCACATATATTCCATAAAAAAATCTCTATGTGTTTTTATCCCGTTTGGACTTCGTTTGATATGGATTTTCTGCAAAACAGAAAACATGCAACAAACAGGAACTCGTACTGGCACTCGATGAGTATGTTAGTCTCAAAATAGTATAAAAAGTTGCCAAAATATAAGAAAGTTGTAGAATATTGGCATGAAACAATCAAAAATTATAGATACGACGGAGACGTATCAGCATCCCCAAGCTTAATTCCTGCTCGTCCTCGAGTAGGTAAGTGATAAAAAAAGATAATTGTTGATGTGGAATGCTACCTAGCATAATCTTGATCATATAATCTAATCATGGCATGAATATTAAGACACGAGTGATTCAAAGCAATAGTCTATCATTTGACATTAAGACAATAATACTTCAAGAATACTAATAAAGCTATCATGTCTTCTCAAAATATCATGGCTAAAAGAAAGTTATCCCTACAAAATCATATAGTCTGGCTATGCTCCATCTTCATCACAAAAGGTATTAAATCATGCACAACCACGGTTTTAGCCAAGCAATTGTTTCATACTTTAGTATTCTCAAACTTTTTCAACTTTCATGCAATACATGAGCGTGAGGCATGGGTATGGCACTATAGGCAGAATAGAATGTGGCGGAGGTTGTGGAGAAGACAAAAAGATGGAGATATTCTCACATCAACTAGGCGTATCAACGGGCTATGGAGTGATGGGGAACGTTGCATGGGAAACAAAACTTTTCCTACGCACACGAAGATCTATCATGGTGATGTTCATCTACGAGAGGGAGATAGGATCCACATACCCTTGTAGATCGCTAAGCAGAAATGTTTAAGAAACACAGTTGATGTAGTGGAACAGCTTCGTGATTTAAATCACCGTCGTCCCACGATCCGTTCCGATCTAGCACCGAATGGACAGCACCTCCTCGTTCAACACACGTACAACTCGATGACAATGTCCGCCTTCTTGATCCAGCAGGAGATACAGTGAAGTAGATGAGTTCTCCGGAAGTGTGACGGTGCGTCGGTGATGGTGATGATCTATTCCTGCAGGGCTCCGCCCGAGCTCCGTAGAAAACCGATCTTGAGGAAGAACTACGAAGTAGAGGTTTGAATTGCACGTGGCAAAGTTATGTCTCAAAAACCCTAAAACCTCTAGTATATATAGGAGGAGGGGAGGGGCTAGCCTTGGGGCTCAAGAGAGCCCCAAGGGCGTCGACCGAGAGAGGAGAGGAGGACTCCAACTCCAATTCGGTTTGGGGAAGGATGAGTCCTCCTCTTCCTTCCCACCTCCCTCTTTTTTTTTGGTTTTCCAGCGCCATAGCCCACTTGGGCTGGCCTCACCAGAAAACTAAGGGCTGGTGTGCCACCCTTGGGCTATTAGGCTCACGCCCAGGTGGTTGGGCCTCTCCCGGTGAAAACCCGAAACCCATTCGTCACTCCCGGTACACTCCGGTCATGCCCGAAATCTTTCCGGAGACCAAATGAAACAATCCTATATATCAATCTTCGTTTCCGGACCATTCCGGAAACCCTCGTGACGTCCGTGATCTCATCTGGGACTCCGAACAACCTTACGTCACCAACACCTATAACTCAACTATACCGAAACATCACCGAACCTTAAGTGTGCAGACCCTACGGGTTGGAGAACTATGCAAACATGACCTGAGACACTCCCCGGCCAATATCCAATAACAAGACCTGGATGTCCATATTGGATCCTCAATATTCTACGAAGATCTTATCGGTTGAACCTCTGCACCAAGGATTCATATAATCTCGTATAACATTCCCTTTGTCCTTCGGTATGTTACTTGCGCCAGATTTGATCGTCGGTATCTCTATACCTATTTCAATCTCGTTACCATCAAGTCTCTTTACTCATTCCGTAATACAAGATCCCGTGACTAACACTTGAGTCACATTGCTTGCAAGTCTCCCAAGATACCTCTCCGTCACACGAAGTGACAAATCCCAGTCTTGATCCATGCTAACTCAACGGACACCTTCGTAGATAACTGTAGAGCACCTTTATAGTCACCCAGTAACGTTGTGACATTTGATACACACAAGGTATTCCTCCGGTGTGAGTGAGTTACATGATCTCATGGTCATAGGAATGAATACTTGACATGCAGAAAACAATAGCAACAAAATAACACGATTAACTGCTATGTTCATAGGTTGGGTCATGTCCATCACATCATTCTCCTAATGATGTGATCCATTTATCAAGTGACAACACTTGCATATGGTCAGAAAACCTTAACCATCCTTGATCAACTGGCTAGTCAACTAGAGGCTTACTAGGGACATTGTTTTGTCTATATATCCACACATGTATCTATGCTTTCATTCAATACAATTATAGCATGGATAATAAATGATTATATCTTGAAACAGGAAATATAATAATAACTTTTTTATCATTGCCTCTAGGGCATATTTACAATAGTCTCCCACTTGCACTAGAGTCAATTATCTAGTCTCACATCGCTATGCGATTTACATTGGAATGAATCTAACACCCATACAGTTCTGGTGTTGATCATGCTTCGCTCATGGAAGAGGTTTAGTCAGCGGATCTGCAACATTTAGATCTGTATGCACTTTGCAAATATTTACGTCCTCTCCTTCGACATAGTCGCGGATGAGGTTGAAGCGTCGTTTGATGTGTCTGGTCTTCTTGTGAAACCTTGGTTCCTTTGCTAAAGCAATGGTACCAGTGTTGTCACTGAACAGAGTTATTGGATTTATTGTGCTCAGCACAACTCCAAGATCCATCATGAACTGCTTCATCCAGACACCCTCCTTAGCTGCCTCCGAGGCAGCCATGTACTCCATTTCACATGTAGAATATGCTACGATGCTTTGCTTGGGATTGCACCTGCTTACCGCACCCCCATTAATAATAAATACGTATCCGGTTTGAGACTTAGAGTCAGCCGGATAAGTGTCAAAGCTTGCATCGACATAACCCTTTACGACGAGCTCTTCGTCACCTCCATAAATGAGAAACATTTCCTTAGTCCTTTTCATGTACTTCGGAATATTCTTGACCGCCGTCCAGTGATCCACTCCTGTATTACTTTGAAACCTGCCTGCCATACTTATGGCCAGGCTGACGTCCAGTCTTGTGCACATCATTGCATACATGATAGACCCTATGGCTGAAGCATAGGGGACGCTACTCATCTTTTCTCTATCTTCCGCACTTAGTGGACACTGAGTCTTACTCAACTTTATACCTTGTAACACTGGCAAGAACCCCTTCTTGGACTACTCCATTTTGAACTTCTTCAAAACTTTATCAAGGTATGTGCTTTGTGAAAGTTCTATTAGGCGCCTCGATCTATCCCTATAGATATTTCATTGAAAAACATTTGTTCAAGTAATCCTTTACGCTCTCTAAAAACTCCACATTGTTTCCAATCAGCAATATGTGATCCACATCTAATATTAGAAACGCCACAGAGCTCCCACTCACTTTCTTGTAAATACAAGATTCTCCAACAACTTGTACAAACCCAAATGCCTTGATCACCTCATCAAAGTGCTTATTCCAACTCCGAGATGCTTGCACCAGTCCATAAATGGATCGCTGGAGCATGCATACTTTGTTCACATTCTTTGGATCGACAAAACCTTCGGGTTGCGTCATATACAACTCTTCCTTAAGAAAACCATTAAGGAACACCGTTTTGACATCCATCTGCCAGATTTCATAATCGAAAAATGCAGCTATTGCTAACATGATTCAGACGGACTTAAGCATCGCTACGGGTGAGAATGTCTCATCGTAGTCAACTCCTTGAACTTGTCAAAAACCCTTTGCCACAAGTCGAGCTTTATAAACGGCCACATTACCGTCCGCGTCCGTCTTCTTCTTAAAGATCAATTTGTTCTGAATAGCCTTGTGACCTGCAGGTAATACTTCCAAAGTCCACACTTTGTTTCATACATAGATCCTATCTCGGACTTCATGGCCTCTAACCATTTGTTGGAACCCGGGCCCACCATTGCTTCTTCATAATTCGCAGGTTCATTGTTGTCTAGCAACATTATAGATAAGACAGGATACCCATACCACTGAGGAGCAGTACGTGATCTTGTCGACCTGTGAGGTCTGATAGTAACTCGATCTGAAGCTTCATTATCATCATCATTAGCTTCCTCCTCAACCGGTGTTGCCTCGACAAAGATTTCTGTCTGCCCTGCGCCACCATCCAGAGGGAGCATAGGTTCCACAACCTCATCAAGTTCTATCTTCCTCCCACTCAATTCTTTTGAGTGAAACTCCTTCTCAAGAAAAGCTCCATTCTTAGCAACAAACACTTTGTCCTTGGATCTGAGATAGAAGGTGTACCCAACTGTGTCTTTTGGGTAACCTATGAAGACACACTTTTCCGCTTTGGGTTCTAGCTTTTCAGGCTGAAGCTTTTTGACATAAGCATCGCATCCCCAAACTTTAGGAAACGACAACTTTGGCCTCTTTCCATGCCATAGCTCATATGGTGTCGTCTCAACAGATTTTGATGGTGCCCTATTTAAAGTGAATGCAGCTGTCTCTAATGCATAACCCCAAAACGATAACGGCAAATCGGTAAGAGACATCATAGATCGCACCATTTCTAACAAAGTACGATTACAACATTCAGACACACCATTACGCTGTGGTGTTCCAGGCGGTGTCAACTATGAAACGATTCCACATTGTCTTAAGTGATCACCAAACTCGAAACTCAGATATTCACCCCCTCGATTAGATCGTAGGAACTTGATCTTCTTGTTATGATGATTTTCAACTTCACTCTGAAATTGCTTGAAATTTTCAAACGTTTCAGACTTGTGCTTCATCAAGTACATATATCCATACCTACTCAAATCATCAGTGAAGGTGAAAAAATAACGATATCCGCCTCATGCCTCCACACTCATTGGACCGCACACATCAGTATGTATGATCTCCAACAAGTCACTTGCACGCTCCATTGTTCCGGAGAATGGAGTCTTAGTCATCTTGCCCATGAGGCATGGTTCGCACGTGTCAAGTGATTAAAAATCAAGTGACTCCAAAAGCCCATCAGTATGGAGTTTCTTCATGCGCTTTACACCAACATGACCTAAGCGGCAGTGCCACAAAAAGGTGGCGCTATCATTGTTAACTCTACATCTTTTGGTCTCAATGTTATGTATATGTGTGTCATCACAATCAGGATTCAATATGAACAAACCCTTCACATTGGGTGCATGACTATAAAATTTATTACTCATAAAAATAGAACAACCATTACTCTGTGACTTAAATGAGTAACCGTCACACAATAAACAAGATCCATATATAATGTTAATGCTTAACGCATGCACTAAATAACAATTATTTAAGTTCATAACTAATCATGATGGTAACGGAAGTGAGACTGTGCCGACGACGATTGCATCAACCTTGGAACCATTTCCCACGCACATTGTCACTTCATCCTTCGCTAGCCTTTGTTTATTCCGCAGTCTCAGTGCTACTTCTCAAACAACAGCGCCAAAATTTGACATGTTGACGGAGACTTGCTTGTGTTGGGTTTTCCCTTGAAGAGGAAAGGGTGATGCAGCACAGGAGCAGTAAGTATTTCCCTCAGTTTGAGAACCAAGGCATCAATCCAGTAGGAGAATCTCGTCAAGTCCAGAGTATCTGCGCAAACACAAAAGAGCTTGCACCCACCGCTATAAAGGGGTTGTCAATCCCTTCAAGATTGTTTGCAAAGTGAGATCTGAAGGCGGAAAGTGCAACAAAGTAAAAAAGTGTAAGGCTGAAAATATGGTGTGGAGTAGACCCGGGGGCCATAGTGTTCACTAGAGGCTTCTCTCAAAATAGCAAGTATTACGGTGGGTGAACAAATTACTGTTGAGCAATTGATAGAACCGCGCAAAGTCATGACGATATCTAAGGCAATGATAATAGATAGAGGCATCACGTCCGAGACAAGTAGACCGATACTTTCTGCATCTACTACTATTACTCCACACATCGACCGCTATGCAACATGCATCTAGTGTATTGAGTTCATGACGAACAGAGTAACGCCTTAAGCAAGATGACATGATGTATAGGGATAATCTCAAACCAAGGATGAAAACCCCATCTTTTTACCCGTGATGGCAACAACATGATGCGTGCCTCGCTACCCCTGCTGTCACTGGGTGAGGTCACCGCACGGTATGAACCCAAAACCAAGAACTTCTACCATTGCAAGAATCATAGATCTAGTTGGCCAAACAAAACCCACAACTCGAAGAGAATTACAAGGATATGAAATCATGCACAGTCCGTAGGTCTATGGTGAACTACTCACGCATCATCGGAGAGGTCATGGTGTTGATGGAGAAGCCCTGCGTATCCGAATCCCCCCTCCGGCAGGGCACCAGAACGTGCCCCAGATGGGATCTTGTGGAGACAGAAGCTTGCGACGGCGGAAAAGTACTTTCGATGATCTCCTGATTATGGAATTTTTGGGAATATATAGGCGCAAAACCTCGGGCAAAGGAGCCTCAGGGATCCCACAAGCCAGGGGGCCGCGGTTTCGCCCCTGGCCGCGCCATGAGGGCTTGTGGGGTCCCTGGTGGGCCCCTGCCCTGATTCTCCGGCTCCCCGATCTTTTTTTGTTCCAGAAAAAAATCTTTTTGGCAGTTCCATACCGTTTGGAGTCTGTTCAAAATCCTCCTCTGAAAGGGGTCAAAAACATGGAAAAACAGGAACTCGCGTTTGACACTGAGTTAATAAGTTAGTTCCAAAAAATATATAAAAGGTATTGATACGTCTCCATCGTATCTACCTTTCCAAACTCTTTTTCCCTTGGTTTGGACTCTAATTTGCATGATTTGAATGGAACTAATTCGGACTGACGCTGTTTTCAACAGAATTTCCATGGTGTTGTTTTTGTGCAGAAATGAAAGTTCTCGGAACGTCCTGAAAATTTACGTAGAATATTTCTGGAAAATATGAAAAATACCAGCGCAAAGATCCACCGGAGGGGATGGGCCAGTGGGCCACAAGCCCTGTAGCCGCCGCCCCCTGGTGGCGGCTAGCAAGCTTGTGGGGCCCACGTGGCTCTGCCGCCCCCAAACTCAGCTCTATAAATTCACTTTCGTCCTAGAAAAAATCAAGAGAGAATATTTCGTCGCGTTTGCGATACGGAGGCGCCGCTACATCCTGTTCTTCATCTGGAGGGCAGATCTGGAGTCCGTTTTGGGCTCCGGAGAGGGGAAATCGTCGCCATCGTCATCATCAACCTTCTTCCCTCTCCAATTCCATGAAGATCTTCATCGTTCGTGAGTAATCTGTTCATAGGCTCGCTGGGGGGTGATGAATAGGATGAGATCTATCATGTAATCGAGTTAGTTTTGACGGGGATTGATCCCTAGTATCCACTATGTTCTGAGATTGATGTTGCTACTACTTTGCCATGCTTAATGCTTGTCACTAGGGCCCGAGTGCCATGATTCCAGATCTGAATTTATTATGTTGTCACCAATATATGTGTGTTTTAGATCCGATCTTGCAAGTTGTAGTTACCTACTATGTGTTATGATCCGGCAACCCTGGAGTGAATATAACCGGAACCACTCCCGGTGATGACCATAGTTTGAGGAGTTCATGTGTTCACCAAGTGCTAATGCGTTGTTCCGGTTCTTTATTAAAAGGAGAACCTTAATATCCCGTAGTTTCCTTTTGGACCCCGCTGCCACGGGAGGGATGGACAATAGATGCCATGCAAGTTCTTTTCCCTAAGCACGTATGACGACACACGGAATGCATGCCTACATCCCATTGACGAACGGGAGCTAGCCACATATCTCTCCGTGTTATAACTGTTGCATGATGAATATCATCCAAACAAATCACCGACCCATTGCCTACGAGTTTGTCCTACTGCTGCTGTTACTTGTTTTGCTCTGCTGCTGTTACTACTGTTGCTGCTATTGTTACTTGCTTTGGTCTGCTGCTGTTACTACTGTTGGTACTTGCTACTGCTGTCAATACTGCTGTTCATTGCCACTTCTGTTACTCGTTACACTGCTGCTACCTGCTACAATACTTTTTCGCTCGACGTTGACGGGAAAGAATATTTCCCGTCCACGGGCAACTTCTGGCGCTACTGATACAACCGTTAGGAATAGTCTGCCGTCAACAGATTGTTTCTGGCACCGTTGTTATCATACTAGTTTGCTGCTGGTACTTTGCTTGCAGATACTAATCTTTCAGGTGTGTTTGAATCTGACACATTCAGCTGCTAATACTTGAGAGTATCCTCTCACTTCCTGTGTGGCGAACCAACAAATTTGGGTTGAATACTCTACCCTCGAAAACTGCCGCGAGCCCACGCGCTGGTGGGCCATTGCAAGACAATTGCTAATTGTTGAGCAACTGGCAGCGGTTCTGGCTCCGTTGCCGCGAAGGCATCATGTCAGGAACACGCCAACAACATTTCTCTAGTGCCGTTGCCGGGGACTGCTAGCAGCATTTTTTCGGGCGCCGTTGCCGGGGAAGGAGATTGCTATATTCTCTGAGTCACTTGGGATTTATATCTGCTGATCACTATGAAGAATCTGAAAGATCCAAAAACCAAAGTCTTGCCCTCAACTACGAGGGGAGGTAAGGAACTGCCATCTAGATCTGCACTTGATTCACCTTCAGTTATGAGTAAGTTTGCGACACCATCTCCTGCTAGAAATCTTGATATGTCGCCTGTGCTTGACGATGCTTATGATGCTATGCTTGATACTGCTAGAGATGCTATGCTTGATACTGCTAGAGATGTTATGCCTGATACTGCTAGAGATGCTATTTTCCCTGATGATGCTATGCTTGATACTGCTTTGCCTGATGATGCTAGAGATGCTATGCCTGATGATGCTATGTTTGATACTGCTAGAGATACCACTTTGCCTGATGTGCCACTAGGGTTATTCCTTGATGCTCATATTGCTAGAGTTACTACCAATGCTCGTGATGCTTCTGAAACTGCCGATACTATTGAGATAGAACCCGCTTTTGCTCCTGCTAGATCTAGCTCTCCTAGATATGAATTGCCTGATATACCTGAGGGTTATGTGATGGAGGGAGAGATAGCTGAGGATTTTCTTGCGTGTAAGGATGCCTATGACGCTGAGAAATTACTTCTCAAGTGGAAGGAAAAATCTTTGAAAGCTAGGATGAAATACGACCCGAAGTTTGCCACTTCACCTATATTTATCACAGATAAGGATTATGAATTCTCTGTAGACCCTGAGATAATCTCTCTAGTCGAATATGATCCTTTCCACGGTTACGAGTCTGAGACGGTCGTAGCACATCTTACCAAACTACACGATATAGCCACCCTTTTCACTAGTGAGGAGAAGATCCGCCACTACTATATCCTTAAGCTGTTTCCTTTCTCTCTAAAGGATGACGCTAAAGCCTGGTTCACCTCTCTTGCTCCTGGATGTGTGAGTAGTCCCCAGGATATGGTCTATTACTTCTGTGAGAAATATTTCCCTGCCCATAAGAAGCAAGCTTCCTTGCAGGAAATATACAACTTTGCTCAACTCAAAGAAGAGAGTCTCTCACAAGCTTGGGGAGGCTCATCCAGCTACAGAATGATTTGCCTGATCACCCTCTTAAGAAGAACGAGATACTTGATATCTTCTATAGCGGACTTACTGATGCTTCTAGAGACCACCTAGATAGTTGTGCCGGTTGTGGTTTTAGGGAACGAACTATAGAACAAGCTGAGATTCTACTGAATAACATCTTGATCAACGATAATGCTTGGACTATTCCCGAACCACCTCCTAAGCCGACTCCTAAGAAAAGAGGTATTCTATTCCTCGGTCCCGAAGATATGCAAGAAGCCAAGAAATCTATGCAAGAGAAAGGCATTAGATCTGAAGATGTCAAAAATCTACCACCTATCGAAGAGATCCATGGTCTCGAAAACCCGATACAAGTAGTAGAAGTGAATTCTCTGTGTAGGTTTGATGAGAGTGATATTCCTTTTGACAAACCTGCTAGCCTATGCTTTGATGAATTTGACAACTTTGTTGCCAAACAACAGAGTTTCAATGATTATGTTAGCAGACATTTGGAACAAAGTACTCGTATGCTTAGTCATTTAAGTGCTTGTGTAGACAGAAATGTCAATGATCTGAAGCTTCTGAGTAAACATGACTCTATGATTACTACTCAGGTAGAACAAGTACTTAAAGCTCAGAATGACTTGCTCAATGAATTAAATGACAACTCTGTCAGATTCGTTACTAGAGGAGGCAAAATGACTCAGGAACCTTTGTATCCTGAAGGCCATCCTAAGAGAATTGATCAAGATTCTCAAGGAATTAATGCTGATACACCCAGTCATCCTAAGGAGAAGAAGGATGATAGAAACCTACATGATAGTTCACCAAATACTGTCACACGTGAAGAATCAAGTGATATTTCTGCGTCTGATGCAGAAACACAATCTGGTGATGAACATGAACCTGGTGACAATATGGACAGTGATGTTCATAATGATGCTCAACCTAGCAATGATAAGTATGTGGAGATTGAACCTACGTTTAATCCTGATAACCCACAACCTAAGAGATACGATAAGAATGACTTCGCTGCTAGGAAGCATGGTAAAGAAAGGGAGCCATGGGTTCAGAGACCTATGCCCTTTCCTCCTAAGCCATCCAAGAAAAAGGATGATGTGGATTTTGAGCGCTTCGTTGAGATGATAAGACCCGTCTTTTTGTAGATGCGGTTAATTGATATGCTCAAAATGTCTCCGTATGCCAAGTACATGAAAGATATCATGACGAATAAACAAAAGATACCAGATCTTGAGATCTACACCATGCTTGCCAATTACACTTTCAAAGGTGGAACTCCTAAAAAACTTGGTGATCCCGGATTGCCCACTATACCTTGCTCCATTAAAGGAAACTACGTAAGAACTGCCTTATGTGACCTTGGAGCTGGTGTTAGTGTTATGCCGCTCTCTCTTTATCGTAGACTTGAACTGGATAAGTTGACACCCACTGAAATTTCTCTACAAATGACCGACAAATCAATTGCTTTCCCTATCGGCATATGCGAGGATGTGCCTGTTGTGGTTGCTAACACCACTGTCTTAACAGACTTTGTTATCTTGGATATTCCCGAGGACGATGCCATGGCTGTCATCCTCGGAAGACCCTTTTTAAACACTGCAGGGGCTGTTATAGATTGCAACAAAGGCAATGTCACTTTCCATGTCAACGGTAATGAGCATACAATGCACTTTCCCGAAGAAACGATATCAAGTACATTGCATCAATGCTATCGAAAAAACTTCATTGATTCTTATTGGGAGCTTTGAATGCCCTATTTCTCGTGTCAAGATGAAGTATGATTTGCTTGTTGGGGAGATACACATCCCCATTTAGGTGACTTAGTGGCTATTCGACAATTCTCCGTTTCCTTTTGCGTTTCGGGAAAGTTTTGTCATGAGGATTTGATCAACGCCATTGACGGATTTCTTTCGATGACCATGAAATGGATGAATCAAGGAGTCACATACCTCTGTTTTAAGCTTTCATTTTCTGTTGCTTAGAAGGAAAATGACAGATTTAGTCTAATTTTTCCTGTTTTTTGTTTGAGCGTCCCGGAAAAAATACCCCGAAAATAAAAGTTCTCCGATGGTCCTGAAAATCTAATATGATTTTTTCTGGAATATTTGAAAAATACTGAGACTCAGTGCTGGCCTGAGGGCCACACCTGTGGGCCACAAGCCCTGTAGCCGTCGCCCCCTCGTGGCGGCTACCAAGCTTGTGGGGCCCATAGGGACCCCCTCCACTCATTCCAGCTCCCATCCTCTTCCTCTACCTCCAGAAAAAATCGTTTCGCAGCTCAAACCCGTGTTCTTGCTCATTTGGCTGTGATTTTCGATCTCCTTGCTCAAAGCATCATTCTCCGAACCGTTTTGGGGAAATTACTCCTTGGTAAGTGACTCCTCCATTGGTCCAACTAGTTTTTGGTCTAGTGCTTTATCCTTCGCGTATTCTTGCTACCTTGGTGACCCTGTTCTTGAGCTTGAAATGTTGATTTTAGCTGGTCCCAAGTAGTTTTAGCGCGTGATACGGTCTTTAGGCACTAGTAGGAGTAGTTGCTACGAGTTGGGTTAATCCTTACTCACATTTCTTTCGAAGTCTCTAAAATTTCATAATTTTTAAGAGCTAAAAAAGGGAAAATATGAGGAAGTTCTTGAGAGGCTCTTCAAGCCGTAACCCCAAGGAGGATGAGAAGAACCACCCCAAGTACGTGGTTCCTCGAGTCACAGAAGTTCGAGCGTGCGAGTGGCCAAGTGATGAATTTTTGCGCGCCACCGGGCTTTATGAAGACTTTTATTACTTGGTGGAGAATGCAGGTCTTACTGCGTTTGTTGAAGATAAGTGCTCACAATACCTCCTCCTCACCAATATTTTCGTTCAAAGATTCAACTTTCATTCGAGGAAGAATCCTCCCATGATTGAGTTCATGTTATACGACATCCCCCAGTGCATGACACTACAAGATTTTTGCAATTTATGCAAATTACCTCATGTTGGGGATATTCGTGACCCTCGTCCATGGGAATTGGAGGATCTCATAGGTACTATTGCTGTTGGAGAGGAGAGAGGAGTGTCTCGCGCTAGAATTGCTAGCATACATTTTCCTGTGCTTCGGTACTTCTCATTATTTGTGGGAAAATGCTTGATTGGCCGTGGGGAGGCTGGATCACTTAGCTCTCCAGAGCTTGCGGTTTTGCACGAAGGCCTTTATATCGATAAGACTTATAGCCTAGGTGCTATAGTAGCCGAGCGGTTGAACACAAACTGTTCCAAGGGTGTCGTCTATGGAGGTATCTATGCTACCCGTCTTGCCAGACACTTTGAGATACCCGTTATACTAAAAGAGGAAGGAGAGATGCTTCTTCTTGAGAAATATCTGGATTATGACAGCATGATTCGCCATGATTTTCTGGATAGAGATGCTAGTAGACGGATGATTTAGAACCTCGTATTTAGTCAGGGTACTTGAGAGACTATTACTTTGCTTGCTCCTTCTTTGTTCGATCTTCATGCAGGCAGGTACACTATTATGCCCTCGGACATCTACGCATATTGGGGCTTGGCCCAACCACAGGTGCCCGTGCCCGAGCCGCCAGTCGAGTACGAGACGCCAGTTTATCAGTGGGAGCCAGAGGAGCTCACACAGCAGTGGCATCCACAGTCCGCTCCTGAGTATCCCGGAGCTGGTTATTTCTCGCCTTGGGAGTAGACCAAGCTAGGCCAAAAGCCTAAGCTTGGGGGAGTACGTGTTCTCACCAACCTTACATTCATGCTTATGCTTTCACTTTGTTAGCCGGTGTTTACACTTTGCCACTGTATTATCCATGCTAGTTTATTTTTGTTTTCTTGTTTTCTTGTTTTGTGTCCTTCTGAGAAAACCCAAAAAGATTTCCTTTCTTCTTTTTCTTGTTGGGATTTTTCCCATGTAAATAGTTTTCTTTTTCTTTGGGTCAAGGTAGAAGATATTAGTTACAATGTTTAGTGGCTCTTGCATGCATACCTGTTTAGCTTTCAAAGTGCCATATTACTTTGTCTTCTCCTTTGTGTTTGTGTGCAGATTCAACTTAGTCCAATGCACGAGCACTCTTACTATTGTTCACATCGTTCGATCGTGCAAGTGAAAGGCAATCATGATGATATATGATGAAGTGAGTGAGACTGGAAAAGCTGGTATGAGCTCGATCTATTTTGTTTTTGTAAATATGACTAGCTTGTCGTCCCAGATTCAGCTTTGTTGTGAGAGAACTATGTTTGCAATGACAACTTAGAGATCATAGTTCCTGATGCCATGCTTAATTAGCTGAGAGCTTATAATGGTTTGTCTTGAATGCCAACATAGATTTTGAGATGACTATGATGTAGTATAATAGGATGGTATTCTCCTTTGAATGATTCAAGTGGTTTGACTTGGCGCATGTTCATGCATGTAGTTGAAACAAAATCAACATAGCCTCTATGATGTTCATGTTCGTGGTGATTTATGTCTTGTTCATGCTTGCACTTAATGTTAGTCAAACTCATTGCATCTTGATGACTGTTGTCGCTCTCTAGTTGGTCGCTTCCCAGTCTTTTGCTAGCCTTCACTTGTACTAAGCGGAATACTGCTTTTGCATCCACTTCCATAAACCCAAAAGTTTTTCCATGATAGTCCACCATACCTACCTATTTGCGGTATCTACCTGCCATTCCAAGTAAATTTGCATGTGCCATTCTCTAAACCTTCAAGAAATAATCTGTTTTGCATGCCCGAACCGCTCATGTGGTGACAGAGGGCTATTGATATCTTCCATGTTAGGCGTGTTATCCTCGACATGTGTTTATTCACTGTCATTCACGAGAAAGGGGACGGTAATTGGAATGCCCAGTTCCACGCCTAAATTGAAAACATAACTGTAAAACAAGACCCCCCCGGATTGATGTTAGTATGGACGGTACCCGAGGATTCGGCTAGCCGTGGAGTGTGATTGATTGGTGGTGGGGGAGTTAAAACTTTACTTTTCTGTTTGGGAACCGCCTATAGCATGAGTAGCATGGAAGATATTGAGAACTCTTGGTCATTGCATTGACAATGAAAGCATGTCACCCAAAATTATTATCTCTGTTTTCAAAGCTTGAGCTCTGGCACCTCTGCAAATCAATGCTTCCCTCTGCGAAGGGCCTGTCTATTTATTTTCCTGTTGAGTCATCCTCTTCTTGTATAAGCACCAATTAGAGAGCATCTCTGTCATTTTTATGGTTTGATTTTTATTGATATTGAGTATGACTAGGACTGGATCTTCATTGCTATGAATTACAATGTTTAGTCAGCCCTTGATCTTTGAAAGTGCTCTGCATTTATGTTTTGCGGTCTTAGAAAGAGCTAGCGAGATACCACCTATTCATATTGCTTCATGCTTGTTTTGATTGAATTGTTGGTATTTGAAACTCATTATTATTTCCTCGCTAGCTGATTATGCCATTGATATTAGTTTACCGAGAGACCTTTGTGTCACTTGCTTATGTGGTTAACTTGTGATCTTGCTGAAATTCTGGTTATGAGTTAGACATAGTTGCAACAACAAGATCAAACACAGTTTGTCAAAGTTTTTCTTTCTCTTTCAGTTTCTCAACTAAGTTGCTTGAGGACAAGCCAGGTTTTAAGCTTGGGGGAGTTGATACGTCTCCATCGTATCTACTTTTCCAAACTCTTTTGCCCTTGTTTTGGACTCTAATTTGCATGATTTGAATGGAACTAACCTGGACTGACGCTGTTTTCAGTAGAATTGCCATGGTGTTGTTTTTGTGCAGAAATGAAAGATCTCGGAACGTCCTGAAAATTTACGGAGAATATTTCTGGAAAATATGAAAAATACCTGCGCAAAGATCCACCAGAGGGGATGGGCCAGTGGGCCACAAGCCCTGTAGCCGCCGCTCCCCCTGGTGGCGGCTAGCAAGCTTGTGGGGCCCACGTGGCTCTGCCGCCCCCAAACTCAGCTCTATAAATTCACTTTCGTCCCAGAAAAAATCAAGAGAGAAGATTTCGTTGCGTTTGCGATACGGAGGCGCCGCCACATCCTGTTCTTCATCTGGAGGGCAGATCTGGAGTCCGTTTTGGGCTCCGGAGAGGGGAAATCGTCGCCATCGTCATCATCAACCTTCTTCCCTCTCCAATTCCATGAAGCTCTTCATCGTTCGTGAGTAATCTCTTCGTAGGCTCGCTGGGCGGTGATGAGTAGGATGAGATCTATCATGTAATCGAGTTAGTATTGACAGGGATTGATCCCAAATATCCACTATGTTCTGAGATTGATGTTGCTACTACTTTCCCATGCTTAATGCTTGTCACTAGGGCCCGAGTGCCATGATTTCAGATCTGAAATTATTATGTTGTCACCAATATATGTGTGTGTTTTAGATCTGATCTTGAAAGTTGTAGTTACCTACTATGTGTTATGATCCGGCAACCCCGGAGTGACAATAACCGGAACCACTCCCGGTGATGACCATAGTTTGAGGAGTTCATGTGTTCACCAAGTGCTAATGCATTGTTCCGGTTCTTTATTAAAAGGAGAACCTTAATATCCCGTAGTTTCCTTTTGGGACCCCGCTGTCACGGGAGGGATGGACAATAGATGTCATGCAAAATCTTTTCCCTCAGCACGTATGACGACACACGGAATGCATGCCTACATCACATTGACGAACGGGAGCTAGCCACATATCTCTCCGTGTTATAACTGTTGCATGATGAATATCATCCAAACAAATCACCGACCCATTGCCTACGAGTTTGTCCTACTGCTGTTGTTACTTGTTTTGCTCTCCTGCTGTTACTACTGTTGCTGCTGCTGTTACTTGCTTTGCTCTGCTGCTGTTACTACTGTTGCTACTTGCTATTGCTGTCACTACTTCTGTTCCTTGCCACTGCTGTTACTCGTTACACTGCTGCTACCTGCTATAATACTTTTTCTCTCGACGTTGACGAGAAACAATATTTCCCGTCCACGGGCAACTTCTGGTGCCATTGATACAACCGTTAGGAATAGTCTGCCGTCAACAGATCGTTTCTGGCACCGTTGTTATCATACTACTTTGCTGCTGGTACTTTGCTTGCAGATACTAATCTTTCAGGTGTGGTTGACTCTCACACATTCAGCTGCTAATACTTGAGAGTATCCTCTCACTTCCTGTCTGGCGAACCAACAAATTTGGGTTGAATACCCTACCCTCGAAAACTGCCGCGAACCCACGCGCTGGTGGTCCATTGAAAGACAATTGCTAATTGTTGAGCAACTAGGATCAGTTCTAGCTCCGTTGCCGCGAAGGCATCAAGTCAGGAACACGTCAACAACATTTCTCTAGTGCTGTTGCCGGGGACTGCTAGCAGGTATACAAAACATCCAAAGTTTGACAAGATAATAGCATGAAACCATCAAAAATTATAGATACGTTGGAGACGTATCAAGCATCCCCAAGCTTAACTCCTGCTCGTCCTCGAGTAGGGAAGTGATAAAGAATGAATTTTTTATGTGGAATGCTACCTAGCATTGTTGTCCTTTGCAACTTCTTTCACATGACATGAATGTTCAGATCCGTAAGATTCAAAACAATAGTTTGCTATTGACATGAAAACAATAATACTTCAAGCAAACTAGCAAGGTAATCATGAACTTTCAAGATAACAAGGCCAAGGAAAGTTATCCCTACAAAATCATATAGTCTGGCTATGCTCCATCATCTTCACACAACTAATGTAAATCATGCACAACCCCGGTATTGTCCAAGTAATTGCTTTCACACTCTTACTTTCTCAAAGTTTTTATAACTATCACGCAATACATGAGCGTGAGCCATGGATATAGCACTATAGGTGGAATAGAGTGCGGTGGTGGTTGTGAGACAAAAAGGAGGAGATGGTCACATTGACTCGGCGTATCAAAAGGCTATGAAGATGCCCATTAATAGATATCAATGTGAATGAGTAGGGATTGGCATACAAAGGATGCACTAGAGCTATAAGTATGTGAAAGCTCAAAAGGAGAACTAGTGGGCGTGCATCCAACTTGCTTGTTCACGAAGACCTAGGGAAATTTTGAGGAAGCCCATCATTGGAATATACAAGCCAAGTTATATAATGAAGATTCCCACTAGCATATGGTAGTGACAAAGCAAGAAGCTCTAAATCATGAAGAACATGGTGCTATTATGAAGCACAAGTGTGGAAAAAGATAGTAGCATTGTCCCTTCTCTCTTTTTGTCTCTTCTTTTTTTTTCTTTTTTTATTTGGGCTCTTAGGCCTCTTTTTTTTCTTTTCTCTTTTCTCCTTTTTTATTTTATTTTTGGGCTCTTTGGCCTCTTTTTTTCCTCACATGGGACAATGCTCTAATAATGATGATCATCACACTTTTATTTACTCGTAGCTCAAAGCTTAGAAATTACTCCATTGGAAATGCCTCCGGCAGTGTACCGGGATGTGCAACGATCTAGCTTGGCGTATGACGTTGAAACATCTCGCTAGCTATCTTATGATCATGCAATGGCAATATGAGAGTGACGACACAAGTCATGAGACGGAACGGTGGGAGTTGCATGGCAATATATCTCGGAATGGCTATGAAAATGCCATAGTAGGTAGGTACGGTGGTTGTTTTGAGGAAGGCATATGGTGGGTTTGTGTACCGGCGAAAGTTGCGCGGCACTAGAGAGGCTAGCAATGGTGGAAGGTGAAAGTGAATCTATACCATGGAGTCAAATTAGTCATGACGAACTCATATACTTGTTGCGAAAGTTTTTATTAGTAATCGAAACAAAGTGCTAAATGCACACTCCTAGGGGAAGGGTTGGTAGGTGTTAACCATCGCGCGATCCCGACCTCAACACAAAGGATGACAATCAATAGATCAATTATGCTCCGACTTCCTAACATAGTGGTTCACCATACGTGCATGCTATGGGAATCACTAACTTCAACACAAGTATTTCTAGATTCACAACACCCTACTAACATAACTCTTAATATTATCGAATCCACGTCTCAAAACTAATTGAGAGGAATCAAGACTTCTCTTTCTACTCAATGCACATGAAGATGGAGGTTTTTGTATCCTCTTTCGGTACCTATCACCTTTGGGACTAATTTCATAGCATAAGACAACTACCAAGTCACGTACCGCCGTGCTCTAAAAGATATAAGTGAAGCACATAGAAAAAAATTATCTAGCTCAAAAGATATAAGTGAAGCACTATGAGCATTCTAGCAAAATCCCGATGAGTGCATGTTTCTCTCTCTCAAAAAGGTGTGCAACAAGGATGATTGTGACACAAAAAAAGAAAAGACTCCTACGATACAAGACGCTCCAAGCAAAACACATATCATGTGGTGAATAAAAATATAGCTCCAAGTAATGTTACGGATGGATTGAAGACGAAAGAGGGGATGCCTTCCCGGGGCATCCCCAAGCTTAGGCTTTTTGGTATCCTTGAATTTGTCTTGGGATGCCTTGGGCATCCCCAAGCTTGAGCTCTTTCCACTCCTTATCTCTTTGTCCATGAGAACATCACCCAAAACTTGAAAACTTCACAACACAAAACTTAAACAGAAACTCGTGATAACATTAGCACAAGAAAACAAACTACCACCTCTTTTGATACTATAGCAAACTTGAATTATATCTATATTGGTGTTGGGATACTGTATTCTCACTTTTCCATGGCTAGTACCCTCCGATACTAACCATAGTTTTATCAAAACAAGGAACCAACTCAACAAAAACAGAATTTATAAAAAACAGACCAGTCTGTAGCAATCTGTATACTTCGTATACTTCCGGTAACTCAAAAATTCTGAAAAAGGCATATCAACCAGCAGCAAGAAGAGTCAACTCAAAAGCTCTTTCTGAATAAAAATGAAAAATCATCTCGTGAGCGAAAAGTTTCTGTCTTTTTCCAGCAGGATCAAACAACCATTACCAAGACTAATCATAAAGGTTTTGCTTGGCTCAAACACTAAAGGAAACACAAAAAACACAATCACAACAGAATTATGAAAGTGTGGAGGCAACAAAACAGAAAGAAAAAGATAAATTCATTGGGTTGCCTCCCAACAAGCGCTATTGTTTAACACCCTTAGCTAGGCATAAAAGCGATAGAATCATGTATCGTCGTCTTTGGTGCTCAAACCATAAGTGGCCCTCATCGTGGATTCATAAGGAAATCTTATTTTCTTTCTAGGAAAGTGTTCCATGCCCTTACTTAAAGGAAATTGAAATCTAATATTCTCTTCCTTCATATCGATGATAGCACCGATAGTCCTTAGGATAGGTCTACCAAGAATAATAGGGCATGTAGGATTGCAATCAATGTCAAGCACAATGAAATCCATGGGTACATAATTCCTATGTGCAATAATAAGAACATCATTGATCCTTCCCATGGGTTTGTTGACAGTAGAATCCACAAGATGCAAATTAAGAGAACACTCTTCAATCTCATTAAAACCCAGAACATCACATAAAGACTTTTGAATCGCGGAAACACTAGCACCCAAATCACACAAAGCATTGCATTCATAGTTTTCAATTTTGATTTTGATGGTAGGTTCCCACTCATCATGAAGCTTTCTAGGGATAGAGACTTCCAATTCAAGTTTCTCTTCAAGAGATTTTAGCATGGCTTCGATGATATGATCGGTAAAGGCCTTGTTTTGGCTATAAGCGTGTGGAGAGTTTAACATGGATTGCATCAAGGAAATGCATTCAATCAAGGAGCAACTATCATAATTGAATTCCTTGAATTCCAAGGTAGTAATTTCATTACTACTCAAAGTTTTAATATCTTCTACTCCACTTTTAATGCTTTTAGCATTAAGAAAGATGGACTCCGAATAATTGGGGCACTTTTCAACCAAAGTGGATTCATATCCAGCCCCATAATCATTAGGTTTGACACAAGAAAACAAAGATTCAATGGGAGTCACACCAAGCACTTTAAGATCTTCGTGATTCTTATCACGAGAACACGCCTTTTTAAGCCATTCATGTCTAGCATGAATTTGGGCGGTTCTTTCTTTGCTCTCAATCATGGAAACACGCATAGCTTTCAAAGTTTCATCCATATTGATCTTGGGAGGAGCACATCTAACTTTCAAAGCATCAACATCACTAGACATTCTATCAACGCTCTTAGCCAAATCATCAATTTTGAGTAGTTTTTCCTCTATGGACGCATTGAATTTTTTTGTGAGTTGATAAACTCTTTGATATTACTCATCAGAGGGTAATCTATTATAATTTCCATGTGTATTGTTGTAGGAGTTGCCAAAGTTGTTAGAGGAGTTACTAGGAAAAGGCCTAGGAACATAGTTTCGTCTAAAAGCATTGTTGTTGCCAAAATTATTCCTACCAACAAAATTAACGTCCAAGCTAGCGTTGCTACTCTCAATCAAAGAAGAAAAGGGCATATCATTAGGATCTAAAGGAGCACTTCTACTAGCAACCAAATTCATTAACTCATCCATCTTAGCACTCAACGAGTTAATTTCTTCTATAGCGTATACCTTCTTACTAGTAGGTGACCTTTCAGTGTGCCATTGAGAGTAGTTCGTCATGATATTGTCTAGGAGCTTTGTGGCCTCCCCTAACATGATTTCCATGAATGTTCCACCTGAGGCGGAGTCCAAGATATTTCTAGAAGCGAAATTCATGCCAGCGTAAAAGATTTGTATAATCATCCAAAGACTCAAGCCATGAGCGGGATAATTTCTAATCATCAATTTCATTCTCTCCCAAGATTGTGCAACATGTTCATGATCAAGTTGCTTGAAATTCATGATATCATTATGGAGAGAGATGATCTTAGCCGGCGGAAAATACTTGGAAATATAAGCATCTTTGCACTTATCCCAAGAATCGATACTATTTTTGGGCAAAGAAGAAAACCAAGTTTTTGCGCGATCTCGCAACAAGAATGGAAAAAGCTTCAATTTAATCGCATCATTATCCACATCTTTCTTCTTTTGCATATCGCAAAGCTCAATGAAGGTATTGAGATGGGATGCGGCATCTTCACTAGGAAGGCCAGAGAATTGCTCTTTCATAACAAGATTCAGCAAAGCGGCATTGATTTTGTATGACTCCGCACTAGTGGCGGGATCAATCGGAGTACTAATAAAATCATTATTATTAGTATTCGAGAAGTCACAAAGTTTGGTGTTTTCATTCATGGTGACTTTGGCAAGAAAGCAAGCACACAAGCGAACAAAGACCAAGCGAGAAAAAGGGCGAACAAAAAAGGCAAATTGGTGAAGAGGGGGAGAGGAAAACGAGAGGCAACTGGGAAACAAAGTAAATGCAAGAGATGAGTTTGCGACACTTACTTGGATGAGTTCTTGACTTGATCCTCCCCGACAACGGCGCCAGAAATCCTTCTGCTACTTTTCAAACAACATCGCAAAAATTTGACACGTTGACGAAGACTTGCTTGCGTTGGTTTTTTCCTTGAAGAGGAAAGGGTGATGCAGCACAGGAGCAGTAAGTATTTCGCTCAGTTTGAGAACCAAGGCATCAATCCAGTAGGAGAATCTCGTCAAGTCCAGAGTATCTGCGCAAACACAAAAGAGCTTGCACCCACCGCTATAAAGGGGTTGTCAATCCCTTCAAGATTGTTTGCAAAGTGAGATCTGAAGGCGGAAAGTGCAACAAAGTAAAAAAGTGTAAGGCTGAAAATATGGTGTGGAGTAGACCCGGGGGCCATAGTGTTCACTAGAGGCTTCTCTCAAAATAGCAAGTATTACGGTGGGTGAACAAATTACTGTTGAGCAATTGATAGAACCGCGCAAAGTCATGACGATATCTAAGGCAATGATAATAGATAGAGGCATCACGTCCGAGACAAGTAGACCGATACTTTCTGCATCTACTACTATTACTCCACACATCGACCGCTATGCAACATGCATCTAGTGTATTGAGTTCATGACGAACAGAGTAACGCCTTAAGAAAGATGACATGATGTAGAGGGATTATCTCAAACCAATGATGAAAACCCCATCTTTTTACCCTTAATGGCAACAACACGATGCATGCCTCGCTACCCCTTCTGTCGCTGGGTGAGGTCACCGCACGGTATGAACCCAAAACCAAGAACTTCTACCATTGCCAGAATCATAGATCTAGTTTGCCAAACAAAACCCACAACTCGAAGAGAATTACAAGGATATGAAATCATGCATAAGAGAGATCAGAAGAAACTCAAAGAAGATCCATAGATAATCTAATCATAAATCCACAATTCGTCGGATCTCGACAAAGACACCGCAAAAGAAATTACATCAGATAGATCTCCATGAACATTATGGAGAACTTTGTATTGAAGATGCAAGAGAGAGAAGAAGCCATCTAGCTACTAGCGATGGACCCGTAGGTCTATGGTGAACTACTCACGCATCATCGGAGAGGTCATGGTGTTGATGGAGAAGCCCTCCATATCCGAATCCCCCCTCCGGCAGGGCACCAGAACGTGCCCCAGATGGGATCTTGCGGAGACAGAAGCTTGCGGCGGCGGAAAAGTACTTTCGATGATCTCCTGATTTTTTATGGAATTTTTGGGAATATATAGGCGCAAAACCTAGGGCAAAGGAGCCTTAGGGAGCCCACAAGCCAGGGGGCCCCGGCCCCCCTGGCCGCGCCATGAGGGCTTGTGGGGTGCCTGGTGGGCCCCTGCCCTGATTCTCCGGCTCTCCGATCTTTTTCTGTTTCGGAAAAAAATCTTTTTGGCAGTTTCATTCTGTTTGGACTCCATTCGAAATCCTCCTCTGAAAGGGGTCAAAAACATGGAAAAAACAGTAACTGGCACTTGGCACTGAGCTAATAAGTTAGTCCCAAAAAATATATAAAAGGTATACAAAACATCCAAAGTTTGACAAGATAATAGCATGAAACCATAAAAAATTATAGATACGTTGGAGACGTATCACCCTGCTTCGAGTTGCAAATATGAGCAACAAAACCGGTATCAAATACCCATGCATTACTACAAGAGTTGGTTAGGTACACATCAATAACATGTATATCACATATACTTGGTTTGGCTTTGGCCACCCTCTTATCAGCCAAATACTTGGGGCAGTTGCGCTTCCAGTGACCCATCCCCTTGCAATAATAGCACTCTGTTTCCGGCTTAGGTCCAGCCTTGGGTTTCTTCGTCGGATTGGCAATAGTTTTGCCGCTCTTCTTGGAGTTACCCTTCTTGCCTTTGCCGTTTCTCTTGAAACAAGTGGTCTTATTGACCATCAACACTTGATGCCCTTTCCGGAGTTCTGACTCTGCGACTTTCAGCATCAGGAATAACTCGCCGGGTGACTTGTTCATCCCTTGCATGTTATAGTTCAACTCGCCGGATTGGCAAAAGCTCTTGTAGCTAGGTGGCAGTGATTGAAGAATTCTGTCAGTGACAGCCTCTTACGGGAGTTCAATCCCCAGCTCAGCTAGACGGTTTGAGTACCCATACCTTTTGAGCACATGTTCACTGACAGACGAATTCTCCTCCATCTTGCAAGCATAGAATTTATCGGAAGTCTCATACCTATCAATCCGGGTGTTCTTCTAAAAGATAAACTTCAACTCCTGGAACATCTCATATGCTCCATGACGTTCAAAGTGTCGTTGAAGTCCCGGTTCCAAGCCATACAAGACTGCACATTGAACTACTGAGTAGTCCTCCTTACGTGTTTGCCAAGCGTTCAAAACATCTTGGTCAGACGTAGCGGGTGGTTCATCTCCTAGCGCATCATCAAGGACATAATTATTTTTCCTAGCTTGTAGGATGAGCCTAAGATTACGAGCCCAGTCTACAAAGTTTCTACCATCATCTTTCAGCTTAGCTTTCTCTAGTAACGTATTGAAATTCAGGGTCGGTACTGCGTTAGCCATTGATCTACAACATAAAAAATTGCAAAGTGGACTTAGACTATGTTCAGGACAATTAGAGTTTAACTAATCCAATTACTAATAAATTCCCACTCAAATAGACATCCCTCTAGTTACTTGAGTGTGGCATGATCCAAATTCACTAACTCAAATCCGATCATCACGTGAGTTGAGTGTAGTTTCAGTGGTAAACATCTCTATGCTAATCATATCAACTATACGATTCATGCTCGACCTTTCGGTCTCTCGTGTTCCGAGGCCATGTCTACACATGCTAGGCTCGTCAAGTTTAACCCGAGTGTTCCGCGTGTGCAACTATTTTGCACCCGTTGTATGTGAACGTTGAGTCTATCACACACGATCAACACGTGGTGCCTCGAAACAACAAACTGTCGCAACAATGCACAGTCGGGGAGAACACAATTTTCTTGAAATTTTAGTGAGGGATCACATTATAATGCTACCGTCGTTAAGAGCAAGATAAGGTGCATAAAAGGATTAAGATCACATGCAATTCATAAGTGACATGATATGGCCATGATCTTGTGCTTCTTGATCTCCATCACCAAAGCACCGACATGATCTTCATCGTCACCGGCGCCACACCATGATCTCCATCATCGTGCCGCCATCGAGGTTGTCGTGCTATCTATGCAATTACTACTAGAGCTACAACCTAGCAATATAGTAAACGCATCTGCAAACACAAAGGTTAGTTTAAAGACAACCCTATGGCTCATGCCGGTTGCCGTAGCATCGACGTGCAAGTCGATATTAACTGTTACAACATGATCATCTCATACATCCAATATATCACATCATGTACTTGGCCATATCACATCACAAGCATACCCTGCAAAAACAAGTTAGACGTCCTCTAATTTGTTGTTGCATGTTTTACGTGGCTGCTATGGGTATCTAGCATGATCGCATCTTACTTACGCCAAAACCACAAAGGAGATGTGCAAATTGCTATTTAACATCTCTCCAAGGACCGCCTCGGTCAAATCCAATTCAACTAAAGTTGAAGAAACATGCACCCGCCAGTCATCTTTATGCAACGAGTTGCATGTTAGTCGATGAAACCGGTCTCTCGTAAGCGTACGAGTAATGTTGGTCCGGGCCGCTTCAATCCAACAATACCGTCGAATCGAGAAAAGACTAAGGAGGGCAGCAAATCAAACATCAACACCCACAAAAATTTTTGTGTTCTACTCGAGATTATATCTATGCATGAACCTAGCTCATGATGCCACTCATGGGGAACGTTGCATGGGAAACAAAACTTTTCCTACGCACACGAAGACCTATCATGGTGATGTTCATCTATGAGAGGGAGATCAGATCCACATACCCTTGTAGATCGCTAAGCGGGAAGAGTTAAGAAACTCAGTTGATGTAGTGGAACAACTCCGTGATGCAAATCACCGTCGTCCCACGATCCGTACCAATCTTGCACCGAACGGACGACACCTCCGCGTTCATCACACGTACAGCTCGATGACGTTCTCCGCCTTCTTGATCCAGCAAGAGAGACGGGGAAGTAGATGAGTTCTCCGGCAGCGTGATGACGCGCTGGTGATGGTGATGATCTATTCCTGCAGGGCTTCGCCCGAGCTCCGCAGAAAACTGATCTTGAGGAAGAACTATGAAGTAGAGGTTTGAGTTGCACGTGGAAAAGTTGTGTCTCAAAAACCCTAAAAACTCTAGTATATACAGGAGGAGGGGAGGGGCTAGCCTTGGGGCTCAAGAGAGCCCCAAGGGCGCCGGCTGAGAGAGGAGAGGGGGACTCCAACTCCAATTCGGTTTGGGGAAGGAGGAGTCCTCCCCTTCCTTCCCACCTCCCTCTTTTTTTTCTTTGGTTTTCTTTTCCTATCGCCATAGCCCACTTGGCCTGGCATCACCAGCCCACTAAGGGCTGGTGCGCCACCCTTGGGTTATTAGGCTCACTCCCGGGTGGGTGGGCCCCTCCCGATGAAAACCCGGAACCCATTCGTCACTCCCTGTACACTGTCGGTAATGCCCGAAATCTTTCTGGAGACCAAATGAAACAATCATATATGTCAATCTTCGTTTCCGGACCATTCCGGAAACCCTCGTGACATCCATGATCTCATCTGGGACTCCGAACAACCTTCGGTCACCAACACCTATAACTCAACTATACCAAAACATCACCGAACCTTAAGAGTGCAGACCCTGCGGGTTCGAGAACTATGCAGACATGACCTGAGACACTCTCCGGCCAATATCCAATAGCGGGACCTGGATGTCCATATTGGATCCTACATATTCTACGAATATCTTATCGGTTGAACCTTTGTGCCAAGGATTCATATAATCCTGTATAACATTCCTGTTGTCCTTCGGTATGTTACTTGCCCCAGATTTGACCGTCGATATCTCTATACCTATTTCAATCTCGTTACCAGCAAGTATCTTTACTCATTCCGTAATACAAGATCCCGTGACTAACACTTGAGTCACATTGCTTGCAAGGCATATTTGTGTTTTGTATTACCAAGTGGGCCCCGAGATACCTCTCCGTCACACGAAGTGACAAATCCTAGTCTTGATCCATGCTAAGTCAACGGACACCTTCGGAGATACCTGTAGAGCACCTTTATAGTCACCTAGTAATGTTGTGACGTTTGATACACACAAGGTATTCCTCCGGTGTCAGTGAGTTACATGATCTCATGGTCATAGGAATGAATACTTGACACACAGAAAACAATAGCAACAAAATAACACGAACAACTGCTACGTTCATAGTTTGGGTCTTGTCCATCACATCATTCTCCTAATGATGTGATCCAGTTATCAAGTGACAACACTTGCATATGGTTAGAAAACCTTAACCATCCTTGATCAACTGGCTAGTCAACTAGAGGCTTACTAGGGACATTGTTTTGTCTATATATCCACACATGTATCTATGCTTTCATTCAATACAATTATAGCATGGATAATAAACGATTATCTTGAAACAGGAAATATAATAATAACTATTTTTTCATTGCCTCTAGGGCATATTTCCAACATGGAGATGCCCATCAATAGATATCAATGTGAGTGAGTAGGGATTGCCATGCAATGGATGCACTACAGCTATAACTGTATGAAAGGTCAAAAAGAAACTAAGTGGGTGTGCATCCAACTCGCTTGCTCACGAAGACCTAGGGAAATTTGAGGAAGCCCATCATTGGAATATACAAGCCAAGTTCTATAATGAAAAATTTCCACTAGTATATGAAAGTGACAATATAGGAGACTCTCTCTCATGAAGATCATGGTGCTACGTTGAAGCATAAGTGTGGAAAAAGGAATAGTAGCATTGCCCCCTCTCTTTTCTCTCATTTTTTTTATTTTTTTCATTTTCTCCTTTTTTGGTGGGATTCTTTGGCCTTTTTTTATTTGGGCTTCTTTGGCCTCTTTTATTTTTCATAAAGTCCGAAGACTCATCCCAACTTGTGAGGGAATCATAGCTTCCATCACCCTTTCCTCACATGGGACAATGCTCTAATAATGATTATCATCACACTTTTATTTACTTACTACTCAAGAATTACAACTCGATACGAGAACAAAATATGACTCTATATGAATGCCTCCAATAGTGTACCGGGATGTGCAATGATCTAGCATAGCAATGATATCAAAAAATGGACAAGCCATGAATACATCATGCTAGCTATCTTACGATCATGCGAAGCAATATGACAATGATGCTGTGTGTCATAATAAACGGAACTGGGGAAGTTACATGGCAATATATCTCGGAATGGCTATGGAAATGCCATAATACGTAGGTATGGTGTCTGTTTTTGAGGACGGTATATGGTGGCTGTTTTGAGGAAGATGGGTTTAATGCACTGACGGAAGTCGCACGGTACTAGAGAGGCTAGAAATGTGAAAGGGTGAAAGTGCGTATAATCCATGGACTCAACATTAGTCATAAATAACTCACATACTTATTTCAAAAATTTATTAGTCATCAAAACAAGGTACTATACGCATGCTCCTAGGGGAATGGTTGGTAGGAATTAACCATCGCAGGATCCCGACCTCCACACAAAGGATGACAATCAATGAATAAATCATGCTCCAACTTCTTCACAAAACATTTCACCATACGTGCATGCTACGTGAATCACAAACTTTAACAAAAATATTTCTACCAATCCACAATTACTCACAAGCATGACTCTAATACCACCATCTTTATATCGCAAAACTATTGCAAGGAATCAAACATATCGTATTCAGTGATCTACAAGTTTTATGTAGGATTTTATGACTAACTATGTGAATGACCAACTCTCGTTAACTCTCTAAATAGATATAAGTGAAGCATGAGAGTTTAATTGTTTCTACAAAAGATATGCCCACGCTCTAACAAATATAAGTGAAGCAAAAGAGCATTCTACAAATGGCGGTTTTCTATGTGTAGAGAAACAAGCAATCCAAACTTCAAATGATATAAGTGAAGCACATGAAGCATTCTATAAAGCCATACTCAAAACATATAAGTAGGTGCAAAGATCCTTCTATAAATCAACCAAGGGATTTATCATACCAGCATGGTGCATTATTAAAGGAAAAATAAAAAGCACACGACGCTCCAAGATTTACGCATATCATGTGACGAATAAAAATATAGTCCAAGTAAAATTACCGATGGTTGTTAGAAGAAAGAGGGGATGCCTTCCGGGGCATCCCCAAGCTTAGTTGCTTGGGAGTCCTTGAATATTACCTTGGGGTGCCTCCGGCATACCCAAGCTTAGGCTCTTGCCACTCGTTATTCCTTCATCCATCATGATCTCACCCAAAACTTGAAAACTTCAATCACACAAAACTTAACAAAGCCCTTGTGAGATCCGTTAGTAATAATAAAGCAAATTACAACTATAAGTACTGTTTCCAACCAATTCATATTTTTTTGCATTTTATCTATTGTAATATAACTTTTACATGGCTTATACCACCGATGCAATCGATAGTTTCATCAAAATGAGCAAAACAATGCATCAAAAACAGATATGTCAAAAACAGGACAGTTTATAGTAATATGTACATTCACCATACTTCTGTAACTCTAAAAATTCTAAAACATTAGAAGGAAATAAAAAAATTTCTTCTACCGTGTAAAATTTTCTGAAACTTTTCACATTGGAATAAAAAAGAAAATCTAAATTCACGCACTACAGCGAAAGTTTCTGTTTTTGCACTACACACACCAACCAAGCAATCTAATCATCCTAAAGGCAAATCTTGGCACATTATTTTTATAATACAATGGATTTATACAAGGGGGTAATTATTTTTGTTGATAAGTTTCTGTAATTAAGATTCACAAGGTTTCCATGGGCATGAACAAAGTTCAAGGCATGCTGGACTGCACACACCAACCAAACAATCTAATCATCCTAAAGGCAAATCTTGGCACATTATTTTTATAATACAATGGATTTATACTAGGGGGTAATTATTTTTGTTGATAAGTTTCTGTAATTAAGATTCACAAGGTTTCCATGGGCATGAACAAAGTTCAAGGCATGCTCCGATTTTAACAATGCTCGTCTCTCTCACTTTCACTTTTCTTTTTTTAAAAGTTTTAGGTTCCCCTCTTTATTATTTTTGTTTTTTAAACTATATAAAAGCATACAACAGAATAAAATGACTCTCTAAAACTTGCGTATTTTCTCCCTGGCAGCGCTTTTTTTAAAGCCATTAAGCTAGGCATAAAGTGCTCAAGTAATTGATCCACCCGGATCCAAGGTATATCAAAGCCAATTTTAATTAACAATGATTTGTAATTTAGTAGTGAGCACAAAGTACCATATATCACACCACAAAGAAGTCTAACTCTTTTCCTATGCATCGGCATGTCATAAAATAACAATTCATGCACACAAAGTAAAGGCCAATGCATAGTACAAAGAATATCTTGCAATTTTATCGTATTGGAAACATAGAGAGGCAGAGATGTAGTTCCTCTCTCATAATAATTGCAAGTAGGAGCAGCAAGCACATGCATATTATATCTATCAAAATCATCATGTGTAATAGTAAAAGGCAACCCATCTAAATAATCCTTAATAAGTGCAAACTTCTCCAATATAGTGTAGTTCGGAGAATTCAAAAAGAGAATAGGACTATCATGTGTGGGTGCAATAGCAACAATTTCATTCTTAACATAAGGAACTATATCAAGTTCATCTCCATAATCATCATTCAAATTGGCATCATGGCCACAAGCATATCAAGCATCAAGTTCATCAAAAAGGTATATTTCAAATGAATCCAAGGGCTCATAGCAATTATCATAGCATTTATCCTTCGATAAGCACGAAGGGAAATTAAACAATGTATGAGTTGAAGAGTTATTCTCATTAGAAGGTGGGAACGGGTAGCTAATCCGCTTTTCCTCCTTTTGTTCTTCGCTCTCCTCCTCATCTTTTTCATCCAATGAGCTCACAGTGTCATCAATTTCTTCTTCCATAGATTCCTGCAAATGATGCCATAAACATTTCCCTTTTTGAGATAAGCAGTGTTGCACATAATAAGCATGCTCATTTAATGATTTGCCGTCAACTAAGCTAGTTGGGGTTTCAACACGAGCACAAATGGATCGAAGATGACCCAAGTAATATTCTTCGATGGTACGGAACACTAGTGGTTCCTCAACTTTTGGGGCAACAAGTACATCTATTTTTTTGGTAATTTGCGTTTACTACCCATATCTAAAGATAGAAAACAAGTTAAACAACAAATAAAATCTACTTAGTGATAAAGCAAACAAGCACACACGAGAATATTCACCCCACACTATTGCTCCTCGGCAACGAAGCCAGAAAAAGGTCTTGATAACCCACAAGTATAGGGGATCAATTGTAGCCTTTCTCGATAAGGAAGAGTGTCGAACCCAACGAGGAGCTAAATGTAGAACAAATATTCCCTCAAGTTCTATCGACCACCGATACAACTCTACGCACGCTTAACGTTTGCTCTACCTAGAACAAGTATGAAACTAGAAGTACTTTGTACGCGTGATAGGATAGGTTTGCAAGAAAATAAAGAACACGTAAATAAAAACTAAGGGCTGCTTAGATAAAGAAGCAACTAAGTTGGTCTTAGTAGAGATATTTTTGTCACAATAAGGTTATTTTTCCCTAGGCTATCGATAACTAGACCGGTAATCATTATTGCAATTTTATAAGAGGGAGAGGCATAAGCTAACATACTTTCTCTACTTGGATCATATGCACTTATGATTGGAACTCTAACAAGCATTCGCAACTACTAAGTATCATTAAGGTAAAACCCAACCATAACATTATAAGGTATCAAGTCCCCTTTACTCCCATATGCAACAACCCACCGACTCGGGTTTATGCTTCTGTCACTCAAGCGACCCACCATAGGAAAATCATGAACACATTGCAACACCCTATAGCGGGAATCGCTCACGCTTGCGCGACACAGAGAGCACCATATGACAACCCCAATAATAAAATATGCAACTCAAACCAATCATGACCATCAATCAACCCGTAGGACAAAACGGATATACTCAAACATCATAGGGTAGCCATACATCATTGGGAAATAATATATAGCATTGAGCACCATGTTTAAGTAGATATTACAACGGTGAGAAGAGGTGTTGAAACTCTGATAGAGGGGGAGAGATTTGGTGATGACAGGGGCGAAGTTGTTGGTGTAGATCGCCGTCACGATGATGGCCCCGGCGACGTTGCGGTGCCACCAGGAGAGAGGGGGAGAGAGCACCCTCCTTCTTATTCTTCCTTGGCCTCCCCTATATGGGAGGAAGGTTTCCCCTCTGGTCCTTGGCCTCCATGGCGGCGGAGGGGGGAGAGCCCCTCCGAGATTGGATCTCTCTCTCTGTGTTTCTTTCTGTTTTTGCGTTCCAGATTCTGGCGTTTCATTGTTTCTTATATTCCCGGAGATCCGTAACTTCTACTGGGCCGAAATTTTAACACGATTTTTATCCAGATATTAGCTTTGTTGAGGCGAAAGAAGGGCATCAACCGCCTTACGAGGTGGCCACACGCCAACCTGGCGCGCTCTACCCCCAGGTCTCGCCCCTTTGGCTTGTGGGCCCCTCGGGCACCTCCTTCTGTTGATTCCACTTCCCAAAATTCACATATATTCTGAAAAAAATCTCCGCAATTTTTTATCCCGTTTGGACTTAGTTTGATTTGGATTTCCTGCGAAACAAAAAACATGCAACAAACAGGAATTGGCACTGGGCACTGGATCAATATGTTAGTCCCAAAAATAGTACAAAAAGTTGCCAAAAATATATGAAAGTTGTAGAATATTGGCATGAAACAATAAAAAATTATAGAGACTACGGAGAAGTATCAACCGCCATACCAACACTTTCCAAGGAATTTATTATTCAACAAAATAAGATAAATTTTATTTGCATTTCGGGACTAGGCATCTCTATTAACGCCATACTCTCGTGCAATGACAAGTGAATAAACACTGATCTTGATAATAACCTATTTAACATGGAATATACCGGCCATCCCTTGCCGCTTCATGAGAGGTACGGGCACACAGAACATAAATTTATTTTGGACATTAGAGTTGTCTTTTACAAATTTGCTTAGAACGACATTGAAATACCGCATATCGGTAGGTATTGTGGACTCATTTGGCACAACTTTGGGTTTAGGATTTGGATGCACAAGTAATATTCCTGCTTAGTACAAGTGAAGGCTAGCAAATAGATTGAGAAGCACCCAACCATGTAACAAAAACCATCATAAGTGAACATTAAACATAACTAACACTGAATAATGCAACACAAGTAGGATGTAATTTCATAGCATAATTATTGAGTTCATGTGCATACATAGGGAATCACAAACCTTAACACCAATATTCTTACTAAAGCATAATTACTCATCAAAATAACTCACATATCACTATCTTCATACCGCAAGACTATTGCAAAGAATCAAGTTTAACATCCAATGATCTTCCTGAAAGTTTTTATTATATCTCCCCTGGAGATCTATCACTTTGGGACTAATTTCATTTAAATAAAATTTCCATTTCTAATAATAATTTCTCAAACAAATATAAGTGAGGAACAAGAGCACAAGTTTATTTTTAAAGTTTTAAACTCTCAAAATAATATAAGTGAAGCAAGACAGTATTTGTTCAAAATTTCTACCAACTCTGAAAATAATCTAAGTGAAGCATGAGACAAAATTTCTTCAAAATAACAGCACCACCGTGCTCAAAACGATATAAGTAAAGCGCTAGAGCAATTCCATGGCTATGAAAAATTCAAGTGAAGCATAAAGAGCGATTCTAACAAATCATAGCATAATTTGGCTCTCTCAAATGGGTGTGTCTAGAAAGGTTTATTATGAGAAACTAACCAGAAAAGAAATCAAATACTTATATAATACAAGATGCTCCAAGCAAAACTCATGATATGTGACGAATAAAAATATAGCTCCAAGTAAAATTGACGATGGTTAGAAAAAAGAGGGGATGCCTTCCGGGGCATCCCCGAGCTTATTTGATTGGTACTCTTTGGATATTCCCTTGGGGTGCCTTGGGGCTTACACAATCTTAGGCTTTTATGATTCCCTATTGTGACGCCCTCGATTTAATCGTACACTAATCATACACGCAAATGCGTACGATCAAACTCAAGGACTCACGGGAAGATATCACAACACAACTCGAGACACAAATAAAACAATACAAGCTTCATATTACAAGCCAGGGGCCTCAAGGGCTAGAATACGGAAGCTCCATAAACACACGAGTCAGCGGAAGCAACAATATCTGAGTACAGACATTAAACATGGGGGTGCCTTAGAGAAGGATAACACAAAAGATACAACGATCGAACGAGGCGAGGCCTCCTGCCTAGGAACCTCCTATCTACTCCTGGTCTTCAGCGGCCTCCACGTAGCAGTAGGCACCGTCGCGGTAGCAGTCTTCGTCGGCGGGGTACTCCATCTCCTGGGCTCCATCATCTGGCCACAGCAACGGATCAAAGGGACAAAGGGGGAGCAAAGCAACGGTGAGTACTCATCCAAAGTACTCGCAAGACTTACATCAGAACTATGCTAGGTATGCATCAGTATCAAAGGAAGGGGTTTATATGTGGGCTGACTGCAGCAATGCGAG
Organism: Hordeum vulgare subsp. vulgare; assembly: GCF_904849725.1. Taxonomy (NCBI): domain Eukaryota; kingdom Viridiplantae; phylum Streptophyta; class Magnoliopsida; order Poales; family Poaceae; genus Hordeum; species Hordeum vulgare. The sequence goes on along the minus strand of NC_058521.1, from coordinate 119,714,856 downwards.
AATAGAGAGAGAAGGCCTAGTCCTATCGAAGACTAGCATCTACAAGGGTCTTGCAGCAATAGACGAGAGTAGAACAGAGGGTAACACAAATAAATAGTCATATGGTTGTAGCAAAATTAATATGAGGTCACGCCCAGAGATCCTCCCTCGACTCCCTGCGAGGAAGCAATCCCGGGGCAACTAATTCCTGTTAAGTAACAGTTGTAGTTGTATAAGATTGGGGCACAACTCGAAGTCATCCAGTAACCGTGGACACGGCTATCCGAATAGTACATTTCTTCCCTGCAGGGGTGCACAACATATTCCCCGTCACGCTCGATAACACTCTCGCAGGACACACTTTTCTGGGTCATGCCCGGCCTCGGAATAACGACACGTCGTAGCCCCACCTAAGCTCAACAGAGAGGCCAGCCTGCCGGTCTAACTCCTAAGCACAAATGGTTTGTGGGCCCACTTGCCCTCTACGCTCCTGCATGATGCTTGGGCGGCTGACATCAGTCCTAGCACCCCTTAATACAAGCGCGATGCATCTCGGGACCACTCAGGCGTGCGCTGCTCCATTGCTGACGTCTGAAGAGCTTCGACTGATACCACGACGTCGAGTACCCATAATTCTTCCCATGTAGACAGTTAGTGCGTAATAAGGCTTCTGACCATCCCAGATCAAATACCCAAATCCATTATCATTTTAATGAAGTCATCGACACATCCACGCGGGAATCCACCCGCCTAACATATATTCATCAAATATCCCAGTAACATGGTCACGTAACTGTGTGGTTGTAACATCAGGGGGAATCCGAGGTATCACCCTCGTTGCATTCCGAACGATGTAACCGTCAATGTGGACCTAGAGGAATCACCCTCGAGGGTCCCACACTTGAGGAGTTGCACGACAGAGACATCGTCGAGAGTGGTGAAGGAGGAATCACCCTTGATAACCACGACCGACTAGCTGCACTGCAGAGGTATGATCAGGAGTACTTCGCGAGGTGTCACCCTCGGTACCCAATAGTAGCTCTGTAGCGTCGTACAACAAAGGGGGTGTGAGTGCTGTGTCGGGTCTAGCTGGTCGATCAGAGATCGAAACTTAACATTAAAGCGGGGCAACTGGACTAAGGGGTCAGAGGGATGATTGCTCCACCTATACTAAACTACTTTAAAGTGCGGTACTAAAAGTAGCAGTTCATAAAAAACAGGCTATGCATAAGATATAGGAGCTAATTACAACAATAGCAAAATTCTAATGCAAGCATGAGGGGGAAAGAATAGTCGATATAGGAATGATGAAGGTGGTTTGCTTGCCTTGTTGCTCTGCGGCAAAGGGCTCGTCGTCAGGAGGGTAGATGTACCTAGCAGCAGCGTTAGTCTCGGGGTCTACGGGTAAGAAGAGGGAGAAGAAACTATAAATAATAGCAACAGTGCAACACTAAGCATGACATGGCAAAATGCAGACTAGGCATGAGCTAACGCAGTAACATCCATCATAGACGAATCGGTAAAATGTCAGATGATATTTCCCGGGTCTCAGGCTTCTACCGGTCAGACAAAAAAACGACGAAAAACGCTAGGGACGCGTGACAGACGATTGAACAGCGTATCTGGGTTCGTCTCGTTCTGCTGATCAACTTTCATGTTGAAAATATTTTCATCTCAGCTACGGTTTATTTTATATTAATTTTCAAAGTTTTATTAATATTCTGGAATTAAAAACAGATTTGATTAATTCAATTAAATGCTTTTATGACATCAACATGATGCCATGCTGACATCATCAGTTGAGGGGTCAATTCTCACCAGTGGGTCCCATGTGTCATAGACACAATTTTTAATTAGGGTTAATTATTAGTTAATCACATTTATTTAGTGGGGGACCCACGTGTCATCCACTGGCAGTGGGAGTGGGGGTTGGCCCCACATGGTAGTGACCCACCGGCCACACACACACACATAAACAACACATATATATGCCTATGCATACATACAATACATACAAATTTTTATACACGCATACATATTTTGTACATACATAGATTTCCCTTTTTATCTCTTCTCTAAACAAAATCACAGAAGGCAACTCCTCCTCCTCCTGGCTAGGAGGAGGGAAACGACGCCGGGCGAGGTGGAGGTCACCGGAGGCCGTGGTGCGGGGCGATGGGGGGCTAGGTGGAGGGAGGTGGGAACGAGGGAAGCGGGGCCGTTGGCTCTCGTTGGGGGAGGGAGAGGCACCAGGGAGAGGAGGTGGGAGGAGCAGGGCAGGGAGGAGTGGGGGGTGGGCTAGGGTTTCCACGGGTGGGGAGGGGCTTTATACCCCCAGGGTTTATAGGCCGGCTGGGTAGGTTTTAGATGGGCCGGCTGGCCCAATTTGGGGTAGGTTTGTATTTTTTTCTTTTCTTTTCTTTTTTACTTTAGTTTTATTTTAATTTAGTGGATTTAAACACTTCTAAAATTGTTGATCTACCCAACATAATTAAATATACATTATTTGCTGTAATAGGAACATTTTAGATTTCGTGTGTGACAAATTTTAAATCTTGACATTAGATTGCCCTTGAATTTGAATTTTGATTTGGATCAAATGAACATTAGCGAAATGGATTATCACAACCCAAAGGTTACTGTAGCTCGATTACACGGATTACTGTAGCACAAATCCAGGGATGTCACAAGTCTCCCCTACTAACAAGAATTCTTGTCCCGAGAATTAAGAGGTAGAAGGAAAGAGCTCGGGGTATTCATCACGAAGATGATCCTCGCGTTCCCAAGTAGCTTCATCTTCAGAATGATTTGACTAATGCACCTTTAAGAAACTTGGTGACTTTGCGACGAGTCTGACGTTCAACCTGATCGAGAATGCGGACCGGATGCTCTTTATAAGAGAGGTCTTGTTGCAGCTCAAGCATATCGTGATCCACTGCTCGAATATCATCGTTGATGCAGCGACGGAGCTGAGACATATGGAAGACATCGTGAACCTGAGAAAGGTTCACCGATAATTCCAATTTATAAGGTACTTTTCCACGCCGCTCGAGAACAGTGAAATGACCAATATAGCGAGAAGCTAACTTGCCCTTGATCCCAAAATGGTGTGCACCTCTCACTGGTGTGACGCAAAGATAAGCCTTTTCGCCAGGTTGATAGTCCATATCTCGATGACGACGGCCATACTGACTTTTCTAGCGAGACTAAGCAGCCTTCAGATTGTCATGAATGATGCAGACTAGATCTTCAGCATGTTGGATAATATTCGGACCAATGAGTGATTGGTCCATTGAACGGTAGCTCTAGAATCTCATACGAAGCCAATTGCAAATGATACCTTGGAGTCAAAGATGTACAGGAGAGTCAGGTTTCAATCATGTGGAACTTTGGGTTATGGGTCCACCATGTGGGCCAAGAGTAGGCAGAGTGGTGACATATTATACGGTCTTGGTAGCAAGACATGTCAGAGGATAGCCTGTCAGTTATGTTGGCAACAACGTCGGTACCAACGGCGGGGAACAAATAGAACCATTTTTCCTGCTCGCTGAAATGAGGCAGACCAATAGGCAAAGCTCTCGTCCACCGGCGGCTACCAGAATGATATCCACACTAGTAACAGGGTCTTACTGACAGAGTTGTACACCGAGGTTTTTACCTAAGCAGGGAATTAACGCTGCTTAGACAAGTTATGCCACAAGAAAGGTCAAACAGACCAATGGGAAAGAAAATGTGTTCACACACACACCAATATTAGAGTATACCATTCCCGAGGAAAACATAGAGTATGGTATACATGATAGGTCATGAAGTACATAACCTATTTGATAAAATGGGAAGGAGAATCATAATGTTTACCCATACCATACGGTTTGGATAATCGATCAAGAACAATTTAGCATTGCGCTTCCAATGTTCGTGTTGAAATTTGAAGTACCACATCCGTGCTTCGGGGTAGCATCGACATGGTCATCAGCTAAAGGTTGGACTTATGGGTATACAAAGAGTATTCATGGGGATCAACTTATGAAATAAGTCATATAGTTTCCGTATGGTAGATGGTGAATCCTACATATGGAGGAATTTATAACAATAGGTCTTTCGGCCCGGTGTGCCAGCCAAGACATCACCGTACCAGATTACATAAGACCAAAGTTATAATTATTGGAAAATGTTCCAACCATCATATCTGCCCCGAGATTCAGATCTGTTTGGTGTCAGGACACCTCAGGCTCAAGATACATGAGAAGAAAATATGAGGATGCAGGATTCTCACGGTATGAACTACACAAGCAAGCCTTGAATCATGAGTTCGATTGTAAGACATATGAACACAATGTCAAGGCATTCGTGCCCACATAGAATTCTTACGTCAAAATGCAACTGAGTTCTGATTTGAGAACCCTCATTGAGGATATCGAGGTCCTTGTGTAAGCCTTGATTAGCTCTTATGAAAGGAACTTATTTTCCTTGATCAAATTAGTCAGAGGCTTGGGGTGCTAAGGGAAAGTTATATGAAGTGAAGATAGAAAATCTTCAAAACATATAACACTTTGCACATGCGTGAATGACTTGGGATGATCCTAGAGGAAGCGAAACAAAACTTTCACATATTGACGGCGGCAAGAGTACACGTGAACTTTGGGAAAAACACTTCTTTTATCAACATATCCTTCATGAGCTAGCCACAAGGCTAATTCTTTCAAGAGCTTCACCGTCGCACCATGAATAAGTTGAGGGTGTGGCCGATGGGCTCGACAACAATCCCACAAGATTTTGATAGGGATGAATTTTCAAATTTTACAAGATCAAGGAGATATCATTTGTCAAGTCAAATGGTATAATGTCCTATGCTCAAGGGAACAACAACAATTAAACATTGGTCCAAGGGAAATACATATTGAGTAGCACGAGTAATGCTAAAAATAATGAGTCAACAACCAACACACCTAGAATGAAACAATTAGTTGTTATCCTCAAGGCAATAGGGTTGCCAGAAGTATTGGGATCACACATCAAGGTTCACTTGTTGGTATTCCGGCTTGAAACAACACACGACCAAGAAATGAATGGTGATGGCGATAGGTATTACTGTATCAAGAATTATTAAGATGTGTGCAATTCTCACGACATCCTTGATATAAAAGATAGTAATACTCCAAGGTAAAAGACAACATAACCTGAATAGCAAAGAACTTAAGGGATAAGACAAAACATGAACACGTTTGTGTTAGAGGGAAGAAAACAAGGATGCCGATGATAATACAATTAATCGAGGGGAAGGGATGGTATTTCTCAACATGCATTCAATTAATACCTTGCAAGAGCTCCGAATGCTGATGATGATCACACCACATTTGTCGAGAATCTTCATGAAGATGTAACCATTCAGCAACATCATCAAGTAAAGGAATAAATAAGAGAAAGGTTGTCGAAACCACGGGTAAGGCTGCTAGATCAGAATCAAAATTGCCTTTCAAAACAACCAATATGATGTGGAAAGCTCGATGTGAGCTTAACGCACAGTTGGAAATGTGTTCCGGGCAAGGAGGGCATAGATAGCATGGTCAAGCTCCAACATGACGATGATGATGTAGCTTAACAGATTGGAATGAAATGACCGAGTACAAACTCATAAACAGAGAATATTACTAAGAGTTCTTGGATCATAATGCATACTCGATTCAGCTATCGGTATCCTTGAGTGCCCAATAACTCAAAACACGAGGAAATCTGGAATTAATGGAAATATCGTAGTTGATGAGGAGATCACAAGAAGTTATGTAGCTCTGTGATATTCTCAGGATACGAGGGATAATACTCAAAGGTAGGTCAACATTAAGGCTTGGGCCAATGTGTTGATCTGAAGAAGACAAGTACTTTAACTCGTGTGAGAATGAAATCAAGGTAGGACAACATGGTCGGAACCACGATTGCAAAGGACAAGATCACACATACCAGATTAAACCACAGAATGAATGATTATTGATACGAGAAGCTTCTATGATAAGATCAGCGTTGTTTCCATGGGCATGAACACAAAGTTCAAAGTCGACTCCCACTTCACCAATGCATCACCTACCATTTACTCCTCGCCTTTGATCAAGTTGTAGCTTTGAAAGAATATCCGGCAGAACACCAGAGGGGTAAGACTCATGAAAAATATTCGGGGCACATTGATTTAGGAAGGCATAGGTTCAACCCGTCGGGGCATCTTAGGAACATATACCTCAAACTTCAAGAGTAATTAAAACATGCTTGAAGAGCATGGCTGACCAGGGCATAAGTTACAACTTATCAGAAGGAGAAGACACAATTTACGAATGGCATTATGTATCAGGGGAACAATATCACAAGAATTTTGAATATAAAGGATCCCATCGGATAATAACCCAGCAATGGGTCTGGCAGTCCACAAGGGACCTGATGTGAGTATCGATACTCATTCAAAGGGAGATAGGATGCAATGCATCGGGTTAATAGAACATCTGAAAAATACCGATACTTAAATACCAAATGAATTTATGATTTCCAGATTGGTGTATCAGATTCAGATGCTCCCATCAAATACAAGTAAGCCAAATGGACTTGATGAACAATCAATCAAGGTTGATTTGTCGAGATCCAGGTCTGTCTGGAAGGACGTCTGAGCTGAAAAGCTAATTTATGAGTATCAACAGATGATTGTGCGCATTTACACAAAGGTAGAATCAATAAGATCACATGAAATCACAAAGGATTTTAATGAATGCGGCTAGACATATGGATTTAACCATAATGCAAACAGGTGAGAAAGGTCAAGAGCAATAGGTTACTGGGAATTCCGAAAGATCGAATAGCAATTCGAAGAACTTTCGAAACCCATGACAACTGATGATGGACGAATCCTCGATAAGATAATTTGTTGCATCTCGTAAAACAAGAGCAATTGGAAAAGGAAGTATGAACGACATTTGTATGCAGTCATCCATAAGGGTTGACAAAGGAATGGAATCGCAAAAGCGATGAGCACAAGTTCTCGAGGGATACATCGGAGAGTAACTTCAGAGTCTTCTAATGGATCAAGCCATCGCATGGATTGAGGGGCTCTCTAGGACAAATTAGTTACGAGAACCTAATGTTAGAGTTAGCAAAAATATTTAACCCGAAAGAGAAGAGAGAGTAGAACCCAGAGTATAGAAAAGGAGCAAAAGATACTAATACCACCCGATTGAGATGTGGGCCCGTAACCCACATCATCAGTGTTAGTCAAGTTTTTCAAACACAAGACTCAACTTCGGCAAAGGAGTTGGAAAGGGGGCCACCTACACGCAGTCGGCTCTGATACCAACCTGTGACGCCCTCGATTTAGTCGTACGCTAATAATACACGCAAATGCGTACGACCAAACTTAAGGACTCACGGGAAGATATCACAACACAAGTCTAGACACAAATAAAACAATACAAGCTTCATATTACAAGCCAGGGGCCTCAAGGGCTAGATTACGGAAGCTCGATAAACACATGAGTTAGCGAAAGATACAATATCTGAGTACAAACATTAAACATAGGGGTGCCTTAGAGAAGGCTAGCACAAAAGATACAATGATCGAACGACGCGAGGCCTCCTGCTTGGGAACTTCCTAACTACTGCTGGTGTTCAACGGCCTCCACGTAGTAGTAGTCACCGTCGGGGTAGCAGTCATCGTCAGCGGGGTACTCCATCTCCTGGGCTCCATCATCTGGCCACAACAACGGATCAAGGGGACAAAGGGGGAGCAAAGCAACGATGAGTACTAATCCAAAGTTATCGCAAGACTTACATCAGAACTATGCTAGGTATGCATTAGTATCAAAGGAAGGGGTTTATAAGTGGGCTGACTACAGCAATGCGAGAATAGAGAGAGAAGGCCTAGTCCTATCAAAGACTAGCATCTACAAGGGTCTTGGAGGAATAGACGAGAGTAGAACACGGGGTAACACAAATAAATAGCCATATTGTTGCAACAAAATTAATATGAGGTCATGCCCATAGATTCTCCCTCGACTCCCTCCGAGGAAGCAATCCCGGGGCAACTAATTCCAGTTAAGTAAGAGTTGTAGTTGTATAAGATCGGGGCACAACTGTAAGTCGTCATGTAACTGTGGACACGACTATCCGAATAGTTCATTTCTTTCCTGCAGGGGTGCACAACATATTCCCCGTCACGCTCGATAACACTCTGGTCGGATACACTTTTCTGGGTTATGCCCGACCTCAAAATATTGACACGTCAAAGCCCCACCTAAGCTCAGCACAGAGGCCAACCCGCCGGTCTAACTCCTAAGCACAAAGGGTTTGTGGGCCCACTTGCCCTGTGAGCTCATGCACGATGCGTGGGCGGCCAACGTCAGTCCTAGCACCCCTTAATACATGCGCGATGCATCTCGGGACCACTCGGGCACGCGCCGCTCCATTGCTGACGTCAGAAGAGCTTCGGCTGATACCACAACGCCGAGTACCCATAATTCTTCCCACGGAGACGGTTAGTGCATAATAAGGCCTTCCGACCAACCCAGATCAAATACCCAAATCCATTATAATTTTAATTAAGTCATCGACACATCCACGCGGGAATCCACCCGCCTAACATCTATTCATCAAATATCCCAGTAACATGGTCAAGTAACTGTGTGGTTGTAACATCAGGGGGAATCCGAGGTATCACCCTCGTTGGATTCCAAACAATTTAACCGTCAAGGTGGACCTAGAGGAATCACCCTCGAGGGTCCCACACTTGAGGGGTTGCATGACAGAGACATCATCGGGAGTGGTGAAGGAGGAATCACCCTCGATAACCACGACGGACTAGCTGCACTGCAAAGGTATCATCAGGAGTACTTCGTGAGTTGTCACCCTCGGTACCCGATAGTAGCTCTGCAGCTCGTACAATTAAGGGGGTGTGAATGCTGTGTCGGGTCTAGAGGGATCAGGGATCAGGGATTTTGGTTAGCATTAAGGGATCAAGACTTAACATTAAAGCGGGGCAACTGGACTAAGGGGTCAGAGGTTAGCCTAGGCATTTGGGTATTTTGGTTATTTCGGTTCAGGTAGTTCGGTTTATGGGTAATTCGGGTATTCGAAAATGGGAACCAAAATTTTTTCTGTCAAAAAAATACCCGAACCAAAATTACCCAGAATTTCGGTTCGGGTAATTCGGGTACCCAAAATACCCAAAATATTCTGAGCATACATCACCTTTTGATATGAATAACTCGGATAGTATGGGTATTTTTGGTAATATGAGTATTTTAGTTAGTATGGGTAACAAGATAGTTTAATAATAGCATGCAAATTTTGGACAGTATGAATAATTTGGTAGTATGGGTTGTTTGGGTTTTCCACACTAGAACCCGAACCTTAACCCGAAAACCGAATAGTCAAAATATGGGAACCGAACCCTTACCCGATACCCGAATTACCCGACAATTCGAGTAATTCGGTTCGGTTTGGGTTCGGGTATCCAAACACCCAGGGTGAGTCGGAGGGATGACTGCTCCACCTATACTAAACAATTTTGAAGTGCGGTACTGAAAGTAGCAGTTCATCAAAAACAAGCTATGCATAAGATATAGGAGCTAACTACAAGAGTAGCAATATTCTAATGCAAGCATGAGGGAGAAAGAATATGTGATATAGGAATGATCAAGGGGGTTTGCTTGCCTTGTTGCTCCGTGGCAAAGGGCTGGTCGTCAGGAGGGTAGATGTACCCGACATCAGCGTAAGTCTTGGGGTCTACTGATAAGAAGAGGGGAAAGAAACAATAAATAATAGCAACAATGCAACACTAAGCATGACATGGCAAAATGCAGGCTAGGCATGAGCTAACGCAGTAACATCTGTCGTAGACGGATCGGGAAAATATCAGATGATATTTCCCGGGTCTCTAGCTTCTACCGGTCAGACGAAAAATGATGGAAAAGTTCCACGTTTGTTATGCTAGGGACGCGTGACAAACGAATGGACCGCGTATCCGGGTTCGTCTCATTCTGCTGATCAACTTTCATGTTGAAAATATTTTCATCTCAGCTACGGTTTATTTTATATTAATTTTCAAAGTTTTATTAATATTCTGGAATTAAAAACAGATTGATTAATGCAATTAAATGCTTTTATGACATCAACATGATGCCATGCTGACATCAGCAGTTGACTGGTCAACTCTGACCAGTGGGTCCCATGTGTCATAAACACAATTTTTAATTAGGGTTAATTATTAATTAATCAAATTAATTTAGTGGGGGACTCACGTGTCATCCACTGATATGATAGTCTAATTATCTAATTAACACATAAATAACTTGTCTAATTAATCCTTAATTATTTATTTAACTAATTAACTAATTAATTAACATAGCTAATTATTTAATTACTTTTATTATAATAATTATTTGTTAAAACATATTTATTTATTTATTCTATTATTTTTATTATTTAAAACATCATTAAGGGGGTTGGCCCCACCTCGCAGTGGGAGTGGGGGTTGGCCCCACATGGTAGTGACTCACCGACCACACACACACATAAACGACACACATATATGCCTATGCATACATACAATACATACAATTTTTTAAACATGCATACATATTTTGTACATACATACATTTCCCTTTTTTTATCTCTTCTCTAAACAAAATCAGAGGAGGCAACTCCTACTCCTCCTCATGGCTAGCAGGAGGGAAACGACGCCGGGGCGAGGTGGAGGCCGCCGGAGGTCGTGGTGCGGGGTGATGGGGGGCTCGGTGGAGGGAGGTGGGAATGAGGGAAGCGGGGGCGCTGGCTCTTGCTAGGGGAGGGAGAGGCTCCAGGGAGAGGAGGTGGGAGGAGCAGGGCTGGGCGACGGGGGAAGGAGAGGCGCCAGGGAGGAGAGATGGAGCGGGGCTGAGCTAGTCGGCGCTCGCTGGTGAGCGAGGCGAGCGCATAAGCAGGAGGGAGCTGGCAAGGCGATGGGGAGAGGAGGTGATGGGGGACGAGGGGGAACGTGGGGAGGAGCTCTGACGAGCGCGATGTGGGGCGGGGGTGGAGCAAGGGGGATCCCCTCGTCGTTCTTGGCAGCGGGGGTAGGGAGGAGTGGGGGTGGGCTAGGGTTTCCAGGGGTGGGGAGGGGCTTTGTACCCCCAAGGGTATATAGGCCGGCTGGGTAGGTTTTAGATAGCTGGCTGGCCCAATTTGGGGTGGGGTTGAATTTTTTCTTTTCTTTTTTGTTTTAGTTTTCTTTTAATTTAGTGGATTTAAACACTTCTAAAATTGTTGATCTATCCAACATAATGAACTATACATTATATGCTGTAATAGGAACATTTAAGATTTCGTGTGTGACAAATTATAAATCTTGACATTAGATTGCCCTTGAATTTGAATTTTGATTTGGATCAAATGAAGATTAGAGAAATGGATTATCACAACCTAAAGTTTACTGTAGCTCGATTACACGGATTACTGTAGCACAAATCCGGGGATGTCACACTTATTCCTTCATCCATCGTGATCTCACTCAAAACTTGAATACTTCAATCACACAAAACTCAACAAAACTTTCGTGAGATCCATTAGTATAAGAAAACCAAACTTTACTTTAGGTACTATTGAAAACATATTAGAAATTTGTTCTTCAATTATACCTACAGTACTGTAACTTTACCATGGTTTATACCCCCCGATAAAAACCATAGAATCATCAAAATAAGCACACAACACAAAGAGAACATAATTTGTCAAAAACAGAACCGTCTGTAAAGACTCGAATTTTACTCATACTTATGTAACTCCAAAATTTATGAAACATTAGTAAAACATAGGGAATTTGTATATAAATATTGTGTAAAAATGGAGACACTTCCATCTTTTCTGTGATTTTTAGAATTTGTGCTACTAGACGCAAAAGTTTTTGTTTTCCAACAAGATCAAAGCAACTATCACCCAACATTATCCTAAAGGATTTACTTGGCACAAACACTAATTAAAACATGAAAAACACAATCATAATAGTATCATAGTTGTGCAAACATTCAAGAACATAAATAAAACATAAAAATGAATTTTATTCATTGGGTTGCCTCCCAACAAGCTCTTTCTTTATAGCCATTAAGATAGGTTTGAGATTTTATTGATGCTCACCTGAAGGGTAGTAGTTGAAACACAAAGAGAGCATCATGTAGCATAAGACAAAAAAATTTAAGTCTAACTTACTTCCTATGTATAGGAATTTCATAAGCAAACAAATTATCAAGAAAAGAAATATCTAACTTATGCATGGAAGAAGAAAGAAACAATAGCAATCTCAACATGAAGAGAGATAATTTAGTAACATGAATATTTCTATAACAATTACATGTAGGATCATATTCAAATTCAACAATATAGCTATCACATAAAATATTCATTTCATGATCCACATGCATAAAAATCTTACAATCTTCCAAAGTAGTGGGATTAACATTAACTAAAGTCAGGACCTCTTCAAACCAAAATTTATTGAAAAATTCAAGAGATAGATAATTCTCCGAAATAGTGGGATCATTATGACCTAAAGTTGACACTCTTGCAAACCCACTTTTAATATCATTGCAAACATTATTATCAATATCAGATTCATCATGAGGATTAAATAAATTTTCAAGATAACAAGAAGCATCAACCCAATCATGATCATTGCAATGAGTAGTGGACATGATAAAATTGTCATCCCCAAGCTTGTAGTTTTGCATATCATTAGCCAAATTGACATTAAAAGAATTTATAATAACATCATTGCAATCAGGCTTTTCATTCAAGGAGATATCATGAATCACTTTATAAATTTCTTATTTTAACACTTCATCACTATATTCAGATTCACGATTTTCAAGCAAAACTTCAGAAAAATAATCTTGAGCACTCAACTCCATAGAAATTGGTTCAAGATAATTAGATCTTTTTAAAATATTAGAAAGTGGATGGGGATCCATATGTCCTTACTTTTCCTCTTATTTTTCTGTTTTCGAGTGTTGACATGAAGGCCATAGAAGCAAGCAGGCAAGAAAAATGGAAATGGAAAGAAGAGAAATATTTGTGAAGTGGGGGAGAGGAAAATGGCAAATAATATAATTTCAAGGAGATGAGAGTTTATGTGTAGGAACGTGATAGATCTTGACTTGATCTTCCCCGGCAACTACGCCAGAAATCTTGACTCCACGCTGATTTGTGTTGGTTTCCCTCCAACCCTAAAGGGTGATGTAGCACACCGACAACAAGTATTTCCCTCAATTATGAAACCATGGTATAAATGAAGTAGGAAGATCCACAAGACTATGTAAGCGGTACCTTGATACGTCCCAAACGTATCTATAATTTCTGCTTGTTCCATGATCTTTTGGGTGATATTGCTATATGTTTTGCTACACTTTTATATCATTTTACACATATTTGGACTAACCTACTAACTCAGTGCACCCAGTGCCAGTTTCTGTCTGCTGATGTCTATTTTGCATGGGCTTTTACCCAATTTTCCAAAGCCCGAAAAAATATATAAAAAATCACCGAAACAGAAGCTTCCGGATCACCGAAGGAGGGCCAAGGGCCTCCCAGGCGGCCTGCTGGCGCGGTTAGGCCCTAGGCTGCGCCAGGAGGTCGCCTGGGTGGGTTCCACCTCCTTCGGTGCCCTCCTTTGGCCTATATTTAGAGTCCTGCGAGGAAACCCTCGCAGACTTTCTGGAATGACGATTTTCTCAATCTCTCCACCGCCGCTGCGCTTTCGAGATCGGGAGCGTTAGGAGACCTCTTCCCGGCACCCTGTCAGAGGGAGGATTGACCTCCGGGAGGTTCTCCGTCGCCATGGACGCTTCCCAGACGTGCCGTGATTAGTCCTCTTTGGACCATGAGTGCATGACCAGTAGCTATGTGATGTCTTCTCTCCAATCTTGTGCTTGAATGGTTAGTCCTTGTGAGCTGCCCTACATGATTAAGGCATCTATGTAATTCTCTTGCTATTGCTATGCTCGGTTTGTTGGGATATGATGGATTATGAGATTATGCTCAGATTGTTACGAGTTATATATTTGATTATCCTTTTATATTATGTTCCTCGGTGATTCACGCATGTTCTCCGTTGCTTTTTATTTCTTTGGCCAAGTTGTAGATTGTAACTCCAAGAGGGAGCGTTATGCATGATTGTGGGTTCACGCCCGTGTATGTCTAGCTTGAGTGACATAAACATGAGACTAGGGGATGTGCTTGTTGCCATGATACGTCTCAAACGTATCTATAATTTTTGATGGTTTCATCCTATTATCTTGTCATCTTTGGATGTTTTATGTACCTTTTATATCTTTTTTGGGACTAACTTATTAATTCAGTGCCAAGTGTAGGTTCCTGTTTTTCTGTGTTTTTGGCTATTTTCGTATCTGATTTTGGAACGGAGTCCAAACGGAATAAAATCCCTGAAATAAATTTTTCCCGAACGGAAGAAGATCAGGGGTCTTGTGGGCCAATCCAGGAGAGCTACAGGGAGCCCACAAGCCCTGTAGCCGCCACCAGGGAGGGGGGCGGCGACCAGCAGGCTTGTGGCCTCCCTGGCGCCCCCCTGACCTAGCTCCTTCGCCTATATATTCCCTAAAATTCTGCAAAAAATCAGGGAATCCACGAAAACACTTTTTCGCCGCCGCAAGCTTCTGTTTCCGCGAGATCTCATCTGGAGACCCTTCTCGGTGCCCTGCCGGAGGGGACTTTGGAGTTGGAGGGCTTCTACATCAACATCATCGCCCTTCCAAGGACTCGTGAGTAGTTCAATTAAGACCTATGGGTTTGTAGTTAGTAGCTAGATGGCTTCTTCTCTCTCTTGGATCTTCAATACAAAGTTCTCCATGATCTTTATGGAGATCTATCTAATGTAATCTTCTTTGGCGGTGTGTTTGTCTAGATCCGATGAATTGTGGACTTGTGATCAAATTATCTATGATATATATTTGAGTCTTTGCTGATTTCTTATATGCATGATTTGATATCCTTGTAAGTCTCTCCGAGTCTTGGGTTTTGTTTGGCCAACTAGATCTATGATTCTTGCAATGGGAGAAGTTCTTGGTTTTGGGTTCTTACCATGTGGTGTCCTTTCCTAGTGACAGTAGGGGCAGCAAGGCACACATCGTGTAGTTGCCATCAAGGGTAATAAGGTGGGCTTTGTCGTAGATATGAGATTCTCCATCTACATCATGTCATCTTGCTTAAGGCGTTACTCTGTTCTTTTGGACTTAATACACTAGATGCATGCTGGATAGCGGTCGACGTGTGTAGTAATAGTAGTAGATGCAGAAAGTATCGGTCTACTTGTTTTGGACGTGATGCCTATAGATATAGTAACTGCCATAGATGACGTCACGACTTTGTGCGGTTCTATCAATTGCTCGACAGTAATTTGTTTACCCACCATCTACTTGCTTTCATGAGAGAAGCCACTAGTAAACACTACGGCCCCCGGGTCTATTTACACCTATCATTTCCACTTTCGCTTTTACTTTGCTTTGTTACTTTGTTGCTTTCAGTTCTCACTTGGCGAACAATCTATAAGGGATTGACAACCCCTTCATAGCGTTGGGAGCAAGCATTTTGTGTTTGTGCAGGCACTTGAGATACTCCTTCACTGGATCGATACCTAGGTTCTCAAACTGAGGGAAATACTTACCACCGCTGCGGTACATCACCCTTTCCGCTTCGAGGGAACAGCAACGCAAGGCTCCAAGGCCACGGGGGAAATCCTTTGCATATTTGCCTACGAAGTCCCTTAAGGCGTAGCCGTAGCAGAAGGATTCCTGGTGCCATTGCGGAGGAGTATCAAGACAAGAACAGTCTCCCATCAGCACGTTTCTGGCGCCGTTGGAAGGTCTTTTGTTGCAGTAGCATGCCACCAGGGAGAAAACAACGGTGCTTGTGACGAGAGTTGCAAGGATTTTTTACCTTACGCATAGTTCGTCAATGCAGTTGTCCATTGCTTTGAGATTACACTTTGGGTGGGGCTCGCAACTTAATACCGGGGAGATGTTCTGGATTGATATCTCAAGGTGGATGATTAGTAAGTAGATGCTGATGAATTAACGGTCTACTTGCCTTGGCGTACTGCCCAATACTATTGAACCTCTAACTATCAAGGAGCATAATTAGCATTGCGGTGCAATCATAATCTTGTCAATTGCCCAACTATGATTTGTTTACCCAAGCATAGTTGTTTATCGTCTTTTGGGAGAGAGACATCACTAGTGAACATCATGTGACTCCGGTCCATATCACCATCATTGTTTACACCTCCATTATTTACTGCTTTCATTTACTTTTCCGTTGCAATTACTATTACCTTCCCTCTTGTGTTTTGATGCTTTGCAAACTACAAGGCCGGAGAGATTGACAACCTCTCTGTACTCGTTAGGAGCAAAGTTATTTGTTGTGTGTGAAGGTCCACGTCTTCTACTTGCGCCAGGCTGGAATACACCTACTTGTTGAGCCTAGGAGTCCTCCTGGATCGATAAACCTTACAAACTCCGTGTAAGGGAAATTTGCTACTGACTACATCTCCACCTTCCACTTGGGGTAACCAATGAGGGGTGAGAAGTATATACATCAACTCATCATCAAGCGAATTTCTGGCGCCGTTGTGGGGGACTCCAGTCTTCAAGATAGGGGAGTCACACGTTATCTTTTACCTTTGCTTTTTAGTCTTGTTAGTTTTCTTTCCATGATTGGCATGACTAGTTAGGCTTATGGAAAACTGGCCTCTTAATTCACTACTTGGGGAAGGCTGCTTTACCATATCTTTTGGGGATATTACCTATTAAATGACCCGCCCAAGATGGGCCGGGTTACCAGTAAGGCGATTCATCCTCTAGGTTATTCAGGCTTCGGCCTGGCCGGTTCAAGGCCGCGGGATGGTTATGATTTCTGGAAGGTCTCCGGGTTTTGAAGGACGGCGACTTAGAGACCACAATGGTCACGAGTTGTAAGAAGGAAGGGACTCTTGTAAACCCTAACGCCTCGACCTATATATAAAGGCGAGTCCTAAGGAGGAGAGGGTAGGTTAGAAATCATCGAGTGCTAGGTTAGGCGAGTTACGCCTCCCTTGTAATCGAATCCACATCAATACACACAAAGCATGACGTAGGCTATTACCTCCTCGCGAGGGGCCGAACCTGGGTAAATCGCCGTGTTCCTCCCGTTTAACCCCTTTGAGTGGCCACCAAGGTGCGATGGCTCCCGTACTAAGTCCTTTCACGAGGACATCTGTCGTGACAAAACCACGACAGTTGGCACCCTCCGTGGGGCCTAAGCACGGTGGAGTTGAGTTCTCAAACGGAGCCCTACCAGGGTTTGGGAGTTACGCGACGGCGCTCATGACTCGGAGCCGCCGCGGGATAACCTACATCGACAACCAGCGATGGGGACCTGAAGCGAATTCGATCGAATCTGGCTACAGGGTCCCCTTCGGCAAGATCGACATCTTCATCGGCATGATCGGATCATCCGTTCCTGAGCCGGACATCTCCACCGACATCGTCGAGCCGGCTAGGTACGTCCGCCCAGTCGTAACACAGAATCTAACTCGCCCGGTCTTTGTGGGGTTCACGCATGGATCGGGGGAACCAGAACACTTGGCGACTCAGGAAGTTACCCCGATCAACTCTGGCGACGAATCATCCATGGGCGATTCAGATTCCATCCGGTCTCTCCATGGGGGCGGTCTCGGAGGCTTGTCACTGGCCATGGATCCGGAAATCCTTGATCGAACCCGCCGCCAGATCGCCATCTACATGGCTGGGGCAACTCAACCCGCACAAAACCCTACCGGAGGCGATGGGACCGGCGGGACATCCAGAAGTGCATCCGTAGTCCTGGTGGATTTAGCGGCGGAAATCACGAGATTAATGGCGACTCCGCTCACGCCAGAGAACCAAGAGGAGATAAACGCAGAGTTAGCAAAGCTCAGAGAGGCGGTGGCAAAGGCCCACCAGGATGCTGAGATGGAGTCCGCCAGGATCGAGACTCGACAAGCCCAAATCACGGCCGAAAGGATGCGATTGAACACTGACAACTGGCGGCTCGAAAGACAGCAGCGCGCGTCCGACGCCGTCCATCAGCGGAGACACCAGGGTCGCCTGCCCCATGACCTCAACCCGACCCGTCTGTTTGACACCCCCCGAACCCCCGGGATGGGAGCCACCCCGGCAGGAGGACCGGGCCGCCCACCTAACCCGCCGGTTCAGCCGACTGAGGGTCAAATTCCTCGTTTCTGGACCCCTCAAGGCCACTTCTCCAACCCGGTGGATAACGTGCTTGCCGCAACTCGCCACCTGGAGTCCCTTCCGATTCAATGCAACACCCAGCTGAGATTGAAGCGAGGAACGCCATCGAGATGTTGAAAACAGCGGTGGTTCAAAACGCCCAGTTCTCACATAGCCTCGAGAGGTTGCACTCCACCCCTTAGGCAAGCTATACCAGGAGCAGGCCGGAGGACCAGCCTGCCGTAAACAGTGGGCCGCGACACTTCACGCAGGACAACCCGCCCGAGCGGAACCCGCTGGGCCGTGATCTCCCGAATATCCAAGATGCCCCAGCCCCCCTCGCAGGTGGCGGAGGGCGAGTTGGGGTACCATGCTTATCCCCGGCCCTTCGGAACGAAAGGATGCCAAAAGACTTTAAGGGACCAAGGAAAGTGCCTAATTATACACCAGACCTCGAACCAACGTCATGGATCGAGGGTTACGAGATTGCCATGGACATGCTCGACGTAAACGAGGCGGTTTGCGCCCGATAATTCACTATGATGCTCGAGGGGTCGGCTGGCACCTGGCTGAAAAATTTGCCTCCCAATTCCATCCAGTCCTGGGCCGAGTTAAAAGAGCGTTTCTTCAAAAACTTGTGGGGAACCTGCAAACGTCCAATGACGATTGTCGATCTACAACACTGTGTCCAGCGCCCGGACGAATCGGCCCACCATTGGTCGCGGCGGGTGACAGAAATTATTCATTCGTCATATGGTATTACGGCGGCTCAAGCTGTGCTCATCCTCGAGCACAATTGTCATTACGAGCCCTTAGTACAGAAGTTGGGGCAACTCAAACAGAAGGTCCAAGACATGGGCGAATTAATGGACACCCTCCCTAGGTATGCCGAGGCCGATGATACTAAGGATCCCGGCGAGGATGGCAAGGCTAACTCACCCAAAAAGGGCGAGTCGTCCAAAAACCATACCCGTTTCCAGGGGCGCAACCGTCACAATCAGGCGACCAATGGCAAGTGTAGACCGCAGGAGAAGCCCTCAGACTTGGTCGCCAACACCAATGCTAATGATGGCAAAAAGAAGAATCGAGGCTTTAGTGGGAAAAGGCCGCGTAACTATGAAGAGTTACTCAAGGGCCCTTGCCCGCACCACGCCACGGCTGACGGCCCGGCGAGTCATTCTTGGGAAAACTGTTTCGTGATGCGAGAATTTCGGGCGGAGGCAATCAAGAAGAGCCAAAACGAAGATCCAAACCGGCGCCAGGACCAACTCGCCGCGTCCAACCAAAGGCAGAACCCCTTCGGCGGCTTTCCCGAACAGGGGGCTCAGGGAGGCCCACAACCAGGCGGCGGCCAGTATCCGGTACACCACCAGCGGCGGTACAACCCGCCGGGAGTTTTCCAGCAGCCGCCCTCACAGGGGGCTCCACAGGACCAGGATGACAATGGGGGCTTCCGCAGCAATCCCAAACAGCTAAGTAATGGGCAGTACCACGTTTTCACCACTAATGCTTGCAGGCGTGATAAAAAGGTAAGTCACCGGGCGTACAGTGTAACTGAGCTAGCGATTCCCAGATATCTCCACTGGTCCGAGCAGACCATAACCTAGAGCAGGGAGGATCACCCGCCAAGAATAGATAACCCGGGCGACCTGGCATTAGTCGTGGCTCCCCAAGTAGGGGGTTACACCCTGTCAAAGGTATTAATGGATGGTGGCAACAGCATCAATATCCTATACTTCGACACCTTCCAGAGGATGAATCTATTGGAGAAAGACTTGATGCCTTGACCACGGTTTTCCACGGAATTCTCCCGGGCAAGTCGGCTTATCCCATAGGCCGGGTCAGGCTCTCAGTAGCGTTTGGAACTGCGCAGAATTACAGGTTGGAGTCTCTAATCTTCGAGGTGGTCAAGCTGAAAAGCCCATACCATGCGTTGTTCGGACGACCGGCTTACGCCCGCTTCATGGCCCGCCCGTGCTACGTCTACCTCAAGCTCAAGATGCCTGGTCCTAAAGGACCCATCACGGTTGATGGAGATAGAAGGATCACAAAGGAATGTGAAGAAGGGGACGCGGCTTATGCGGAAGTCGCCTGTGCGGCGGAAGAGCTCAAGCACCATCGGGCCAATGTTGACCCGGCCGACATGTCACCACTCAAGAAGCCGACTACAAATTCTGAGTCGCCCCTCAAGTTCAAACCAACGGATGACACTAAGACGATCGATTTCGTGCCTGGCGATTCATCCAAGCAGTTCACCATTGGGACGGGTCTGGACCCCAAATAGGAAAGCGCGCTCATCGAATTCATCCATGAGAATCGGGACATCTTCGCATGGAAACCTTCTGCATGCCTGGTGTACCGAGAGAATCCGCTGAGCACCATCTTAACGTTGACCCAAAATGCAAACCTATCCAGCAGTACCTTCGCAGATTCAACGAGGAACGACGCAAGGCGATTGGAGAAGAAGTCGCCCGCCTTTTAGCCGCCGGGTTCATCGTGGAAGTTTTTCACCCCAAATGGCTGGCTAACCCGGTGTTAGTACTCAAGAAGAATGGCACTTTCCATATGTGCATTGACTATACAGACCTCAACAGGGCTTGTCCCAAAGATCCTTTCGCTCTTCCCCGCATTGATCAAATCGTTGATTCGGTGGCGGGATGCGAACGATTGTGTTTTCTGGACGCCTATTCAGGATATCACCAGATCAAGATGGCCGTGGAAGATCAGGAGAAGACGGCCTTCATAACCCCCTTCGATGCCTTTTGCTATGTGTCCATGCCTTTCGGACTCAAAAGCGCGGGGGCGACTTATCAACGTTGTATCCAGAAATGTCTTCGTAACCAAATTGGTCGCAACGTCCATGCCTATGTCGACGATATTGTGATCAAGACCCGCCAGGGGGAGACACTATTGGAAGACCTTAAGGAGACCTTTGATAATTTACGAGTATATCAGATGAAGTTAAATCCTACCAAGTGCGTTTTTGGTGTACCTGCAGGAAAATTGTTGGGTTTCTTGGTATCGGAGCGCGGCATCGAGGCTAACCCGGACAAGATCGAAGCGGTTACCTCTCTCGAAAAGCCGGCGAATGTTAATCTAGTTCAATGGCTGGCAGGTCGCATTGCGGCTTTAAGTCGTTTTGTGAGTCGCCTAGGGGAAAAGGAGATTCCTCTTTATCTAATATTGAGGAAGTCCGATCGATTCGTGTGGACAAATGAGGCATACGAGGTGCTTGAGGCCCTAAAACGCCAATTGGTTAACCCGCCGGTCCTGGCAGCCCCGACTAAAAAGGAGCCTATGCTTCTGTATATCGCGGCGAATTCCAAGGCAGTAAGTGTGGCTGTGGTCGTTGAAAGAAAGGAAGCAGGGAAGGAATACTCAGTGCAACGCCCAGTATATTTTATCAGCGAGGTGTTAACTCTTTCCAAACAGCGATACCCGCATTGGCAAAAACTGGTCTATGGGGTGTTTATGGTGAGTCGAAAACTTAAGCATTACTTTCAGGAGCACCCGATCACAGTGGTAAGTTCTGCTCCCCTTGGTGACATTATCCAGAATCGGGAGGCAACAGGACGAATCGCCAAATGGGCGATAGAGCTTGGGTCTCATCACATACAGTATACTCCCTGCACAGCTATCAAATCCCAGGCACTAGTTGATTTCGTTAACGACTGGACCGAGCTACAGGATCCGGAAGACCGGCCTGACCTTACCTACTGGACTATTTACTTTGATGGATCTAGGCAGCTGGAAGGCTCGGGGGCTGGTGTGGTGTTAGTATCCCCTCAAGGAGATAAGTTCTGTTACGTTCTCCGACTCATGTTTCCCTGCACTAATAATGCGGCGGAATATGAAGCTTTGCTTCATGGCTTATGACTCGCGAAAGAGATGAACCTAACACGAGTCAGGTGTTTTGGCGATTCCGATTTGGTGGCACAACAAGTTTCGGGTACCTGGGACTCTCGGGATCCCATGATGGCGCCTTACAGACGAGTTGTGTCTGACGTAGCGGGTTATTTTCATGGCTATCAGGTGGACCATATTGATTGGCGACTCAACGAGGCAGCTGACACCCTCTCGCGACTCGGCTCACAGAGGAAACCGGTTCCCCCTAATGTTTTTCTGGATATCTTGCATAAGCCATCCGTGGTCTTACCCTGAGAGGAGGAATTGGCGATACCAGATCCCGAGTCTCGGCTCGTGGCAGCTCTCCATGTCATTCCGGATTGGGTTCTCACTTACCTGGCTTATCTCACTCGCGGCGAGTTACCCGCCGGCGAAGTTTTGGCCCGCCAGATTGTTCGGCGCAGCAAATCCATGGTCATCATCAATGGCGAGTTGTATAAACGGAGCGCTTCTGGGGTTTTTCAGTGATGTGTCTCCCCCGAAGAAGGATGCGCGATCCTAAATGACATTCATTCCGGAGACTGTGGACATCACGCCGGGTCACGTTCTTTGGTATCAAAGGCTTTTCATCATGGTTTCTTTTGGCTGACGGCTCACGCAGATACAGAAGACATAGTTCGTCGGTGCGAAGGGTGCCAACGTTATGGGAGGCAGGCTCACGTGCCTGCTCAAGAATTGAGAATGATTCCCATTACTTGGCCTTTCGCAGTCTGGGGGCTAGACATGGTTGGTCCCTTTAAAATATCCTCCAACAAAAAGACCCACCTATTGGTGGCGGTTGTTAAATTCACCAAGTGGGTTGAGGCGGAACCTGTTGGAGCTTGTGATGCGGAGACAGCGGTCAAATTTTTGAAGAAGCTGATTTTCCGGTTTGGATATCCGCACAGCATTATTACTGATAATGGTACTAACTTGTCCCAAGGGGCGATGCAGGATTTTTGTCGTCGAGAACATATCCGATTTGATATTTCTGCGGTTGCTCACCCGCAATCTAACGGGCAAGCAGAACGGGCGAATCAGGAGGTCTTGCGAGGGATCAAGCCCCGATTCATGGTTCCCCTGGAAAGGACTCCAGGGTGTTGGGTTGAAGAGTTACCTTCGGTACTGTGGAGTATTCGGATTACCCCGAACCGGTCCACGGGATTCACCCCTTTCTTTTTGGTCTATGGAGCAGCGGTTGTTCTTCCTACGGACATAAGGCATGACTCCCTTAGAGTCGCCGCATATGTGGAGCAAGATAATGAGCTGGCGTGTCAAGATTCTTCGGATGCCTTGGAGGAGGCGCGTGACCTGGCTACCGCCCGTTCGGCCATCTACCAGCAAGATCTGCGACGTTATCATAGTCGCCGGGTTAAGAGTCGGACCTTTCAGGAAGGCGACTTCGTGCTTCGTCTAATCCAAGATCAAGCAGGCATGCACAAATTGTCACCCCCTTGGGAAGGGCCGTTCGTCGTCAGCAAGAACCTCCACAATGGCTCTTACTATTTGGTGGATCTTCGGCCTAATCGACCAACCACAGAGGCTGAGTCAATTCGCCCTTGGAATATTGCCCACTTGCGGCCTTACTACACTTAAGCTCTTAAGCTTTACACCTTGTAAGTTTTTCAGTTTCATTATGAAGTAATAAAATTTTCCTCGACTTGGGGGCTTCTCTATTAAAAAGCAAATTGTGTCATCCTGTTGCGACCATATGAGCCGACAGAATCTGCATTTAGGGTGGGTGCACGAGCTTTCTGACTCGCCTCCCCCTGTCGTGACCTTATGAGCCGACGAAACCTGCATTTAGGGTGGGTGCACGAGCTTTCTGACTCGCCTCCCCCTGTCGCGACCTTATGAGCCGACGAAACCTGCATTTAGGGTGGGTGCACAAGCTTTCTGGCTCGCCTCCCCCTGTCGCGACCTTATGAGCCGACGAAACCTGCATTTAGGGTGGGTGCACGAGCTTTCTGACTCGCCTCCCCCTGTCGCGACCTTATGAGCCGACGAAACCTACATTTAGGGTGGGTGCACGAGCTTTTTGACTCGCCTCCCCCTGTCGCGACCTTATGAGCCGACGAAACCTGCATTTAGGGTGGGTGCACGAGCTTTCTGACTCGCCTCCCCCTGTCGCGACCTTATGAGCCGACGAAACCTGCATTTAGGGTGGGTGCACGAGCTTTTTCACTCGCCTCCCCCTGTCGCGACCTTATGACCCGACGAAACCTGCATTTAGGGTGGGTGCACGAGCTTTCTGACTCGCCTCCCCCTGTCGCGACCTTATGAGCCGACGAAACCTGCATTTAGGGTGGGTGCACGAGCTTTCTGACTCGCCTCCCCCTGTCGCGACCTTATGAGCCAACGAAACCTGCATTTAGGGTGGGTGCACGAGCTTTTTTGACTCGCCTCCCCCTGTCGCGACCTTATGAGCCGACGAAACCTGCATTTAGGGTGGGTGCACGAGCTTTTTGACTCGCCTCCCCCTGTCGCGACCTTATGAGCCGACGAAATTACTATTGCTATTTTTCGTTGTGGCATAGTTCTGAAGGTTTTAAGCCTTTTTCTTTCTGATACTTGTTGAAAGTATCTATAGTTTGTTTGTTTTCACATGTGTTATTCTCAAGGCTTAAGACAGGAGGGTGATAAGAGTTCTTTCATTCATGGCGAATTAAGCGCTATAAAAGACTCTTATAAAAAGTCGGGTCAAATATTTCAAGTCGCCTTAAGGGCGATGTAAAGATTCTGCAAGAGCTATCATCAAAAACAGTACTGATTTATGGAAAAGGGACCTATTACATGGCTCTCAGGCCAAACTCAATAAATTTACTTTGCTGGCGCCTCGGGATCATCCTGATGTGAGCTCTGGCCGACTTCGATTTGCAAGTCGCCCAGTACCCAATTACACCTGGCCAAAGCAACAAAGTCATCTTCATCAGTCAGAATTGATGCCAGGTCCGCCTCCAAGTCGAAAGGATTCTTGGGTCGCCGCGGAGTTAGGCTGGTCGTCACAAAGGTTGGCGGGCTGACCTTCTTGTTTCTATTATCATAAGCCGCCTGGTATTTTGTTAAGTCAAGGCTTGGGGCAAGTTGAGTCATGGCCAGCCGAGAATTCTTGACGACTTGCTGATAGTCCTCTTCAACAAATTCGGACCCATCGTCCTTGAGCTGAGGAAATCCTGCGGCTACTTCTTCTACGTTGATTTCTGGGGCATATGCCAAACAGCGACTCAGGGCAGTCAGAATACCTCTCCGGGCGGCTGATCGAGTTAACTCGCAAATCTGAGGGGGAAGTGTGGACAAGCAGCCAAGCACCTTCTTGATGGAAGTGATAGGTTCTTTGGCACCCATCACAGCTTTAACTGTCAAGACACTGCCTGTGTATAATTGCTCTGTCAGCGTGTAAATCGCCTTCAGCATCAACACACAGTCTTCTTGAAGGTTGGCGGCTCTTCGACCTAAATCATGATGATTAGCGACTTATCATAAGTAAAACAAAGAAGAGAGGAGGAGATCAAAGGTTTAAGTAAAGCTTACCAAAGACGGCTTGCGTCATGTTGGAGATATGACGCTTTAAGCCGGACAATTCCTGTTGTACAGTGGCCAGCCTAGCTTCAGCTTTCTCTGCCCTCTTCAAGGCGGCATTTTGTTCAGCTTGAGCTTCTTTCAACTCGGCCTTAAGTTTTACCAGTTCGGTCAAAGCCAATTGACATTTTTTCCTCCGACTTAGCTCGGGCGTCTTGTTGTCCAGCTAAGTTTGTCCTTAACTCGCCCAGCGCAGATTCGATCTGAGCAAGGTTTTCCTATTGAAAGTTTAAAATAAGGACAAGTCTCAGAATTACTGCAAAGCAATATCCCTGACACTTGGGGGCTAATGTATAATTTTTTAGAAATTATACAAAAATCAAGACCCGACTCATCTTTTTACTGATGACCCGGCCCTTGGGGGTTACTGGTCGCGAAGCTTTTTCTAAGTTTTCGAAGACCCGGCTCATCTTTTTTACTGATGACCCGGCCCTTGGGGGTTAACGGGAATAATATAAGTATAACAAAATTTACCTCATGTTTGTTGTTTAACATCTTCAGCAGGTTTTTCTCCATCTCATAGATCGCCTCCAGACGACTTGCAAAGCCAGAACAGAGTTCCTTAAACTCCAAATTTGCATAGTAGGAAAGTTTCGCCTTGGAGAGCCCAGACTCGGGAATGGCATGAGAGGAGGATGCTACATGTTTGGACAAAACTGTCGATGCCGGCTTAGAAAAGCCAGAGCCAGTAATAACTACAGCATCTGGGTCTTCTGTTGTCATCAATGGGTTCGGCGATTTAGAGGCATCCATTGTTTCCTTTGGCAATTCAGGAAGATCCACTTGAATCGCAGGCTCAGCCTGATCCAGATCGTCTTGAGTCGGAGTTGATTTCTTCAGGGGTTCAGAAGTTGCAGCAGGAGTTGATCCACTGGTTTTTCTTTTCTTGGCTTGTGCCCTAACAAAAAGGAATAAGCACGTTAAGGACTTGAAAAGATCGTTATTCTCAAAAGTCGAGGCAAGGTTATCAGAAGACTTACCCCGGAACTCGAATCATTGGTGGAAGTGTTGACATCACTGAGTCGCCGGAAGTGGGAGGAGAGTTCTGCAAGGGTTATACATCAATAATACAGGCAGGTTACAAATGTGAACCAAAGAAGCACGAATAATGGTTACTCATAAAAGTACCTCGCTTGGCTTTCTTTTGTTCGTTGCTGGTAAGCCAGATACCAGATCGCCAGAGTGACTTCGTGTTTTCTGGTTTGAGGCGTGTTGTGCTTTCTTCAGTAGGAAATTTGGATCCAAATAAGCATTTGGATGTGAGAAGGGAACTTTCCCACATATTCTCCGGGTCGGCTTAGGTGGAGAAGGAGATGAATCGGAGGAAACAGAAAATACCTCAACAGAGTCTTCTTGGCTTTCGTTATCTTCATTCTATTACAAGAAGAGAGAAAGATATAAATAAAAGGTTAAAAGTGACAGGTGGCGAGTGAAAAGAGGACGGATTTGTACCTCTGAAAGTGCATCGCCGACTTGAGATTCGTCGACTTCGGATGGCTCAGCCGCAGCAGATTTTCCTTTGCCCTTGGCTTTCTTAGAGGGCGGCTTAGCAGTTTTCAAGGCTTTCTTTTTAGGTCTCCTGGACCAGAACTTATTGCCTTTCTGGAAAGGTATATATTATGAAACCATGACAACAATGAAACAGAAGGGATAAATACTGAGGGCGGGTCAGGTTTGGTTACCTTGGGCGCCGGGTTAATCTTGCAAAAAGGCTTAAGGCCGATTTGGCCGCACTTTCCCGCAGGCTCGCCAGTCAACTTTTTGATGATGGCAACATTGTCCTTTTCTGTTAATGCTGTGTGAAAGTAGCATTGAGGATGATCCAGAGTGCCATCAAACTCACACATCAGACCATCTCGGCGGCTCAGAGGAAGAATCCGCCATTCAACCCAGCAGCGGATTAGGTCAACCCCGGTAAGACCATTGTTCGTCAGGGATCTTAGCTCAGATAATATTGGGATGAACTCCGACGCTTCTTCCTCGGTGAGCTTGTCTGGGAGCTTGAAGTTAACCGGAAGGCGGGTTGGCCTGTAACCCAGAAGTTTGTTCTCACCAGCAGGAGACGTCTCTTGACAATAAAACCAAGATTCGCCCCAGCCTTTGGGATGGCTAGGCATGATGAGTGAAGGGAATGGACTATCCCTACGGCGTTGGACGTTGACGCCGCCGAGTTCCAAACTGGGGCCATTGTGGAATTCCGTTTGGCGATTCAGATGAAAAAAATGCCAAAATAGAGGGACAGAAGGCTCGATCCGCAGATAAGCTTCACAAAGAACTTGGAACTGGCTCAAATTGCTTATGGAATTGGGTCCCAGATCCTGGAGTCGGACGTTCATGAAGGTCAAAGCGTCCCTAAGAAATTTTGATCCGGGCGGCTTAAAACCCCGTTCCAAATGTTCAACAAAAACTACTATTTCCCCTTCTTTGGGGTTAGGGAGATCTTCTCCCAACCCGGTGCACCATCCAATGACATCTGGAGGATCCAAACAGCCCGCTTTCACATAATTAGCTAAGACGGCATCATCAACCTTGGTAGGAAGCCAGTCACTCTTGAAAACGGCGCCCATGCTACAAGTAAGTAAAAATATGATATTACATGTCTTGGACACCTACTATATGGGATGGAATCGGTTCATTTAACACGCCGAGTACTTTGATTAAAGAAAGATTTAACCCGCCAGACCAAGAGGCCGGGTTGGGTTGCTATGGCGACTTATGGAAGTAGGGTCATTCCCAAAGGCTACGTTTCTGCGGATGGTAAAATCATTTTGTCCTGAAGCACTAAGGGGGGTGAAGACTGCAAACAACTTTTCGCAAACAGTAAATGAGGAATGGATCTACAAAACAGATGTGAAAACCTACGAATATAACTGGGCACGAACAATTTATTATCAAGTGACGTCCCTCGTTTGGTGAAGACATTGTGTCCAAAGATTCGCGAGTATAGCGATAAGTAAAAGTATTCAGGGCACTGGCTACCCAATCGGCGCTCGTGCTAATCGATTCAAGGAAGATGAGCGACTATGAGCAAAAAGCTTCAAGGGTACGGCAATGGCGAAAGCTCAAGCAAGGAACGAACCTACTCCTAAAAAGGTGAATGAAGGCCTAACCTGATGCTCTCGATCGGAGAAGGCCGACGGTGACGGAGATTGTTGAAGAAGCGCAGGGGTCCCGGCAAACGAAGAGATCTTCGGCAGCGGAGATCGAGGCAAGCAACGAGGTGGTCGATGATGATGCGGTGGTCAATGGTGGCGGACGGATCGTCCGCGGTGCGAGGCTTGACGACGGCAACGGCTTATGGGCGGCGCTGAAGTTTCTCGGATGAGGGCGGAAGGTGCGGCCGGCGGCGGAGCCCTCGGGAGACGATGAGGCCTTTTGCTGTGATAATGGGGGGAGACTGACGAGACTGGTAGGTGGGAAGCACCAGCCCTGTCCCCCCCATCTATTTATCAGGACGGGCGCTGAAATCGAGGCGCCGTGAGCGGGAACCGCTGGGGAATAAAAAGATTCGCCATGATGACGTCCGAAGATTTTGGGATAACGATGCACTAAAAGATCCGTTGGGATTATGTTAGTTTTCCCGAGAATCGAGGGATAAGAAGATGCCAACAGGAAATGGTTTGGCGATTCAAAGATTTTTTTTAGGTGTCGGATGGCGAGTCACAATTTCTGACGCATGGAGAAAGGCGAAGGAGTGAATCACCTTCAACTGAGCGAAAGCATTGGCGTGAAAGTTCAAGTCAATCTGGGGCCTAATGTTGGGGATATTACCTATTAAATGACCCGCCCAAGATACCCCGGGTTACCAGTAAGGCGATTCATCCTCTAGGTTATTCGGGCTTCGGCCTGGCCGGTTCTAGGCTGCGGGACGGTTATGATTTTTGGAAGGTCTCCGGGTTTTGAAGGACGGCGACTTAGAGACCACAATGGTCACGAGTTGTAAGAAGGAAGGGACTCTTGTAAACCCTAAGTCCTCAACCTATATATAAAGGCGAGTCCTAAGGAGGAGAGGGTAGGTTAGAAATCATCGAGTGCTAGGTTAGGCGAGTTACGCCTCCCTTGTAATCGAATCCACATCAATACACACAAAGCAGGACGTAGGCTATTACCTCCTCTCGAGGGGCCGAACCTGGGTAAATCGCCGTGTTCCTCCCGTTTAACCCCTTTGAGTCGCCACCAAGGTGCGATGGCTCCCGTACTAAGTCCTTTCACGAGGACATCTGCCGTGACAAAACCACGACAATATCCGTGGTTGAGATGTCTCCTCCACCTACAGAATGTATCGCATTCAAAATACCACTTGGGATAATTGAAATAATTAGGAAAGATTGTTATGCAGGAGATGGAACAATCAATCCTAGTATTCATTTATTGAAACTTACAGAACTTCGTGAGTTGTTTGAGATTTCAGGTTTGACAAGAGATGGAGTTATGAGGAAATTATTTGCCTTGTCACTGAAAGGAAAAGCATTGGAATGGTATAGGCTACTAGATGATTCTCACCTACGGGACTGGGAAGAGATTCAGTCTCTCTTTTACTCCAAGTTTTATCCACTTCATGAAGTCCATGAGAATAGTAATTATGTTTATAATTTCTATCCTCATGACAGAGAGAGCATAGCTCAAGCTTGGGGGAGACTGAAAACTTTAGTGCTAAAATGTCCTAACCATGGGCTCCCCAAAGATTATCCTTATGTGGAGAGTAAGAGTACCTTTTTGCATGTGGATCATGGTAACAATGCTTTATCTGAGACTTACATCGTTGGGTTTATTCATGATCCCACTGAAAATTATTATGATAAGGGAACATATGCTTATAGATATTTCAATAATATCAAATTCCCTCTCTTTATGTTAAAGGTTTTGAAGCTGCAGTTGTTTTGACTTCCTATGCTTATTGCTTTGTGCTTCAATGAATTATTATATTGCAATACTCCTATGCATAGGAATCATGTTAGAATTAAATGTGTTTGGTATTTGATTCTTGATGCTCTCTTTTGTTATACAACTCTTATTCCTACGAGAGCATCATTAAAATCTTAAGCCTATCTGTATGGCTATAAAGAAAGAGTTTTAGGGAGACAACCCTTGTTATCTTTACTTTGAGTTTTTCTACTTTCAGTTTTAGTGGTCTTTATGTGTGTTACTACTGTAGAAACATCATTGTATCTTTATTTTTGAGCTTTGTGCCAAGTTATAGCCTCCGATTGCAAGAAAGTTCAAAAATTGTGACATGTTGTCCAAAAACAAATTCTGTCTGCTTGACGAAAAAATTCGCCAAAAATCACCAGATCATCTTTTTGATATGAATTGTTTTGATAGTATGCTCTCTATAATTGCATTTCTGGCATCTGTTCTGAGTTCTTTTATTTGAGTTGCAGAAGTACCCCGAATAAATTATTTACTACCTGCTCTTCTGTTTTTCATAGATTCTGCCATGTTTTGTGTTTCCATTGTTTTGCAAATCCTAAGCTTGCTTTTTATTTGCAAAAATATTTTGGCAATCATGATAAGTAGTAGCTTTTCATGAAAATCTTTATTTCCAGGAGGTAATGAATTATTTTATTAAGGGAACTAACCACTCTAACCAGCTTATGATGAGTTTTGTATGAAGGGAGTTTTCAAGTATGCGATGGGAGAGATGATGAAAGAAGATACATGAGTGTCAAGCGCTCAACCTTGGGTATGCCCCCATGCACCCCAAGAAATATTCAAGGAGACTAAAGGATCTAAGCTTGGGGATGCCTCGCGTATTCCCTTCTCTATCAACAATCATCACTTCGTCCATCTCCATGCTATATTTTTATCACTTCATATGATATGTGCTATGCTTGGAGCGTCTCGCTCTTTACTTTTTAGTTTTTTTAGTTTTGCTTTCTGTTCATAACAAGTCGGAACCTAGCCTACCTTGTTTGGCAGACACACACGCTCCATTCCACTCTAGAACACAACATAGGTTTTCCTGCTTATCCTTTTTGTGTGTTCTTCATATTTTCGTAGTTACTGTCATGCTTAGATCTTAGTTTTCATGCTTATCTTTTTAAGAGCTTTTATTTAGGTTGCTTCTAGAACTCTCTTGAGTTATCTTGCTTATCTTGTTTAGAGAGTTGGTTCGTTGCACTGAGTTGTGTGTGTTCCATGAGTAGGTAATTTGAGATTGCTATTTAAGTATAGTAGTAACCTGCAATAGTCTTGAGGTATTGATTTGAGTAATGTTTGGACTATTGGTGCCAAGAGCTTGAGCCTATTAGTGATAGGTGTCGTTTTGGGAAATCCATATGTTTTTCAAAAACTAAAAATTAGTTGAGAACTGTAGCTTCTAAATTGATCGCTAACCTCTGGATGGGTTGGAATATATAGAGTACCCTTACGTTACCATGAGTCGAGGATGCGCAAGGATAACCAAACCCCAAAACACTCCTCCTCGGGGTACTTGTCTCTTTGTGAATTTCCTAACTAGATAGAGAGTTACCGATAATAAGTGTATGAGTTCTTCGGACTAATGTGAGTATTCGATTGTTGGCACTTCCACCATCCATATTTTGCTAGCCTCTTCGGTACCGTGCATTGCCCTTTCTCGCTTTGAGAGTTGGTGCGAACTCCGCCGGTGCATCCAAACCCATGACATGATACTCTCTGTCATACATAAGCCCCATTATATCTTTCCTCAAAACAACCACCATACCTACCTATTAAGGAATTTCCATAGCCTTTCCGAGATACATTGCCATGCAACATCCACCCTCTCATGACTTGATCTTCATTTCATACATGCTTTTGCTTGATCGTAGAGCCGCATGCTAGTTGGGCCTTGCCCTCATTACTGCTACATGTATCATTGCATATCCTGCTACACTGACAGAGGCATACATTTGCATACATCATGATAGATTTCACTTGTCTTTATGTTGAGTACTTCTTATAAAGTGTGATGATTTTTCTTTTTATTCATGTAAAACATAGAGTGTTGCCCTTAAGTGAGGAAAAGATCCCAAAGTGGACAAAACAAAAGATCCCAAAGAGGACAAATGAGAGATAAAAAGAAAGAGCCAAAGAGGTCACAAAAAAATGAAAAAGAGAGAAAAAGAAAAAAAGAAATAAAGAAATAAAAAGATAGAAGGGGCAACACTACTATTCCTTTTGAAAGATCCACACTAATACTCCATTGCTATATTGGTACTACATAGATTATCATTCATGCATAACTATGTGGGGACCCTTACACTATAGAACTTGGTTTGCATATTCTAATGATGAGCCTCCTCAAATGAGCTCTAGGTCTTCATGAGCAAACAAGTTGGATGCACCCCCACTAGTTTCATTAGAGAGCTTAACTTAGCTCATGTGTGCATCCGTTACATGGCAATCCCTACTCCTCACATCATATCTATCATCTGGTTTTCACTCACCTATGGTTGTCCTCATTGATGAGAGCCTTTCACACCTTTTTGTCTTCCTTCCCCATCATTGTTGTGTTTGCCATCCTAAGTGCCAACATATCTTGCTTACGCTCATCCATTGCATGAGTGCTCAAAGTCGAAAGGGAGAGGATCATTTTGACTTGTGCCTGACTAGTGGTCTGGGGATGAATAAAAATAAGATTGCGAAGGAGACCAAGTGTGAAATTTTAGTAGATTGAGTTCTCAATAAAAAATATTTTATGATCTCAACCCATCTCGCACTTCTTGCATGCAAACACCATTTGGAGACATTCGAGTCACGGACAGTGAGAGCTTTTGCACCTTTATGTTCTTACTTTGCTAAACTCAATACTAGATATAGACTCTTGCTTGTTATTGTCTTGACTTGAATTGCATATCTTACTTGCCTTACTTTGAAGTTCTTATATGTGTGTTAGCATGTCACCACAGAAATTATTGTGTTATCATTTATCTACTCGAGGACGAGCAGAAATTAATATTGGGGATGTTGATACGTCCCAAATGTATCTATAATTTCTGCTTGTTCCATGATCTTTTGGGTGACATTGTTATATGTTTTGCTATACTTTTATACATATCATTTTACACATATTTGGACTAACCTACTAACTCAGTGCACCCAGTGCCAGTTTATGCTTGCTGATGTCTATTTTGCAGCGGCTTTTACCCAATTTTCCAAAGCCCGAAAAAATCCAGAAAAATATATAGAAAATCAGCGAAATAGAAGCTTCTAGATCACCGAAGTAGGGCCACACGGGGGCCAGGGGCCTCCCAGGCGGCCTGATGGCGCAGCTAGGCCCTAGGCCGCGCCAGGAGGTCGCATGGGTGGGTCCCACCCCCTCCGGTGCCCTCCTTTGGCCTATATTTAGAGTCCCGAGAGGAAACCCTCGCAGACTTTCTGGAATCATGAATTTCTCCGTCGTTCCGCCGCTGCAGCACTTCCGAGATCGGGAGCGTTAGGAGACCTCTTCCCGGCACCCTGCTCGAGGGAGGATTGACCTCCGGGAGCTTCTCCACCGCCATGGTCGGTTCCCAGGCGTGCCGTGAGTAGTCCTCCTTGGACCATGACTCCATGCCCAGTAGCTATGTGATGTCTTCTCTCCAATCTCATGCTTCAATGGTTATTCCTTGTGAGCTGACCTACATGATCAAGGCATCTATGTAATTCTCTTGCTATTCCTATGCTCGGTTTGTTGGGATCCGATGAATTATGAGATTATGTTCAGATTGTTATGAGTTATATATTTGATTATCCTTTTATATTATGTTCCTTAGTGATTCATGCATGTTCTCCGTTGCATTTTATTGCTTTGGCCAAGTAGTAGATTATAACTCCAAGAGGGAGCGGTATGCATGATTGTGGGTTCAGGCCCCTCGATGTCTAGCTTGAATGACAGAAACATGAGACTAAGGGATGTGCTTGTTGCCACCAGGGAGAAAACAACGGTGCTTGTGACCATGACTGCAAGGATTGTTTACCTTACGCATAGTTTGTTAATGCAGTTGTCCATTGCTTTGAGTTTACACTTAGGGTGGGGCTCTCAACTTAATACCGGAGAGATGTTCTGGATAGATATCTCAAGGTGGATGATTAGTAAGTAGATGCCGATGAATAAACGATCTACTTGTCTTGGAGTACTGCCCATTACTATTGAACCTCTAATTATCAAGGAGCATAAATAGCATTGCGGTGCGATCATAATCCTGTCAATTGCCCAACTATGATTTGTTTACCCAAGCATAGTTGTTTATCGTTTTTTGGGAGAGAGACATCACTAGTGAACATCATGTGACTCCGGTCCATATCACCATCATTGTTTACACCTCCATTATTTACCGCTTTCATTTACTTTTCCATTGCAATCACTATTACCTTCCCACTTGTGTTTTGATCCTTTGCAAACTACCTATCTGTACTCGTTGGGAGCAAAGTTATTTGTTGTGTGTGCAGGTCCATGTATTTTGCTAGCGCCAGGGTGGAAGACACCTACTTGTTGAGCCTAGGAGTCCTCCTGGATCGATAAACCTTACAAACTCCGTGTAAGGGAAATTTGCTACTGACTACATCTCCACCTTCCACTTGGGGTAACCAACAAGGGGCGAGAAGTATAGACATCAACTCGTAAGCATACCTCCACACAAATAACAAATCCTCGCAACCCAACGTGTGTATGGGTTGTCAATCCCTCGTTGGTAAAATAGAATGATAAAAGGATAGACTAATAGATGCAAATAAAGTGATGGCAAATAAAACGCAGCAACGTATTTCTGTTTTTTTGATAATATGGATCTGAAAATAAAAGAACAAATAAAATGGAAACGTGAATAGCAAAATAGATATTGTAAATACATAATGTAAAATAAACCAGGGGGGCGTAGGTTTTACTAGTGGCTTCTTTCGAGAAAATAGCAAACAATGGGTCGACAAATTATTGTTGGGCAATTGATAGAAGAGCGAATAATTATGATGGTATCCAAGACAATGATCATGTATATTTGCATCACGCCCAAGACAAGTAGACAAACTTCTGCCTACATCTACTTCTATTACTCCACACATCGACCGTCATCCAACATGCATCTAGTGTATTAAGTTTATGGAGAAATAGAGTAATGCTTTAAGAATGATGACATGATGTAGACAAGATCTATTCATGTAGGAATAGACCCTAACGTTTGATCCTTAATAGCAACGATACATGCGTGTCATGTGTCTTTCTGTCACTAAGATTGACACCGCAAGATCGAACCCATATATCTGATCATAAACTCTCAATTCATCGGAGCCCAAGGCGTGCAAGTTTGAGAGTTTATGCAAAATAGAAAGATCAAGTTGGCTAGACAAAACTCAAATATCGAAGAATAAATACGAGGCTATAATAATCCAGAATGGATATAATTTCATAGATCTGATCATAAACTCTCAATTCATCGAAGCCCAACAAACACACCGCAAAAGGTAGAATTATATGAAATAGATCTCGAAGGGACCATTGTATTGCAAAGGAAAACGAGAGAGAAAGCGATCTAGATACTTCCTACAGATCCGAAGGTCTGATATGAACTACTCACGCATCATCGGAGGATCACCAATGAGGGTGATGAACCCCTCCGTGATCGTGTTCCTCTCCGAAACGGGCTCTAGATTGGATTTCGTAGCTTCTATAACTTGCGGCGGCTGAAATGATTTTTTTCGTCTTTGCTTCTAGGGTTTCTAGATTATTGGGGGTATTTATAGAGCTCAGAGGCGGTGGACGAGGTGCCCGAGGCCCCCACTACTCACCAAGGCGCGCGAGGGGCCCAAGGCGTACCCTGGGGCCTAGTGGGCCGCCTGGCCCTCCCGTGGTTGGCAGCCTTGGCCCTCAAGTTTCCTTCTGGTTCAAAAAATCTCAAAAAAGTTTCATGGCATTTGGACTTCATGTGATATTGATCTTACGCGAAGGAAAAAAAATAGCAAGTGGAAGTGGGCACTATATCAATAGGTTAGACCCAAAAATTGATTAAAGGTTGCTATAAAATGATTATAAAACATCCAAGAATGATAATATAACATCATGGAACAATAAAATTACAGATACATTAGAGATGTATCAAATGCCAAACTACAAGGATCTCAAGCCAATGGAAGTCATTGGAAGGATTGTTGCTCATGAATGTCACTCAAGGACAAGCATGAGTTGCAAAACAAGTCAAGCGGTGCTTACAAAGCTTCAAGTGATACTCTCGCTACTTCAAGTGACAACCTTGTTACAAATGAAGATATAAGCCTCATGGTTAGAAAATTCAACAAGTTCTACAAGAGTAGAGGCAAAGAAAGAGTCTCAAGCTTAAGATATGAGGAGAAGTGTTCATCTAGTCATGACTGAAACTGCTACAATTGTGGAAAGCCTGGACACTAGTCCAATCAGTGCTCGGCTCCCCACAAACAAAGAGAAGAGTCACCTAGAAGATGAAGCTCAATAGATGAGTCACCTTGTAGAGAGAGAAGGAGTAGAGAAGATCGTTATGAATGAAGACACTCCTAGAGAAGCAAGGAATCGAAGAAGAAGGACGAGTACACCAAGAGCATCTCAAGAAGAAGACATCAAGCTTGTGTTGGTGAATGGTTATCCGGCTCCGAGTCCAACAACCAATACGAGAGAAGCTACCACTCCGACTGTGAGTACAGTCAATATGAAGGTGTTGCCGGTCTTGCACTCGTTTCCTACAACTCCTACGACATATTTGATTCACCAAATGAAGGATTTGGAAGGTTCCAAGAAAAAGGTCCCAAGGTATCACACTCCAAATATTTTGACTTTCATAGTGATGATGATGACTTGTTAGGAGAGGATGACTTGCTCTCTGATAAGACTAGTGATAACTTTGAAAATGAACTTGATAGTAATCATGCTAATCAAGAGAAGTCGTATGATGATGATAAGAAAGAGATTGAACGACTAACTAAAGAACTAAACACTCTTAAGTTAGCCCCTCAAACTACTCTAGAAGATCCTAGAGAGCTTGCAAGAACTCATGACAAGCTACGTTTCGAGAAGCTAAATTTAGAGCAAGATCATGTGTTTCTAAAAGCAATCAATGACGATATCTATGCAATGATTATTTCTATAGGCATCACGTCCGAAACAAGTAGACCGATACTTTCTGCATCTACTACTATTACTCCACACGTCGACCGCTATCCAACACGCATCTAGTGTATTAAGTCCATAAGAACAGAGTAACGCCTTAAGCAAGATGACATGATGTAGAGGGATAATCTCAAACCAATGATAAAACCCCCATCTTTTTACTCTTGATGGCAACTGCTTGATGTGTGTCTTGCTGCCCCTACTGTCACTGGGAAAGGTCACCACATGGCAGAACCCAAAACCAAGCACTTCTCCCATTGCAAGAATCATAGATCTAGTTGGCCACACAAAACCCAAGACTCGGAGAGACTTACAAGGATATCAAATCATGCATATAAGAAATCAGCAAAGACTCAAATATATATCATAGATAATTTGATCACAAGTCCACAATTCATCGGATCTAGACAAACACACCGCCAAAGAAGATTACATCAGATAGATCTCCATGAAGATCATGGAGAACTTTGTATTGAAGATCCAAGAGAGAGAAGAAGCCATCTAGCTACTAACTACGGACCCGTAGGTCTGAAGTGAACTATTCACAAGTCATTGGAGGGGCGATGATGATGATGAAGAAGCTCTCCACCTCCAAAGTCCCCTCCGACAGGGCGCCGGGAAGGGTCTCCAGATAAGATCTCGCGGAAACGGAAGCTTGCGGCGGCGGATAAGTATTTTCGAGACTCCCCTGATTTTTTGCGGAATATTTGGGAATATATAGGCGCAAAACCTAGGTCAGGAGGCGGCCAGGGAAGCCACAGGCTCCCTCGGGCCCACATGGCCTGGCCCAAAGTCTCTGTGGACTTCCTCCGTTCGGGAAAAAATCATTTCGGGGTTTTTCTTCCGTTTGGACTTTCCAAAATCAGATCTGAAAAGAGTCAAAAACATGGAAAAACAGGAACTGGCACTTGGCACTGAATCAATAAGTTAGTCCCCGAAAAGATATAAAAAGGGACATAAAACATACAAAGAAGACAAGATAACAACGTGAAACCATCAAAAATTACAGATACATTTGAGATGTATCAATTCCGCCAATGAAATTCACTCTTATTCATTTTGGCAAGAACTATAAGCAATCAACTCCAACCATATGCATTA
Organism: Hordeum vulgare subsp. vulgare; assembly: GCF_904849725.1. NCBI lineage: Eukaryota > Viridiplantae > Streptophyta > Magnoliopsida > Poales > Poaceae > Hordeum > Hordeum vulgare. The sequence continues at coordinate 119,675,976 of NC_058521.1, read as the reverse complement.
GTTCAAGGAGTTACATATTCCCTTAAAGGTAAGCAAGGGACAAGGTAATTAATGTATCTTTGGACATCATCTCACATGCATCTCATTCCATGTCTATTGATATTCTTGCATATGTTCCATGTGCTTTGGGACTAACCCATGTAGGTGAGAAGAGTAAGAAACAACAAGGATTGCTCCCAACTCAAGATGATCTTCACCAATAATGAGCATACACCACTAATACACCTACATGAAGTCTTACACGACAAAACCCAAGGTTAGTTTATCCCTCTTAGGGGGGATGTCACACCAAGGGGGAGCTTTACTCTAAGACTTGAGTATAAGCATCTCTTAAAGATGTGAGCACATTGTAAGCTTTATGTAAAAGTGGAAACCCCACTTGTGCTTAAACGATGAGTATGACCTATGATCAAGTACCCTTACTTGGCTCCTAAGTCAATATAGTCATATATAGATGACCTCGTCATCACCAAAGTGCTTGAGAGATGCTAGAGTGTTTATGCATGTTCACGATGTTTTATTTGACATATTATTGTGTGAGCATGTTGGTATGCATATTTTTCTCTTTCGAGGATATCCAGTTTTTTTATTTGGATTTATATTTTAGTTGGCCAACTGTATATACAAGAATGCCTAAGTAACTCTCTCTAGCTATCTATGATTTCTCGTCTCAAATTCTATTCATGCCACATCACCAAAATTGAGCATGCACTTTAGGGACACTTTGTGTGAGGACCACTCGGAGATCCTTCTTGACAAGGTTGACTTCCAAAACCTCCCAAAGTGCATCTCCGTGTGACAACCTCAAAAACTCGGTCCCACCGAAGCCTAGTGTTGATATGGTTTTCCACTCTCCCTACCACCGATTGGTTCTTTTCAGCCTCATCGAGTTTCACTGTCTACTAATAGTCATGGAACTTGGTGGCACCGAAAAATCCACCTCAGTGTCACCGACAGCCACAGGGTATATATACTCCGTGGACCCGACATTTGAAATAATCCTTCAAACCTCGCTCCCCCATCTCCTCGCTACCGTGCTCTCGTTCCTAGGACTTGATCGATTTTCTTCCGTGCACCCTCGCCACTAGAGTCCTCCACCGTCATCGCCGTAGCGAGATCTTCACCGAGTTAGGGTAAATTCTTGGCCCCTCTTTGTGCTCCCATCTCCGGTTCTTGCACAAACAAGTTTAAATTAAATTTGTCCACGATTGCAATGACTCCATCCAGAAGAATTTTCCCATAGTTTAGAGAACGAAGAAGAACTTAGGGTTAACAGTCTGCAAAACCGAATCTCGGTATCACTGAGTCAGAAAAATCGGTCCTACCAATTTTGGTTTTAGGGCTACTGAGAACAGTCTGGGTGAAACCGAAAAGGGTTGCGAAGTTTCTATTAATGAGAATGTTAGTCTCGGTGGCTCGAAAAATTCTGTCTCGACGGAACCGATATCCCTTTTTGCAGAAAGTTAAACCTAAATTTTTCAGAGTTCAAAACTTGCAAAAATTCTGATTTTTGTGATGCTCATACATTCCAGCTCTTCTAAATCTTTTCACAGGGTCTGCTTGTGTGCTTGGCTGTGTGTCAGTATGTCAGGATCAGAAGATAGTCAGAACAACTTCAGAGAGCCCAGTGCTGAGATGGATTCACGCACTATTTCTTACAGGACAACTTCTGACCCAGGTACACCTAGTTCCCATGGGTTGCCAAAGGCAGCTACCAGGTCTAGGAAGAAGCTTAATTCAGATGAAGAAGATGTTGATTTTTTCCCAGAGAAGATTATTCCCCAGAAGTAGATGGAGAAGACCTCAATCAACAAGACTATGACAAAAGAGTATGCCAGACCTGCTGATGTGAGAGCCCTAGAGGCTACTCAGAGAGGTATGAAGGTCACCCTTGAAGGCCCTTCTTCTAGTCTAGCTAAGAAGTACGGTCAGAAAATAGCTAGGAAGAGTGTAGTGCATGTTGTTGGAAGGCCAACATCCATGTATGAATATCCAATAGAAGCTGTTGAAGGAGAGGAGGAAGAGAATCCAGCTGATGCCCCTCATTCTAAGAAGAAGAAGCTCATGGATGATGCTATGCCAAACAAATCTGCACCCAAGCCTAAGAAGCAAATAGCTCCCAAGAGGATTACTAAGGATATACCACCAGTAGAGAAGAACAAAGGCTCTACATCCAAAGAGTTTGCTATAGAGGAGGAAGAAGATGCATCTGTGCTGATGAAACTGAGACCTCACTTGCCATTGCACAGTGCTGCTCATCCTGTTGCTGAAGACATGAAGAAGAGAAGGGATCAATGTTTGAGGCAGTGTAGGACTGCATATCCATATGATATGAGGAGGAGAACTACTATTGATCCTTGTTTCGACACTAAGGAGCAACAAGATTTCTATGAGATGGTGTTGACAGACAAGAGTCCCACAATCAGTGATATGAGATATGTTGACTGGAATTACATCAAGGACAATGAGGACTACTTTCCTCATGTGAGAGAGAATTCCAGGCTACTTGACATTCAAGATTTTGTTGGCCGAGAGATGACTGCCTGGAATGATGGGATGATTATGCAATTCTATTCAACTTCTCATTTCTATCGAGATGGAAGGATAGTGTGGATGACGGAAGGCCATCAGTATGAGTCTACCGTAGATGAGTGGGCCAATATCATTGGTGCCCGTGTGGCACAAGAGGGAGATTTGGATGTGTACTCAGAACCCAAGACGAATCACTACATAATGGCAAACATGTACAATCCAATGCTCAATCAGTATGTGAAGACACATAAGGTTGGCTCCGTCTATTTTCTGTAAGCAAGAATATTTACAACAAACAACATTATGAGATACACCCTGATGCCTAAGTCACAAGATGACAAGATGATCACAGGTTATTCCATTAACTTGCTACACCACTTAGACACCCACACCCAGTTTACAGTGATGGACTTGATAGCAGAGGCTGTCAAGAGACTATTGCAAGTCAGAAGAGATCTTATGCGTACGCACCATACATTCAGATGCTCATCAATGCCAAGATTGGCAAGCATGCATATCAACTTGATCATCCACATCTGCCACTTCAGCGAGAGTTCAAGGACAATCAAGTTGTGATGGACACCAGCCATCCCAACTCAGCTACATCAAGGCAGGCAATAGATGTAGATTGTCGGGGGGATAACCCCGGGGTAGGCTCATCAAGCCTGCTCCTTCATTTCCGGCCCAATGGACATGAAGGTAGGGAGATTCCCAAGGCCCAAGTCTTCTGACCGGCTAGGCATCGCCTGCCGGCTGGAAGACGAGGCGGCCACCTTTCTGGCCGGCCCGGCATCCCCTGCCGGCTAGAGCGTAGGCGGCCTCCCCTTCAGAGCCGGCCTGGTCCCGCCAGCCGGACTGGGGAGGAGGCGGCCACCTGCGAGCCGGTTAACCAAGCAGGCTAGCTGGCCGAGGATCACCAGTCACATCAGATCGTAGGTCAGGAAAGGACCTCAAGATTAAAGGCAGCTACGCGTCAGCAAAGGTACTGGATCGGGGCGCCCGGTAGGTACGAGCGTCGGCGGCCACGCCGCTGACCTACCCCGGCTCTGATCCATCACCTAGCCTGATGTCGGACCGTCACACTCCCACTCCATTACTGCACTCGGCATGGGGAACAGTGGAGGCAGTCGTACTGCCTGCCAATGAAGAATCTCGCGGGGCGACGCTTGACGTACAACGCGTGCTCAGCGTCAACCTTACGCAGGAGCCCCATTGGCCAGCCGGCGGGTCCCACAGGTAAACGAGACCATGCAGCCAGCGGGCCCCTCATCGACAAGACGAGACCCTTGTGGGCCCCTGTCCAGCCGGCGAAGCAGCCAGTCAGGTACCACACTTGTACCCTTTATCCATATTGTAGGCCGGCGGGTTCGTCTATAAAACCCCCCGGCCGCCCCCCATGCAGGGTGACCGATCACTTGCCAGTCATTCAACACTACACACTCACCAACTAACAGAGAGCGAGGTAGAGATGAGCCGGCTGCTCCCCTCTTCCTCCTCGCAACACAACTCTAGGAGCAACATTGTACTCTGTTCCCATACATCAAACACACAAGCAGGATTAGGGGTGTTATCTCTACGGAGAGCCCTGAACCTGGGTACATCGTGCGTCCCATGCGTGTACCAACCTCGTTCCCAGTACCCACCTTTGTCCTTTCGGTTCTCACCGACTTTAGCCTACCTATGGCATATGTTGCGAGTATTCACCGACATTTGGCGCCCACCATGGGGCCGATCGCGGCATCGGCTGGCTTCACGCGCTGGGCGGGGCCCCACACCTACATCACCGGATGCATTGCGTCCGGATCAATCTGCATGCCCGTGGAGCTCTCTTTCGACGAGGTGACGCCCATGATCATCGACGTCCCCGTCCGCCACGCGGATTCGGACGAAGATTCTGATGACGAGGCGCTCCCTAGCGTCGTCGTCGCAGCTATCGAGAACCTCAGCGTTCTCTTCTACGACCTTCGCCTCAACGACGGCCCACGCTACTTCGGCGAGGACTACGACATTGAGGCGCTCTGCACCAGCCTCAGCAGGCTCTCTATCGCCAAGACGCCTACCCACGACGTTTACCCCAGTAACGTCCTCATCTTCAACGGCCCTCCGCCGTCGGTGGGGTTCTTCACCCCATACCATGTCGCTGCCGTCTCCAACACCGTGGAGGTGATGGTTATCAGCGCCGGCACCAGCACGACTCCCGGCAAGGCCTCTATAGGCGCTGGCGAGCCCGCTGCGGCCACCGCCGACACTCTTCGGGACGCCATCGTCGGCCTGAAGACACCGGTCGCCGCTTCCGCCGACCCTACAAACGCTCGGGCCTCGCTGGAGGAGGCTCTTAAGCGTATATTGGAGGAGGGCATCACCGTGGCCTCGGCAAAACGTCGGTTGGAGGCTACACATCGTGGGTATAACTCCGCATACGGCCTTATTCCGATTTCCGAGGCCCCCAGCCGGCTTGGATCGGTCCGCAGCCGCAGACGGTTCGTCGCCGAGGTCCTGGGCGGGGACCTGCCCACCTACGATACCCCTGCGGCCAACATGCGGGCGATGCAGGCGGCCATGGAGGAGATGGACAGCCTGGAAGGCGAGGAGCGCGCCTTCCAGGAGAAGCGCTCCTTGACGCTGCTAACCAGCAGCACGCTCGGTTCGACCCCGGCCAGGCTCATTCAGAGTCTCCGGGGACAAACTCGGGGGATCTTCCTCGCATCGCCCTTCCGGCGGGAGGGGCGAAGGAAGCCAAGGACGGCGCTCGCAGCACCAGAGCGAGCACACTTTGGGCCTACGTCGTGGAGGCGATGAGGGCGACTCGGGGTATGGAGATCTTCCCCCGCGAAGAACTCACGCATCCGGCTCCCGAGGAGCCTCCCCTCTCGCCACCAGGGCTGGCGCCCCTGCCTCCCAGGACGAGCGGGACGCCCGCCGGCGTATCATCGCCCTGGCCCATTTGGCCCTGCTAGAGGAAGACGGACCCGTCGGTCCGGCTTGATTCGGCCCCCGGATCCGAGGGGAGCCGTTCCCCCGAGGCTTCACCCTGCCTCGAGATACGCCGAAATACAACGGCATGGCCAAGGAAGAAGACTGGTTGATCGACTATACCACGGCCGTAGGCATCGCCAGGGGCAACAAGCATGTAGCGGTTCACTACGTGCCACTCATTCTGGCCGGCTCGGCCCGGACGTGGCTTAACAGCCTCTCGGCCGGCAGCGTCAACTGCTGGGTGGACTTCGATGAGACTTTCGTCCGCAACTTCACCGGCACCTACAAGCGCCCTGGTCGGCCTCGCGAGCTGGCCATGTGCATCCAGAAGGCCGACGAACATCTCCACGACTACGTCACCCGGTGGACTGAGCTCCGCAACTCCTGTGAGGGGGTGCATGAGGTACAAGCCATACAGTACTTCATCGATGGATGCCGAGACGGCACCCTTCTCAAGCACAAGCTCATGTGCTCTGAGCCCACCTCCTTGGCGGTGCTCATGGCCAAGGCGGACAAGTACGCCACGGCCGACTCCGCGATGCGCATCAAGGTGACTTCCTCGGACAAGGTTGTGCCTGCGCCGGCTACTCCCAAGCCGGCTAGTGACAACCGAGGCGGCCAGAACAACTACAAGCGCAAGGCAGATCAGATGGCCAACAACAAGCTAGTGGCCCACGTGGAGGGCGAGGCGTCGGCTTCCCAAGCCGGCCCTCCACGAAAGCGTCGCAATCAGGGCAACCCCAACTGGCTGCCCAAGCAGACTCTCGAGCAGCTGCTCGACGCCCCCTGCAAGATACATTCGGGGGCGGTGCCGTCTACCCATACCCTTCCACAGTGCAGCATCGGACGCCGCCTGTCGCAAGGGGAGGGAATGCCGGCTCCCTCGGGTGCACAGGCGGTACCCCGTGCACCGGCTCCCCATTACGCTACGCTTCCGCCGCCGCCGCCTCGCGACGACGGCCCACACCCTGATGACTACCCGCATCAAGACAGAGCGTTTGTCGTCTTCACCAGTGAAGGCGACGACAAGCACAGCCTGCACCAAAGGCGCACGAGGTAAACGCCACTGTCCCCCCGGTTCCCCAGTACATGCATTGGTCCGACAAACCAATTACATGGAGCCGGGTGGACCACCCTGCGGTGATGCCCAACCCGGGGTCATACGCACTCGTCCTCGACCCCACCTTCGCCTCCAAGAGGCTCACCTGCCGATTCTCCCGGGTGCTGGTCGATGGCGGCAGCAGCATCAACATCCTCTACCTCGACACTCTCCACAAGCTCAGGCTCAAGGAGACGGACGTCCTGCCAACCAGCACTGTCTTCCACGACATCGTGCCTGGGCAGTCGTGCTTGCCCATCGGCAAGATCCAGCTGGACGTCCTCTTCGGCGACAAGGCCCACTTCCACCGTGAGTCCATATGGTTCGAGGTGGTGGACCTCATTAGCCCATATCACGTGCTGCTGGGGAGACCGGCTCTGGTCAAGTTCATGGCTATTCCACATTACACCTACCTGAAGATGAAAATGCTGGGTCCCAAGGGCATCATCACTGTTGTTGGCGACTACAAGAAGTCGCTCGAGTGCGCCCAAGATAGTAGCCGCCTCGCCGATGCCTTGGTGATTGCCGAGGAGAAGCGGCAGATCGACCAGATCGTGGCCCAGGCTACCGAGCAGCCGGCGATTCCTTCTCCTCCGTCACAATCGGTCGGCAAGGGCTCTTTCAAGACGGCTAAAGAGACCAAGCAGGTCCCACTCGACCCTGCCAACCCGAAGCAGTGCATCACCATCGGGGCTGGCCTCAGCCCCAAATAGGAAGGCGAGCTCGTCGACTTCCTTCGTGAGAATCGGGACATCTTTGCATGGTCCCCCAAGGACATGCTGGGTGTCCTGAGGAAGTACGCCGAGCACAAACTTCACGTGCGACCGGATAGAAAGCCAGTGAAACAACCTTTCCGCCGCTTCTTCGAGGGGAAGCCGCGCACAATCGGAGAAGAGATCACCCGGCTCCTTGCAGCCGGCTTCATCATGGAGGTTTTCCACCCGGACTGGCTGGCGAACCCAGTCCTGGTGCTGAAGAAGAACAACACATGGCGAATGTGCATCGACTACACTAGCCTGAATAAGGCCTGTCCGAATGGCCCCTTCGCGTTGCCTAGGATAGATCAAGTGATCAACTCCACTGCAGGCTGCGAACTGCTGTCATTTCTGGATGCTTATTCAGGGTACCATCAAATCAAGCTGGATCCAACTGATTGCCTGAAGACCTCCTTCATCACGCCCTTCGGGGCCTACTGCTACACCACCATTACGTTCGGTCTGAAGAACGCATGTGCGACATTCCAACGCTGCATGCAGCAGTGCCTACTACCACAGATTGGTAGAAACGTCCACGTCTATGTGGATGACATCATCGTCAAGACGAAGCTGCACTTCAGCCTCCTCGACGACCTGCGAGAGACATTCGCCAATCTGCGCGAATGCAAGATCCAGCTCAATCCGGAGAAGTGTGTCTTCAGGGTCCCGGGCGGCAAACTCTTGGGGTTCTTCGTATCCGCCCGCGGCATCGAAGTGAACCCCGAGAAGATCAGCACCATCGAGCGGATGGTGCGGCCGGCTCGAATCCTCGACATCCAGAAGTTCACCGGCTGCTTGGCGTCCCTCAGCCGGTTCGTCAGCCGGCTTGGCGAGAAGGCTCTTCCACTCTACCAGCTCATGAAGAAGATGACAATGTTCGAGTGGAACGACCAGGTGGACGAAGCCTTCCGCGACCTCAAGCGGGTAATCTCGAGCCTGCCAATATTAGCAGCCCCATCTGAAAGGGAACCCATACTCATATACATCGCGGCGACCACTCGAGTGGTCAGCGTAGTGTTGGTAGTTCAGCGCAAAGAGGAGGGCAAGGCCTTGCCAGTGTAGGGCCCTGTCTACTACCTTAGTGAGGTCTTGTCCGCCTCTAAGCAGAACTACCCTCATTATCAGAAAATGTGTTATGGTGTTTACCTTGCTGCTAAGAAATTAGAACAATAATTCCAAGAGCATGCCACCACTGTGGTTAGCACTGCTCCGCTATCAGAGATCATGGGCAACCGTGATGCCACCGGCAGAATTGCCAAGTGGTCCATCACCATGGAGGACCACGACATTCGGTACGAGCCTCGCACCGCCATCAAATCACAGGTGGTGGCCGACTTCTTAGTCGACTGGGCCAAGACCCAGTTCGAGCCACCGCCTCCAGACTCCATGCATTAGCGGATGCACTTCGACGGCTCGAAGATGCGGACAGGGCTGGGAGCCGGCATCATCTTGAGGTCCCCGAAAGGGGACCAGCTCAAGTACGCTCTCCAGATCCATTTCGCCGCCTCCAACAATGTCGCCGAGTACGAAGCACTGGCTCACGGCCTCCGGCTTGCCATGGAGATTGGCATCCGGCGGCTCATATGCTTCGGCGATTCGGACTTGGTGGTGCAGCAGGTCTCGGGCGAATGGGACGCCAGGGACGCTAACATGGCAAGCTACCGCTTTCTCATCCAGCAACTCAGCGGCCCCTTCGAGGGTTGTGAGTTCTACCATGTTCCCAGGGCGGAAAATGAGGCGGCACATACGCTCGCAAATATCGGCTCCACAAGGCAGGCCATCCCAGCCGGCGTCTCCCTCGAGCAAATCCACAAGCCGTCTATGAAGCCGTCTCTGGAGTCGGCATCAATCTTCGTACCGGCCGAATCCACGATACAAGCGCCGTAGGCTCCGCCAGTTATGTCGGCTGCGGACCCCACGCCGGCTGCACTAACAACACCGGCTCGAAATACGGCATCGATTGAGTCTGCGGTGCAAGCGCCGTCGGCTCCACCAACTATGCCGGCTTTGGATCTTAATTCGGCTCCATTGATCCACTCGACTACAACAACGATAACCCCGGCTTTGCCTGGGCTTGAACCCTCCAAGTGGGTGGACGTCATGGAGATAGACGATGAGCCGGCTGCAGCAATAGCACCGGAGACACCATCAGGATCGGGGGCTGCAGAAGCCCCCAACAGTCAAGACGAAGCGGAGGCAACCCTTGTGTCGGCTCCATCATGGGCTCAGGCCATTCTGGCCTTCCTTCTTCACGGCGAACTTCCTCAGAACGAGGCGGAGGCGAGACAGACCCAGCGCAGGTCCGCCGCCTATGCCATCATCAATCGCGAGCTGGTATGACGTAGCACGACTGGCGTGTTCCAACGCTGCATCGAATCAGAAAAGGGCAGGAGATCCTCAGAGACATCCACCAGGGGGAGTGCGGGCATCATGCCGCCTCCAGAACCCTGGTGGCCAAAGCATTCCGCCATGTATTCTACTGGCCCACGGCCCTCGAGGAGGTTGTGGATCTGGTGGACAAATGTGAAGGCTGCCAACGCTTCAGCGCACAAAGCCATATGCCGCCTTCAGCGCTGAAAACCATTCCCTTGTCATGGCCATTCGCCATCTGGGGACTGGACATGGTTCGGCGCTTCAAGACGGCTCGTGGAGGAATGACGCATCTTCTGGTAGCCGTCGACAAGTTCACCAGGTGGATCGAAGCCAGGCCTATCAAGAAGCTTGACGGCCCCATTGCCGTCAGGTTTATCACATACATCTCTGTCTGATATGGCGTTCCCCATAGCATCATCACCGACAACGGCACCAACTTCACCAAGGGCGCCCTGGCGCTCTACTGTTCCAAGGTAGGCATCCGGCTCAACCTGGCCTCAGTGGCGCACCCCCAGTCAAACGGCTAAGCGGAGAGGGACCAATGGCCTGATCGTAGCCGACATCAAGCCAAGGCTGGTGGCCCCAATGGTCAGGTCAGCCGGCTGCTGGATCGAAGAACCGCCGGCTGTACTATGGAGCCTCCGCACCACGCCCAACAGGTCGGCCGGCTTCACTCGATTCTTTCTAGTATACGGGTCTGAGGCTATCATCCCCACGGATGTCGAATTCGACTCACGTCGGGTCAGCCTATACACAGAAACGGAGGCGAAGGAGGCCAGAGAAGACGGTGTGGATCTCCTCGAGGAAGCAAGGGACTTGGCTTTGAGCCGGACGACCATCTACCAACAGAAGCTGAGATACTACCACAGCAAAAGGATCAGGCCCCTCTCTTTCAGGGAGGGAGACTTGGTCCTCAGAAGAATCCAGCGCACTGCCGGCCAGCACAAGCTCTCACCCCCCTGGGAGGGACCCTTCATCATCAGTAGGGCGTTACACAACAACGCGTACTACCTGATTGACGCCCAGAAGCCAAGGAAGCGCAAGAGGGACGACTCCGGCCAAGAAACGGAGCGCCCATGGAACGCGGCGTTGCTTCGCCCGTTCTATTGCTAAAAGGGGGAAGACAAGCAAAGGAAAGAGCATACACATGTATCTTCCTCCCTCCTCAGGGAACAAAGAAGGCAATAAAAAGGACATGCTCCATGTTTCTTTTTTATCAAGAGTTCTCACTCAGTGTACGGGCTACACAGTGTACCACCTCTTGCCGGCTTACTTAAGCCCGGAGGCTACGCAACGCAGCCCCTTGCTAGCTTTGAACAAGCTCGGGGCCTCGCCAGCCGCTCGGACGGTCAAGTCCTTGTAGTCGGGCACATAGTGTACCGGCTGAATCCCGGTCCATCGCTTGACCTGCGGGCTGGCTCCGGTCGCTCGGTTCACGATGTGACGCCGAGTTAGGTCGAATACATGCACAGTCCGGCTATACTTGGAACGACCGGCTCGGGCCGGCTCGATCGTATATACGATCTCCTTCAAGACTCAAGACGACCTCTGACTGCCGGGAACAACAAATATGGTGAAAAAAGCAGGCTCCATGCTTTCTCTTGCTAAAAGAGTGTTCACTCAGTGTACAGGCTACACCGCGTACCACCTCTTGCTGGCTTGCTTAAGCTTGGAGGCTACGCAGAAAAAAGCAGGCTCCATGCTTTCTCTTGCTAAAAGAGTTTTCACTCCCTGTACGGGCTACACCGCTTACCACCTCTTGCTGGCTTGCTTAAGCCCGGAGGCTACGCCACACGGCCCCTTGCTAGCTTCAAACAAGCTCGGGGGCTCGCCGGCCGCTCGGACGGTCAATCCTTGTAGTCGGGCACATAGTGTACCGGCTGAATCCCAGTCCATCGCTTGAACTTGCGGGCAGGCTACGGTCGCTCAGTTCGCGGTGTGACGCTGGGTCAGGTCGAATACATGCACAGTCCGACTATACTAGTGACGACCGGCTCAAGTTGGTTCATTCAAGCCGGCCTCTCATTGGCTTATGTCTTGTTCTTTACATCTTGATGGCTTTGGATAAGAGAAGTCAACCAGGAATCAAAAGACGAGACCATAAGACAACACGCTTGGTGACGAATATAATGCTGAATATATACATTCATAATAAGCATTAGCCCACGGCCCACGCTCGTTACATCCCTCCGGGGGTAGAACGAAAAACACAAAAGGACGCCAGTTACGGGACAGCGGCCTCAGGGGTCGTCTCGGTTGCCGCTCCTGATGTGGTAGCATCGCCGCCTCTGGCTCCTCCCGAGGTAGATGCGCCATCTCCCTCGTTGCGGCCCCCGGCTCCACTGATCCCAGAGTCGGCATACGCCCCATCGCTGGAGGCGGCTGCAGATTCCGCAACCCAGGCCGCCTCTTCGGTGCTGCCATCAACGTAGTAGGGCTGAAGGCCGTGCAGATCCTCAGCGATCACGCCACCGTTCTCGCCCCGCTCCAAGACGAAGTCATCCCAGGCGGCGTACTCAGCGACGGCGCTGGTTCTCACCCGAAGCTCCTCCTCTAGGTCTTGCAGCTCCGCCTCTGAGCAGTCGCGCTCGGAAGCCAGCTTGCCCAAGTTCAGGTTGCGATACCATGACTTGGCCAAGCGCAGGGCCATGTAAGACCCAGACCGTGCGGTGGAGGCTCGCCAGGCGTCCAGGCGCTCTCCACCCGCTGCGAGCCAGCGGGCAAGCCGGCTCCTAGTCGTCGGCTCCGCGCCCTCCGGCCACAGGGCCGCCACCATCGATGATCCTGCAACCTAGAGCTGAGTCACAGACTTGCTCAGGACATGCAGGCGGGCCCGAAGGCCCACGCCAATCTCCTCGACGCTCCAACCGGAGGTAGTATCTACCTCCTGCCCGGCCGTGCGGTGCTCCTCGCGGCACACCTCAACGGCGGTGTCGGCTGCGACCTGGGTCTCAGAGAAGAGATCTGGGGTAAAGATAGCCGGGACGTAAGAACATAGCAAGAGCAGGAGACGGCCAAAAAACCAAATGCAAACAAGGAAGGGAAACCTACGCTGGAAGGCGCCGTCGGTCTCATGAAAGACCTCGAGGACCTCGCGCTCCCGCACCTCACTCGCATGAGTGAGACGGGCGATTTCCTCCTGGAGGGTCGCGGTGGACTCCAGCGCCTTACCCAGCTGCGCTTGTTCCTGGGTAAGGGCTTCATCCTTCGCCCTCAAGGTGGCGTCCTTGAGGTTCGCCTCCTCAAGATGGAGCGAGGCGAGGCGGTCCATGTCAGCAGAGTAGGAGGCTTCCTTCTCCTGCAGCATGGCCTGCAGCCGCTCCAGCTCGACCCGGCCGGCCGCCTCGAGCTCCTTCTTCTCCGCCTGAAGAAGGTCCAACTGTTCTTGGAGCCAACCGCCGGCTTCATGAAGGGCATCACGCTCTGTGGCAGCCTCGCACAGCCGGACTTCAAGCTCGGCGATCTGGCCATCAGCCCCCAGGTGCTCGTCCCGAAGCTCGTTGTACGCCTGTACCTGAGCATCGTATAGCGCCTGCCAAGGGGGAGAGAAAGGGAACATGATTAAGATTCGACCTCGTTAAAAGCATAACCAGCCCGATTCTCGGGGGCTACACCCAGTTGGTGCGCCTGCGCGCCCCCACTGAAGAAAAATATGCAGAAGAAAAAGGCCTCCAAGAGATTCGGACCGGTTGGCAATCAACCCGCCCGATTCTCGGGGGCTACACCCAGTGGGTGCGCTGTCACGCCCCCACTGACGTCAAGGGAAGAGAAAAAGCAAATAAATACAAAAATAGGCAAGGCCTACCTGGGTACGGGCTTCCAGGCGCTCCATGTCGCCGCATACCACGCGGGCCGCCTGCTCCAACTTCGACTGGCCGCTGTCAAACAGTGTCACCAGCTCCGGCACGCCGGAAAGAACGGTGCCGGCGGGCATTCGCAGGCGGGCTGCGTTCGCCGCCCGCCATGACTTCATGGGCCGGCTCCCAGGATGACCCCCTGCCCTTGGCGCGACAGGGCCCTGCTGGGGGACGACGATGGCGCCGGCTCCCGGTGCCGGCACAACGGCCGGCTCGGGTGCCGTCCCAGCCGGCGCTACTTCCTCCACAGGAGGCGGATGAGCCACGTCCGGTGTATCCATGGTCGCCCCTGGGGCGTCAGGGGCCGCGTCCGGCGCGGCCAGATCCAGCACCGGCGCGTCAGGAGCTACTTCGGCCCGGGGAGAAACCGGGATCGTCTCCAGGTCCACCCGCTCAGAGGCTGCCGGCTCAGACGGCTGGGTCCCTTCGGTCCTCGGGGTTGGCGTGGAGGCGGCCTCGCTAGCTGGCTCCTCCACACGGGCGTGTGCGGAGGTGTCCTGTCTAGCCTTCGCACGCTTCTCCGCCAACCTCTCGACCCGGCTGGGGCAAGGCTGATCCACGGCGACCTTCCCCGTAGCCGTGTCCCACCGGTGCTTGGACTCTATCTCCAGCTCCCAGTCGGCAGCATCAGCCGCTACCCAGCCGGCCCGCTCGGCCGCGGAGGCGGTGTCTTCATCTGCATCCTCCGCCTCCCTATCGAGCCAAGCTTCTCAGCAACAAAGTTCATCTCAAAATACGGAAGAGAGAAAAGGAGGAAACCATACCCGACAACTACCGGGACCTGCTTCCGGCCACCGCCACGGAGCCTTTTCGCGCCATCTGCCCGTTGCCCGGCTGGAGGACCCGGTGCCGGTCGCTTAGAGGCCGGCCGGGAAGCTTTGGCACCCTTGCCCTTCCTCCCGGCTAACTCGTCAGCAGCGGTCGCTCCGCCGCCTTGACGCCGGCCGCGCAACGGTAGTGGGCCGGTGACCTCCTCCACCTCGTCGGAGTCTCCTTCGAAGGCTGCATCAGAGCAGAATGAGGCTTCCTCATCATCATCCGTCCAGTCTACTAGGGCGTGCCGTGGGTACTCACCAGACGGCTCGGTCCCGTCCGACTCCAGGGGATCTCCCGTGCCGGCGGAGGAGTCCGAGCGGGGCTCCATCGCATCCTCATCCTCCATCTCGGAGGCGTCGAAGGCCTCCACGTCAGGAGCAGGCTGAGGGAGGGAACCCTGCAGGGTCTGGAACATCTACAAAAAAAAGGAATTCAACCTGGATCAACAAACACCACCGGCTTCAAAACAAAACGACAAAAAAGAAGGGAGAAAGGCTACCATGGGAGGCGGATGAGCCCGGTTGAACGGGGCCATCCCCCACGTCCATTCCCCGCCCTATCCATACGGGCGGTGGAGATCAGGTTCACCCTCCGCGCTACAGCGTCCGAGGTGAGCCTCTTGATGGACAGCCGGCACGAATCAAGCCGGCCGGTCATCTCGGAGACCAGATGCGGCCGCCCTGCAGAGGCAGAATCTGATGGACCACCATGGCGGCGAGAAGGTCGCGGCCAAGGAGGCCGCTCTCCCTCAAGATATCGAGGTGGGCGCGAACGGGCGCCACCTGAGGATGCGGCTTGGGGGTCTTCGCGCCCTAGTTCTGCCGCGTCGGAGGGGCGATGGCGAACGGGGGCATGTTGAGGGCGTCCTGGGCCAGGTCGGTGCACCTCACATAGAAGAACCCCTTCTGCCAATGCTTGATGGAGTCTTGAAAGGCATCTGGGGGAAGCCGGACTTCGGGCGGTGATGCACCAACGCGGCCCCGCACGGCGTCATGGGGCGCGACCCCTTGACCTTCTCCATCTCGGATTTCTCCATGGCGATGGATTACTGCTTGAAGAAGAACAAGCTGCGCCACAGATCGACGCGAGGCTCGATCCCCATGAAGCCCTCGCACATGACCACGAAGGCGGCTAGCTATAGTATGGCGTTCGACGCCAAATGATGCGGCTGCAGGCCGAAGAACTGGAGCCACTGGGCGAAGAAAGAGCTAGCCGGGAGACCGAAACCCCGGTAGAAATGCTCGGCGAAGACCACCACCTCTCCCGCGACAGGTGCGGGAGAGGCCTCGGAGCTAGGGAGGCGCACCGACACTTGGGAGGCCGGGGGCAGCAGCCGATGATGACGGAGCGCGTCGATGAGCTCCGCACCGACATCGCTGCCCAGCTAGGCCCCCTGCAAGGACGCCTGCTGCACCGACGACCTCTTCGAAGAAGATCCCCCGGCCATGGCTACGTGTGGTGAGAGCTCGAAGCGGGCGGAGGAGGTCTCGACAGCGAAGAAGAAGGAGACGAAGGGCGCGGGCTCTTCTTCTCAGGACGCAATGAGGAAGAAATCACGGAGCGGGGCAAGAAGAGGCGGCGAATGGCCTCCTCTAATCCCTCGCGTCCCATTTAAACCCCACGAAGCGTCGTGGGGAGGGGATCCGATGCGCGCCGGACCCCATTAATTCCGTGTATTACGGGCGGTAACGCTCCCCTAAGCCCAACCGTCGTGGAGTAAATCCATAGAAGATCTCCCGCACGGAGGCCGAGGGGGCATCATGGCAGGACCCAGGGCCCAGGCCCGGTCCCGTCAAGCAGTAATCGGCATCATTACGCCAGGCGGGGCCTTGCACATGGCGCTCCCCGGGCCAGTTACGACTGGACCGAAGCGTCGCTTCGAAGCTGCCCTGCTCCAAAGTCGGGGTCCTTCACCGCAAACAACAGCCAAAATATCAAGACATGACAACAAGCCGGTGAGGCTGCACGCCCGCATGCGGCAGACCTCGCCAGCTTCGGGACTACTGTCAGGGGGATAACCCCGGTGTAGGCTCATCAAGCCTGCTCCTTCATTTCCGGCCCAAGGGATATGATGTTAGGGAGATTCCCAAGGCTCAAGTCTTCTAACTGGGTGGGCATTGCCTGCCGGTTGGAAGACGAGGCGGCCACCTTTCTGGCCGGACCGGCATCACCTGCCGGCTAGAGCGCACGCGGCCTCCCCTTCAGAGCCGGCCTGGTCCCGCCAGCCGGACTCGGGAGGAGGCGGCCACCCGCGAGCCGGCTAACCAAGCAGGCTAGCCAGCCGAGTATCACCAGTCGCATCAGATCGTAGGTCAGGAAAGGACCTCACGATTAAAGGCAGCTATGCGTCAGCAAATGTACTGGATCGGGGCGCCCGGCACGTACGAGCGTCGGTGGCCACGCCGCTGACCTACCCCGGCTCTGAACCATCACCTAGCCAGATGTCGGCCCGTCACACTCCCACTCCATTACTGCACTCGGTGTGGGGAACAGTGGAGGCGGTCGTACTGCCTGCCCATGAAGAATCTCACGGGGCGACGCTTGAAGTGCAGCGCGTGCTCAGTGTCAACCTTACGCAACAGCCCCATTGGCCAGCCGGCGGGTCCCACAGGTAAACGAGACCATGCAGCCGACGGGCCCCTCATCGACAAGACGAGACCCTTGTGGGCCCCTGGCCAGCCGGCGAAGCAGCCAGCCGGGTCCCACACTTGTACCCTTTATCAATATTGTAGGCCGGCGGGTTCGTCTATAAAACCCCCGGGCCGCCCCCCATGCAGGGGGTCTGATCACTTGCCAGTCATTCAACACTACACACTCACCAACCAACAGAGAGCGAGGTAGAAACGAGCCGGCTGCTCCCCTCTTCCTCCTCCCAACACAGCTCCAGGAGCAACATTGTACTCTGTTCCCATACATCAAACACACAAGCAGGATTAGGGGTGTTATCTCTACGAGAGCCCTGAACCTGGGTACATCGTGCGTCCCATGCGTGTACCAACCTCGTTCCCAGCGCCCATCTTTGTCCTTTCGGTTCTCACTGACTTTTGCCTACCTATAGCATATGTTGCTAGTATTCACCGACGCAGATGCATCTAGAAATGCTCCAGCTCTAGCTCCATAACTCAGAACTAGAGAGGAGCTAATTTCATTTCTTGTCAGCGCCATCCAAGGGATGGAGAAGAGCATTTATGAGATTCTGCTAAACCAGAAGAGCCTTGAGAGAATCATGGAGACTAAATTCCATGATCTGGATGTCAATGTGATGGAGTTGACTACAACTGTTGAGCAGCTCAAGAATGAGGTCGATGCAGTACATATATCCCATTCCAGAAGTGATGATGAAGAGTCGCCTCTTCCCACGACTACTCAGTTCAGAACCTAGTCTAGGTCTGAAGCTGTGTCAGTGACGGAAGCAAGACCAACTTCATCAGCTCAAGCATCACCGCCTTCAGCTCCAACTCATGCAACTCTAGTGTCTACACCTCCAGCTCCAGGGACATCCGTAGAAGCCTTTGTCGACGATCTTCTATCCACTCCATCAACTGTTAACGGAGGAGATCAAGCCTAGAGAGATGATTAACTTTAGACCTTTGAAATTTTTGATAACTTGTTGCCAAAGGGCGACAAGTGTATAGATCATTAGAGCTTCGAGAGAGAGAGAGAGAGGTTTGCCTTTTATTTTCTCTCGTTTGGTTTACAAACATTTGGTCTTTTGGATGACTTAAACTTTTGTGTTTGATCATACGCTTTTTTTGTTGATGCTACTATGTTATTACTTTGAGATATCTACATTACGATCATTCACTCATTTGTTTGGTGTTATGTGCATTACTGTTCATTCATATCATTTATGCGCACTACCAAGATGTATGTGACATGGAATAGTGACCCATAATCCTAATCGGTTGTGCATTTTCATTCAAATGGAAATTTACAATAATGCACAAATTTAGCGGGAGCTCTTGCTATTCACATACTTCTCAAAGCGATGATGCTAATAATTGATTATATCATGTGTTGAAGCTTTGACATGTATGATGTCATCAATTACCAAAAAGGGGGAGATTGAAAGCACATTTTCCCCTAAGGTGGTTTTGGTAATTAATAACAACATATGTGTCATTGAACTAATGATCTTATCCAAGTATTTTTCAAAAAGTTCAAAAATGCATTGCCTAAAGGATTATGAGGAGAAAGCCCTTGATGCAAGGAAAGGAATATGATTTGCTCAAGCTTCAAGAAAGAGGACTCTACATTTTACATTTGTGAGAAATTACTTTTGAGTCCATAGGAAAGCCAATACTATTAAAAGGGGGTGAGGTATTATGATGAATTGGTTGCTCAAGTGCTTAGAGATAGCCACCAAAAATACTCAACATTTCTCTCACAAATATTTCTGTCCAAAGCCTTCAAAACAAAATCGGTTCCACCAAGAATTCCATTTTGGCCCTACCAATTTTTCTGTGAGATATCCTATGGCAAACCCTAATCTCTTGGTACCACCAAGTTTCATATCGGTGCCACCGACAGCATGTGACCAACTTTCTGGTATGTCGATTTCAAGAATCAGAAATTCTGAGTTTTTAAATCGATCTCACCAAAAATTGGGAACTTCCCTAGGTCATCCTATCTGTACCACCGAGATTCATATATTGGTCTCACCAAGAATTCAAAATTTCCACATTTAGTGCAACTCGGTACCACCGATATTCATTTCAGTGTCACCGGATTGAGTAATAATGTTGTAACGGTTGGATTTGGGGACATGCCTATATACACCCCTCCACCTCCTCTCATTCGTAGAGGAAGAACAAAGAACACATACACACTTGCCTGGTCCATTTTTGTGAGAGAGAGCCACCAACTCATGTGTTGAGATGAAGATATTCCAATCCATCCATTTAAAACTTGATCCCTAGCCTCCCCAAGTTTCTTTCCACAAAATTTATGTCTCCTACCCATGCAAAATCTATGAGAGAGTGATTAAGTGTTGGGGGGATTATCTTTTGAAGCACAAGAGCAAGGAGTTCATCGTTCTACCACATCTATTATCATTTGGAGGGTGGTGCCTCCTAGATTGGTTAGGTGTAGCTTGGGAGCCTCCTACTTCGTGTTGTGGAGTTGAACCAAGAAGTTTGTATGGGCAAGGAGATCACATACTTTGTGAAGATCTACCGTGAGTCGGGCTAGTCATGTGTGGACGTAAGCCCTGGTGGAATAGACAAGGCTACTTCTTTGTGGACCCCTTGTGGGTGGAGCCCTCCGTGGACTCTCGCAGTTGTTACCCTTCATGGGTTGAAGTCCCCACTAACGTGGATATACGATATCACCACCTATCAGAACCACGCCAAAAATCATCGTGTCAACCTTTGGGTTTGATCTTCCTTCCCTACGCTCTACATTACATTTGCATGTCTTTACTTTTTGCTACTATACTCTTAGATGTGCATGTGTAGGGTGAAGTTGACTAGTCATAATTGCTAAAATTGTCCCACAACTAAAATTGGGAAAAGGCTAAGTTTTTATTTGGTCAAGTAGTCTAATCACCCCCTCTATACATACTCCGGATCCTACACTGCTAGAGGTGGACGGGTAGCCGTTGTGGTGGTTGCATGGTCGAAGGTGACTACACCACATCTTCCTACGGCAGGGACGGCTCAGGTGACCGTGGTGGTGTGGGCGCCCGATACGTCTCCAACGTATCTTTAAATTTGTTTTTTCCATGATGTTACGTTATCATTCTTGGATGTTTTATGATCATTTTATAGCAACTTTATATCGTTTTTTGGGAGTAACCTATTGACATAATGCTAAGTGTCATTTGCTGTTGTTTTTTGTTTTTTTTCTTCATGGAAAATCAATATTAGATGAAGTCCAAATGCCATGAAACTTTATAGAGATTTTTTTGGACCAGAAGGAAAGTTGGGAGTAAAGGATGATCACCAGAGGAGGCCCAGACAGCCCACTAGGTACTAGGGCATGCCTAGGGCCCCTCGCGCGGCGTGGTATCTAGTGGGGGCCTCGGGCGTGTCACGCATAAGATGCAGTCCTATCCTTATTTTGGTGCGAGGGCCTCGACAGGGATAGAAACGCATCTCGTCGTTTCGTAAGAATGGATATCGTAACAAGTACATGTACTGAAAAGATGAGTATAAAGATTTGGCTTACACTCGCCACAAGCTACATCAGAGTCACATCAGTACAATACATATAATCATCATGAAGAAGAGCAGGGTCCGTCTACGGACGAAAACAAACAATAAAAGAACGACGTCCATCCTTGCTATCCCAGGCTGCCGGCCTGAACTCTTCCTAGATGGAAGAAGAAGATGAAACTCTAAATGCACAATCATCGCACTCAAGTCAAAGTATCGCTTTACCTATACCTGCAACTAGTGTTGTAGTAATCTGTGAGCCACAAGGGACTCAGCAATCTCATTTCCAAAGGTATCAAGACTAGCAAAGCTTAATGGGTGAGGTATGGTTAAGTGGTGAGGCTGCAGCAAGCGACTAAGCATTTATTTGAGGTGGCTAACTTATGAGTAAAAGAATAAAAGAGGGGAATGATCTACGCATAGGGGACGTGAACTACCCATGATCAAATGAATGATCCTGAACACCTACCTACGTCAGACATAACCCAACTGTGTCCTCGATCGGAGAAGGAGCTCACGAAAGAGACAGTCACGGTTACGCACTCAGTTGGCAAGTTTTATTAAAGTTAACTTCAAGTTATCTAGAATCGGATCTTAAACAAAGTTTACACATTGCCACATAACAGCGAGCATGGCTTTCCGAAAGATTTAAACCTGCAGGGGTGCTCCAACTAGTCCATCACAAACTACCACACGCTGCAACAGATTGACCTCAATGAGGGAAAACCCGTGATATCCTCAGGTTCCTATTGGAAAACCTCAACCTCGAGATAACCCAAAAGCATCCTCGGAATCCCTCGCAGAAGCCGCTCGAGAAAGGTAAAACAAGACCAACAAGGCCACCCGACGTGTCGACGATCCCGATAGGAGCCGCGTATCTCATTCTCTAGACACGAGGGATTGTCCAAACTTCCGGTAGGCCAATCACAGAGTTGCCCCTGGTAGCCACCGACGGTTGACAGGTTGGACCAACACTCATGCAGAGCATTTGCCCGGGGGGTTGATTAATTATCCATGGGGTCCGGAAAGTCCCTTTGCAATTTTATTAGATTATAAGGCAAATATAGTACCAATGTTGGGCCTTGCCAGGCGAGTTTTATCCCAAAACAAAAATCTAGGGGGACCCCATAACAACCCCAAGCATGTTAGGAGCGCTCATTTATGGAACAGAACACCATTAGCTGAAACTAAGGCGACAAAAGTGGAACAAAACACCAGGCTAGAAAGCCGAGCCTTCAACGTTTTACCAAGTATATAGGTGCATTAAATTAAATAGCATTAATGTGGTGATATAACAAGGAACCCATGTTATCACATGGAAGCAACTGCACCTGCAACTAGCAACCCTAACAGATGGTTAAGCAAGCGGTAGCATAGCCAATCAGTGGTTTGCTAGGTTGTATAAAGGTTGAAGGTTTCATGACAATGTTGAAAGGCTGACATTTAACAGGTGGTAGGCAACGAAACATAACAAAAGAAACAAGACAACTAGCATGGCATTGATTGTAATGGTATCTAGGGAAATGATCGTCTTGCCTGAGACCCCGCTTGGAAGAAGAACGACTCCGTGAAGCAGACGAACCGACGTAGTCGAACGTATCCTCACATTCCGACATGCTTGCGGAACTCTATTGAGACGACACAAACCGTAAATAAGAATCAACACACGATATTCACCATGACACATGCACAACATGATGCAAAACACATATGATGCATATCAGAAAATTTTAAGCCCCAACGTCTCTTATTCA
Organism: Hordeum vulgare subsp. vulgare; assembly: GCF_904849725.1. Taxonomy (NCBI): domain Eukaryota; kingdom Viridiplantae; phylum Streptophyta; class Magnoliopsida; order Poales; family Poaceae; genus Hordeum; species Hordeum vulgare. The sequence continues at coordinate 119,653,659 of NC_058521.1, read as the reverse complement.
CCTAGGTGAGCATGCAATCAGTGTGTAGGCGCCATATAAACGTGTAAACCTTAGGAGGAGTAGGACACCTCAAAATAAAAGCCCAGATGGCTCATCATCCGTATGGTGCCCTGCTCATTGCGATTGAAGGCCGAACGTGATCCTCCAGAGCAAGTCGATAAGTACTTTACACCGCTAAGCAACCATTCCATTCAGGTGCCCAAGCAATCAGATCCTCGCCCATGCGCGATGAGGCCTTGATCGTCACTACCTCTTCTGTATCAACATGAAAGAAAACCTCCAGTACTAATGTCACATCCCTGATCCCCATTAGGGTTTAGCAAGCTTGAGCTCATGTTTTCTTCCATTGCATCTTAAGAATTTGAATTGCACTCAAGGAAGGAAATGAAATCCAAAGCAAAGTAAGGAAAACCAAAGCAAAACCCTAGCCACCCCTTATTCAAAACGTTTCAACAAGTGCCAAATCAATGAACCCAAAATGGCCATTAGAAAAGTTCATCTTTTCTGATAATTGTTGAAAACAAGATATCACAAATGAAACATATTTTCAAAATACTTTTGGCATTTTAAATTTAAGTTAAAAGCTACTGAAATCAATTTTATATTTGATTTCAATTTTTCCAAAGTTTCCAAAAATGTTTAGAACTTTATGTGTGGTTGGAAATATTCCAACTAACACTCCAGTATAATTCAAACTATTTTAGGGATAGTTTTGAGCCAAAAATAAAACAAAACAAAGTCAGTAAGTAAATAAGAGAAACAAAAATGAAAGAAATAAGAAAAAAAACCTATCTAACCTATACCTGAGGCCCGGCCCACCTTTTCTCTGTCGTCTACCTCGTGCCAGCGAGCAGCAGGAGGTGGCCGCCACTCCCTCCGGCGCGGCTAGGCACCTGCGAGCCTGCCTGGCCACCGCATCGCGCTGGCGCGAAGGGGATAAGCTCCCCGAAGACCTCCCCGTGCTCATCCCCTCGCCATTCGCCCCTACTCTCTCCCCCTCTCGGCCACCATGACCACGAGCTCGAGCTCGAGCTAGCCGTCACTCCAGCCTCTCTTCCTCTCTCCTGGTCCACACAACAGCTCCGCCGGAGCTCCCTGAAGCTCCTAAGCCAGTCGCTCGATGCCGAGAAGCTGTGAAACACCGTGACGCCGTCATCTTCCTCCTTGGGTCACCGGAGCTCGCCGCCGTTGTTCTCCCTCCTTAGGCCATCCTCGAGCCTGCTCCCGTCGCCTCTGCACTCCTCGTGAGCTCAGGGTTCTTTCCCCCAAGTTTTCCTGCTCGATTCCTTCCTCTAGGCCCCGATTCCACCGGAGCCTGACGAGATCCGCCATGGGACCTCGTCGCCAGTAGCCCTCCAGTGATCTGCTGGTCATTCTGAGGCCACCAATGGCTTCAGTGTGCTTCGTAGGTGATGTAGGAGCCTAGCCCCGTGCGTGTTGATCCCCATAGCAGTGCCCCCGATGATGCCCGAGCTTCGGCCGACGCCGAGCTCGTCGCCGGCATCCTCTCTGGCCATTTCACCCCCTGCTGCGTGCAAAAATGGAACCACGGGCGAAGTACCGTTCGTCTGGTGCCCTCGGCGTGAAGTTTGGTCACCGGAATGAAAATCCCGAGCCCCTCCGCCGTCTCTGTGGTCGTCGGAGGCTCATCGCCGGTGAGATCCACCTCGCCGCCGGTGGATCTGACTCCCCTGAGTCATTGGCAAGTGGGGCCAGCCCCTAGGCTAATTAATATTAGCAAAATAAAAAAAAGATTATTTTAAAACCTAAAAAGACACTAACATGTGGGTCCAACCCTGATAATTAGTTAATTAAGTTAAATGTAAACTAAAAGCTGGCCAGAGTCACTGACCAGTGGGTCCCACTTGTCACGTTTGACTTTAAATGGCCAATTCGACCTGCTGTTGTCATGCTGATGCAATAAAGCCTTTTCTGTTTAAAAATAATTCCGGAATAAGTTCGTAACTTTGGGAATTTATAGAAACTTGAATATAACTCCAAATTTGACAAATAATATATGTAAAAGGATCAGAAAAATTCTAGGAATCCAATGGTGCTATTTTCATGCATGAAAAATAAAGTTATGAAACATCATCAGGTCAAATCAATTAAAAGAATTTGATAAATTATAATTCAAATGATATTTTAATTATGACTTCAAATCAAGATCACCCAAAAGGTTCTGTTAGTCATCTCAAACCATGCTACATTGCATCTCATGCATCATTTTGTTGCATCTGTTTGATATTGATTGATTGTTGTTATTCCGGTAGGCTCCGCCCCTCCGGATACATCTGATTATACGACTGACGGATATCACCCCTCTGCTGAGCAACAAGGCAAGAAACCATTTTGATCATCCCGATAAATCCCATGTTCTCGGTCCTGCTCTTACTTATTGCATTAGGTTCGAATGCTTCAAATGCTTCAAATGCTTTGAACCCACGTTAGTTGAACCCACTTCCTTTGCGTGACATGTCCTTGTCACAGTAAATAGCTGAACCTTGCAACCTAGCATACCTGGTAGATGCTTGAGCCATGATGTGCCTTATCCTGCTATGCATGCTATGCTTAGAGTTGTGTATGGTCTGTCATCTGGGTGATGAACAGGATCCGTGCGGCTTACCCTCACATAGGCGATAGACCTGGACTAAGTATTAGCATGGTTAACGGTCGTGGCCGACTCCCTCGCTGGGCTTCCACTTGAAGGTTGCCGAGGTGCATGACGTGCACATAGCGATAAGTGGTGAGAGCGTGTGTGAAGAAGTACACCCCTGCAGGGTTATGATCTATTCGAATAGCCGCGTCCACGGATCTGGACTACTTGGAAACATATGTTGGTCACGGATAACTATAATGGCTACTCCTAAAATTGTCAAGATAAGTGTGAGTGTCGTGGATGGCATTTCCGTAGGGAGACGGAATGATTCCATGATGGAGTATTGTTGTGGTGTTAGTGGACTCGTGTGCGAGAAATCAAAGTTGTCAAAGTTAGTTGAAAATGTAAGTTGTCTAGCCAAGAGTCAAATGTTGGCTTTTCGCAGGAAACCCCACAACTCCTTGTTGATACATTGCATGAGTAGATAGATTATCCTAAAGTCTTGCTGAGTACTTTTGTACTCACGTTTGCTTAATAAATTGTTGCAGAGGTTGTTAATGACCCTAATGGAGGGTTCTATCTAGACGTTGACGACGACGAGTAGCTGGTGTCCCAGCTACGATCTGGCCCTAGGTTGGGTCTGTAGATAGTCAGGCCATGTGCCTTTATCTTTCCATCTGTCTGTACTCAGATAGTTTTAATCTTCCGCTGGCTTGTAAGACTTGTGTGTATAACTTGTGATGATGGGTCGTGAGACCCCTATCTATGTAATATTATGTGTGAGGATCTTTCGAGCCTTCAAAATAAAGTTTGTACGTGTATGGTTATGTTGTGATGCCATGCGTATGTGTGTTGTACTTGATATGTATGGGGTTCGAATACCTAGTCGTATGCTTTAGTAGCACTCCTTACAGGGAAATGCCCCTTTGTGATTCCATCGAGCCATGGTAGTTCGCTACTGCTCCGGACACATTGGTTGACCGGCATGTGTCCTTGTTAGCTGTTGTGTCTGTCCCTTTGGGAAATGTCACGCGTATGTAATGGAGTCCTTGTAGCTTGCTACGACTCGTCGACATTCGCTGATGACGGACACCTGGTTTGCTGGGTCATGTATGCATGTCCCTGTACAGAACTGCCGCTTGAGTTTATGACTAGACATGTCGATCCGGGTTCTTTGACATTGGATTGCTAGCGACACAATTGCATACGCGAGTCAAAAGGCGCAAACTGTCCTGGCTAAGGTAAGGCTGTAGCTGTGGGGATAACTGTGCGTGAGACCGCAAAGAGATGCGATGTGTTACAGGCTGGATTCCTATGGCTTAGGATCGGGGACAGACAGCGTTAGTATCAGCGCTTGACTGACTATAGGATTACTAAGCAAAACTGGTCGAAGTTGAGTCTAGAATTGCTTTAGTTATATATAAGGGAATCACTACTGAAATTCAGAAATTTGCCGTCTGCCAAGGCGGACGGCAAAGGGGGCAACCACGGACGGCAAAGGCTTTGCCGTCTGCCCCCTCATGGCAAAGTAGACGGTAAAAAAATCCGGTGAAGAGGCTCTTTGCCGTCTGCTTTCACAAAGCGGACGGCAAAGAATCTTTGCCATGAGGGGGCAGACGGCAAAATAACTGGGACGACATATATTGCAACGTCCCCGTTAAGTGTTAACGGCAGGCCTCCTCTCTTTGCCGTCTGCCTCCCCCCCTTTGCCATGTGGGGGCAGACGGCAAAGAGGGGAGAGAGAGGGGGCAGATTCCCTCTTTGCCGTCTGCCTCCCCCCCTTTGCCATGTGGGGGCAGACGGCAAAGAGGGGAGAGAGAGGGGGCAGATTGCCTCTTTGCCGTCTGCCTCCCCCCCTTTGCCATGTGGGGGCAGACGGCAAAGAGGGGAGAGAGAGGGGGCAGATTCCCTCTTTGCCGTCTGCCTCCCCCCCTTTGCCATTTGTTGGCAGACGGCAAAGAGGGGAACCAGCCCCTTAGTTATTTATTTTTTGTTATATCCAGCATTTCTAACAATAATCAGGATATATATATATATTTGACATAAATAAATTTCTTTCCGTACTCATAACCATATTAAAATAACTCTCATCCATAGTGCATACATATTATGGAAGTTACATCCGTACCAAACCATATATTACACCAGTTTCATCCACGTGCATACAAAGTTTCATATATTCATATACTACAATAGTTTCACTACAACCCATGGTACAATAAATAATCTTCAAGCATTCCATCAACCAAGCTTCCCGTGAAGTGAAGGTAATCTGCAAAATGACAAATAAGAAAGTTAGAAAAATAATACTAGATGAAGTAGTGTATATATAGGTTATTTCGGAGAGAAATTAGCTAAGTATAGACCATTTAGGAGCTAACTAAGCTAATTATGTCATTTAGGTGGAACCCTAGCTAACTATAGGAGAAGAGAAAGAGAAGAAGAAGTAAAAGAAGGAGGAGGAGGAGGAGAAGGAGAAGGAAGAGGAGAAGAAGAAGAAAAAGGAGGAGGAGGAGGAGGAGGAGGAGAAGGAGAAGGAAGAGGAGAAGAAGAAGAAGGATAAGAAGGAGAAGAAGAAGGAGAAGAAGGAGAAGAAGAAGGAGAAGGAGCTCCTTCTCCTTCTTCTTCTCCTTCTTCTCCTTCTTCTTCTCCTTCTTCTTCTCCTTCTTCTTCTCCTTCTTCTCCTTCTTCTTCTTATCCTTTTGTCCCCTTCTTCTTATCCTCCTCCCTCTCCTCCTTCTTCTTCTCCTTTTTCCTCTTCCTTCCTTTCATTTTCCAATTTTTCTCTTCTTGTCCCCTTCTTCGGGCTAAATTGGCTAAGAATGCCTTTTTGGAGCTAATTATGTCATTTTGAGGATAATTAGCTAAGTATAGGTCATTTTTTATTAAATAGGACATTTTGGAGCTAACTAAGCTAATTATGTCATTTCGTAGGATAATTAGCCAATTTAGCCTTTCTTGGATAAGTCTAAGCTACGTAGAAGAAGAGATAGAGAAGAAGAAGTAAAATAAGGAGGAGGAGGAGGAGGAGGAGGAGAAGAAGAAGGAAGAGGAGAAGAAGAAGAAAAGAAGAAGGAGAAGGAGAAGAAGAAGGAGAAGGAGAAGGAGGAAGAAGGAGGAAGAAGAAGGGGAAGGAGGAGCTCCTTCTCCTTCTCCTACTTCTTCTCCTTCTTCTTCTCCTCCTCCCTCTCCTCCATCTTCTTCTCCTTTTTCCTCTTCCTTCCTTTCATTTTCCTCTTTTTCTCTTCTTGTCCCCTTCTTCGGGCTAAATTGGCTAAGAATACCTTTTTGGAGCTAATTATGTCATTTCGAGGATAATTAGCTAAGTATAGGTCATTTTTTATTAAATAGGCCATTTTGGAGCTAACTAAGCTAATTATGTCATTTCGTAGGATAATTAGCCAATTTAGCCTTTCTTGGATAAGTCTAAGCTACGTAGAAGAAGAGATAGAGAAGAAGAAGTAAAATAAGGAGGAGGAGGAGGAGGAGGAGGAGAAGAAGAAGGAAGAGGAGAAGAAGAAGAAAAGAAGAAGGAGAAGGAGAAGAAGAAGGAGAAGGAGAAGGAGGAAGAAGGAGGAAGAAGAAGGGTAAGGAGGAGCTCCTTCTCCTTCTCCTCCTTCTTCTCCTTCTTCTTCTCCTCCTCCCTCTCCTCCTTCTTCTTCTCCTTTTTCCTCTTCCTTCCTTTCATTTTCCTCTTTTTCTCTTCTGGTCCCCTTCTTCGGGCTAAATTGGCTAAGAATGCCTTTTTGGAGCTAATTATGTCATTTTGAGGATAATTAGCTAAGTATAGGTCATTTTTTATTAAATAGAACATTTTGGGGCTAACTAAGCTAATTATGTCATTTCGTAGGATAATTAGCCAATTTAGCCTTTCTTGGATAAGTCTAAGCTACGTAGAAGAAGAGATAGAGAAGAAGAAGTAAAATAAGGAGGAGGAGGAGGAGGAGGAGGAGAAGAAGAAGGAAGAGGAGAAGAAGAAGAAAAGAAGAAGGAGAAGGATAAGAAGAAGGAGAAGGAGAAGGAGGAAGAAGGAGGAAGAAGAAGGGGAAGGAGGAGCTCCTTCTCCTTCTCCTCCTTCTACTCCTTCTTCTTCTCCTCCTCCCTCTGCTCCTTCTTCTTCTCCTTTTTCCTCTTCCTTCCTTTCATTTTCCTCTTTTTCTCTTCTTGTCCCCTTCTTCGGGCTAAATTGGCTAAGAATGCCTTTTTGGAGCTAATTATGTCATTTCGAGGATAATTAGCTAAGTATAGGTCATTTTTTATTAAATAGGCCATTTTGGATCTAACTAAGCTAATTATGTCATTTCATAGGATAATTAGCCAATTTAGCCTTTCTTGGATGAGTCTAAGCTACGTAGAAGAAGAGATAGAGAAGAAGAAGTAAAATAAGGAGGAGGAGGAGGAGGAGGAGAAGAAGAAGGAAGAGGAGAAGAAGAAGAAAAGAAGAAGGAGAAGGAGAAGAAGAAGGAGAAGGAGAAGGAGGAAGAAGGAGGAAGAAGAAGGGGAAGGAGGAGCTCCTCCTCCTTCTCCTCCTTCTTCTCCTTCTTCTTCTCCTCCTCCCTCTCCTCCTTCTTCTTCTCCTTTTTCCTCTTCCTTCCTTTCATTTTCCTCTTTTTCTCTTCTGGTCCCCTTCTTCGGGCTAAATTGGCTAAGAATGCCTTTTTGGAGCTAATTATGTCATTTCGAGGATAATTAGCTAAGTATAGGTCATTTTTTATTAAATAGGCCATTTTGGAGCTAACTATGCTAATTATGTCATTTCGTAGGATAATTAGCCAATTTAGCCTTTCTTGGATAAGTCTAAGCTACGTAGAAGAAGAGATAGAGAAGAAGAAGTAAAATAAGGAGGAGGAGGAGGAGGAGGAGAAGAAGAAGGAAGAGGAGAAGAATAAGAAAAGAAGAAGGAGAAGGAGAAGAAGAAGGAGAAGGAGAAGGAGGAAGAAGGAGGAAGAAGAAGGGGAAGGAGGAGCTCCTTCTCCTTCTCCTCCTTCTTCTCCTTCTTCTTCTCCTCCTCCCTCTCCTCCTTCTTCTCCTCATTTTTCCTCTTCCTTCCTTTCATTTTTCCTCTTTTTCTCTTCTGGTCCCCTTCTTCGGGCTAAATTGGCTAAGAATGCCTTTTTGGAGCTAATTATGTCATTTCGAGGATAATTAGCTAAGAATAGGTCTTTTTTTATTAAATAGGACATTTTGGAGCTAACTAAGCTAATTATGTCATTTCGTAGGACAATTGGCTAATTTAGCCTTTCTTGGATGAGTCTAAGCTACGTAGAAGAAGATATAGAGAAGAAGAAGTAAAATAAGGAGGAGGAGGAGGAGGAGGAGGAGAAGAAGAAGGAAGAGGAGAAGAAGAAGAAAAGAAGAAGTAGAAGGAGAAGAAGAAGGAGAAGGAGAAGGAGGAAGAAGAAGGAGTAGGAGGAGCTCCTTCTCCTTCTCCTCCTTCTTCTCCTTCTTCTCCTTCTTCTTCTCCTCCTCCCTCTCCTCCTTCTTCTCCTCATTTTTCCTCTTCCCTCCTTTCATTTTTCCTCTTTTTCTCTTCTTGTCCCCTTCTTCGGGCTAAATTGGCTAAGAATGCCTTTTTGGAGCTAATTATGTCATTTCGAGGATAATTAGCTAAGTATAGGTCATTTTTTTATTAAATAGGCCATTTTGGAGCTAACTAAGCTAATTATGTCATTAGATGGAAGTCTAGCTATTTTGGAGCTAACTAAGCTAATTATGTCATTAGATGGAAGTCTAGCTATTTTTTATTAAAGCACTAGAAATAACATACCTAAGTTAGGGTGAAGCACGGTGGCTCTGGCTTGTTTCACCTGGAGAAGGCTGCCCTGGAGAAGGCTCGACTGTAGAAGGGTCGTGCGATGCGTTTCGGGACATATTCTGCACCAAACATCGTTTGCAATGTGTAGTTAGCATGAGGACACTCTTAAGATCACTCCACTGAAATGAAACTCACCGTCCCCGCCACGTTAATGACTGGCATCGGCGGAGGGACTTGGCCGTTCTTCTCGCACATAGATTGTACATTTGGTTTCGACAAGTCAAACTTTTTATTTATTAATGAAACGGACATTCAAATGCAAGATTTGAAATAACATGAAGAAGAAACTTACCACGAAGAGCTCGTATATGGCCCTGGTAGATGCTTCATTCCGTGCCCTCTCCGCCTCCACCAATGCAGTCGTCCTCTCCTCCAGCTCCCTAATTTCCTTATCCTTCTCCGCCATAGCCGCCTGCATTGCCGCTCTCTCTTTCTGAATAGCAGCCTGCAACACAACTCATTGTTAGCAGTGTAATCATATTGGTTCCAACGCACAACATAATGCGGAAAGATAGTTGAGTCCATTAAACTAACCTCGATGGCGAGCTCGACTAGCCGTGGACGACGTGTTATCTCCGGACAAGAGCTCGATTGGCGTGCCTTTATCTGCCGGAGAGTGCTAGGACAACGTATAAGGCCGTCTCCAATGGCGATCGAGCCATGGGGCCTCCCGTTGCCAGCTATCATCACCAGCTCTGGATCAATAGGCCCCTCGCTCGGGTTAAAGTCCTCCCCTTTCCTCGCCTTCCCGTGATCTCTGTACTTCACGAGCTTGTCGTGGGAGGAGATGTTGGTGAAGTTTTCTGGATGCTCGAGGTCAGACTCACAGAATGCCTTGACCTTCTTGTACGAGGCAGTATGGGCCATCGCATACAGGTCGTACATCTGTGGCGCCTCCGTCTTATTGTGACGCGCCTAAAAGAGAGAGAGAGCAGAAAATTGTATTGGTAAAGGGCTCAAGATAGCATGAAGAATGAATTGCATGAGGCATGAAGCAAACCACATACCCAGTTCTCGCCAAATTGGATTAAGTTGACGCTCCCTTGATGGTGTGGCACGCCAACCATTTTGCCACACCTCTCCTTGGCGTTGTTGTGGCTGGTCTCCCACGTTTCGGAGCACCACTGGTCCACCAAGGCCTCCCAACAATCCATCTTATCCACACACCATCTCGGGGGCACCTAAGTTAATAAAGAGAAATTTGAGTGCGTAAGAACCAAATCAAGGAAACTAACTACAAAGCCTTAATAATATGTAATTACCTTCATGTAATGCTCCTTCTCCATCTTAGCATCACGGCACTTCGCCTTATCAATCCTAATACGCCGCGTGGCATAGTAGTCTCGAACAGCCTGCACCCGAGCCTCGTGCCGGAAGTTTTGAAGTAGGCGGCGACATTTGGTTTCGATAACCTTTGCCGCGTTGTCCTCGTATCCCTCCTCACACCTGTAGAAGGTCTGCAAACGAGACAACACCGATTAGTACAATAAATAGCTATGGTTAATTTATAATTATGTGAAAGAGAAATTACCCAGAACTTTCGGATCACCATGTCCGCCCTCGTGGCACACAAAACACCGTCGATATCCACCTCCGGCGGGGCCGGGGCACCCAAGTAGTGCTCCCAGGTCATCCCTACCTCTCGCTCCCGACCGGGCAACGTAACAAACCCTGGGAAGTTTTGACGGCAAAGAACACCGAGGACGCTGTTGGGCTTGCGGACACCCTTGGCAACAATCCAACCCCTACAGTATGACAAATTAAAGCCAAAACATTAGATATTTGAGAAAACGCGAAGGCAAAAGGTTAAATAAGAGTAAATTAACTTACTTGTCCCCATTTGGCCTAATCGAGCACCTCTGCTCGGGGGTCGCTGGCACGAGCGGGAGCCCCGAACTACCACGCTGGTAGACGGTATCCCCCTCACCCAGCTCCTCGTCGCTACCAGCATGGCCAGTTGGCTCTGGCCAGGGATCCCACTGGGTCTCTTGGGACGTACCCTCATCCCTGCTGTGCTCCGCAGTCGTGTGGAAGGAAGCCTCTGGGACACGAGTCTCGTGGGTCAAAGGCTCGTCGAACTGAGGCTCGTCGACCCGAGGCTCGTGAACCGAAGACCGTGTAGCCTCCACCTCAGACGAATCCACCCTAGAAGTCCTCCTGTGCTCAGGTGAATCAGCTTGGGGTGGTGGTGGAGACCGTGTAGCCCTACCTCTCCCGCGGCCACGTGTACCTTTAGTACAACATAAATACCAACATGAGTAATAAAATGTATATAAATACCAATATGCATACAACATGAGTACAACATAAATACCAACATGAATACAACGTGTACCTTTAGTGCCTCTCGGCTTCGCGGGTGGTCGACCTCCTCTCACGGGGGCCGCTCCTTGCATAGTAGAGAGCAACACTCTCCGAAGAGGCGAGGCAGGAATGGAAGTACGCATCCCATCACCCGCCGACGAAGAAGCAGCCGCGGCATGCTTTCGACCCTTTCCCACCATCTTTCAACACCTGTCATGACAAAGAGTAAATGAAATTAGTACAACATAAATACCAACATGACTAATAAAAATTCAATACCTAACATGAACTCAAAATTTATATATAGTATAATAGTTGAATACCTGACATGAACTAATAACAATCGTCCTCGTCTATATATGCTTCGGGGTCAATAAATGCATCATGATCATCACTATCATCAATAAATGCATCATCATCATCACTATCTAGAAGAACATGTGGAAGGCCACCATTATGTAATCGGTCAAGAAGTGACAGGTCATCCGCAGCAGTAACCTCTTCTTCTTCCAGCTCTTCCTCTTCGGGCTCAGGGGTTAAGACGGATTCACTATCGCTGTCTACTTCAATGTTCTGGGGTGAAGTAGAGCGGTTCTTGAAACGTTTCTTGGACATACGTGTTTCTTGGAAGAATTCTCCTTCATATGTGTCTGGGTTAATGTGAGGTTCGTAATCCTCTTCATTGAGGGTAGGTGGTCTAAAATGTGGTGGCACTTCATAAACGACATCCCAACCTTTGAGATTTGGATCAGTTTGGCAGGCCCACGGTAGATAGAAAACTTGTGTCGCCTGTTGAGCCGTAATATAGACATCGGGAACATCTAAGTGGGTGTTTTGGTTGATTTCGACTAGTCCTATATGTTCATGAGTCCTTCTAGTCTCCCTCGGCTCAAACCAATAACATTTTAAGACTACGACGGTCGGTGGGTTTTCACCATAGAATAGAAGTTCATAAATTGCTTCAACCCTTCCATAATACTCGGTGTCTCCTTCGCCGATAGCAGAGACAGAACAATTTTTAGTCTTTAGGTCGGGCATAGATAGCTCTTTGCCAAAGGTACGAAAGTGATACCCGTTGATGTTGTATTTGTGAAATGAACGGACCTTATAGTCAAAACCATTAGCGATTTGTCTCAACTCGGCGTCCATAGACTCTCCATCAGCCTACAAGTTTAATACGAAAGAATGGATGCATTAGCCGCAAATTAGACCAATAAGTCAAATGGGCCCTTAATGGTAATTAATTACCCTTTGTTTGAACTAAGAGATGAAACCAGGATAGTCGCCTCCATGCTTTGCGAGAAGCTCATACTCTTCGACGGAATCCTTTTCGATGACCGCTCCATCCGAGAATTCGGCGCCGTATCGACTATATCAAATATCCGGGAATAAGAGTGGTTCAAAGCAATTAGAAGTTGCGGAACAATAAATTACCGAGAACTTACTCGATGTACGGCCGCACTTCTGTTAGGTTGGTGAAGATATACAATGAAATGGTCCGCCATTCTTCGACATCCAACGATTTCCCTTTCGAAGCACCGGATGGTGCGAGCTTACCTTTGAATAGGCTGAGGTTGGATCGAACTTTTTCTCGATCGCCATCATTGTACCGAGGCTTCGGGTTATGCAAATGATAATTTTTGGCTTCGTAGTGTGCTGTCACGAAGTTTGCCGCCTCCTCAGTAATGAATGCCTTGGCCATCGATGCTTCAATTCTACGTTTATTTTTACACTTAGCTCGAAGCGTCTTCTGCATCCTCTCAGTTGAGTAGCACCATCGATTTTGAACGGGCCCCCCCATTCTTTCCTCGGTCGGGAGATGCAAAATCAAATGTTGCATTGGATTAAAGAAGCCCGGTGGAAAGATCTTTTCTAATTTGCAGACCAACTCCGGCGCCAACTCTTCCATTTCATCTAGCACGCCAGGCGATAGTTCTTTCGCACAAAGAGAACGGAAGAAATAGCTCAGCTCTGCCAGTACTAGCCATTCATCCTCAGGGATAAAGCCACGCAACATCACCGGCATTACCCGCTCAATCCATATGTGCCAATCATGACTCTTGAGCCCAAATATTTTCAATTTCTCAAGACTCGCTCCCCTCTTTAGATTCGCAGCATACCCATCGGGGAACATCAACCGCATTTTCACCCACAATAGCATTTCCCTCATAGCTGCCTTTCATGATTGAACCATGCCTTTGGCTTCGCTATGCTTTTCTTTCCTTTCCGTTGTCGCAAGTTTTGCAACGGTCTATCACATAGAGCCTCCAGGTCGATTCTAGCCTTAGGATTATCTTTTGACTTCCCCTCTATGCCGAACAATGTACCAAAAATGGCCTCCGCAATATTCTTTTCAGTGTGCATCACGTCAATGTTGTGTGGGCAAAGGAGGTCTTTGAAGTAAGGGAGATCCCATAAGCATGACTTGTGAGTCCAGGCGTGTTCCGTATTATACCCTTTGAAGTATCCTGGACGCAAAGGATCGGGTCGTATCATTCTCTGCCTAGGTTGAATTGAGCCTTCAGAGCCATTACTTGCGCGATGGCATCCAGCTGACAAAGCTCAGTCTGCTCGTGGAGAGGACGTTTTGAAGACTCCAGCATTTCATAGAAGGCCTTTGTAGATTCCTCCATCTCATCGTCCGAATCCCGAGCATCATCAAAGTCTTGCACCATGTCTTCAATCCCGGTACCATGCTCGTCGGTGCGACGACGAATCACCTCACCTCTGGCACGTTGGTCAGACTCACCATGAAAAGTCCACACCGTATAATTAGGCGTAAAACCCCACTTCTACAAGTGTTTACCCATTTCAAACTCTGTCTGCTTTTTCCAGTTGTCGCAGTTGGGACAGGGGCACCATGTTTTTTGCTGGCCATTTGCAAATGCGGCTCTCACAAACCCCCTGGTTTTTGTTAACCATTCATGGGTCATGTCTTTCTGACTAGGGTGACCAGTGTACATCCAAGCACGATCACTCATGTTGCCTAGCTACCTATGGGGGCACAAGAAATAAATACATAATTCATCATCTATATTCATACGCTAATCAAGTTTGTCAGTTTTATTACGTCCATGCAACCTACACGCTAATAGGTAAAGATAGGTCCTAATCCCACCCGAGTATGTGTAGACTGGGTTCGTTTTCCCATGCTCTGCTCCAGATGCGACGCAGAATTTCGGCAGCACCTCCCCGCTGTTCTCCTGATACACGTCTCGGCAATAAGCAGAGAGGATGTGTACCCGGAGAACAACAGGGGAGGCACTGACGAAATTCCGCATCAGATCCGGAGCACAGCATACGGGAAAACAAACCCAATCTACACATACTTGGGCTGTCCATGGATAATGTTGGACAATTCGAAAGGATGGCGGTTATAAATATGCAAAGAAATGCATATTTATAGATGTCGCCCTTTCGAAGAGGAGACGCATACTGGTCACGCATACTCATGATTGAAGAAACCTATAGCTAGCAAGTTTCATCGGCACGAAGACCGGGACAGAGCAAATTAAGGGGGTAGGAGGAGAAGTCATTTGTGCTCACCAACAAACGCAAGGGCGGAGCTCGTCCAACGCACGTGGAGGTCGTCGAACAACTGCACATTGAAATTCACCCGATCAACACAAATACGATGTTTTTATAATTAACATGATCGGAAAATATGTGACCTAACTCATAATTTACAAAACTATGACCCCGTGGGCCTCTGGAAGGCCGAAAAGCACCTTCTCGTTCAAAAGAAGGCAGAAGAGGTGTCGGGGGTCGGGGCTTAGTGGCGTCGGGAGTCAGTGCCGTCGAGGGTCGGTGGCATCTGGGGTCGGGGGGTTAGTGGCGTCGGTTGTGGGGGGTCAGTGGCGTCGGGGGTCCAGGGTCAGTGGCGTCGGGGGTCCAGGGTCAGTGACGTCGGGTGTCAGTGGCGTCGTGGGTCGGGGGTTGGTGGCGTCGAGCGTCGGGGGTCGGGAGTCGTGGGCCGAGGGTCTGGGTCGGGGGCAGTGGCGTCGGGGGTCGAGGGTTAGTGGCGTCGGGGGTCGGGGGTCGGGGGTCAGTGGCGTCGGAGGTCGATGGTCGGGGGTCAGTGGCGTCGGGCGTCAGGGGTCGGGGGTCGAGGGTCAGTTTCGGGGTGCCGGGGTTCCCTTTTCCTCTTCTTTCTTCTTCTCCTCTCTCCTCTTTTTCTTCTTCTTCTTCTTCTTCTTCTTCTTCTTCTTTTTTCTCCTCCTACTCCCCCTCCTCTTTTTCTCCTTCTATTCTTCTTCTTCTTCTTCTTCTTCTTCTTCTTCTTCTTCTTCTTCTTCTTCTTCTTCTTTCTCCTCCTCTTTCTCCTCCTCCTCCTCTCCTCTTCTTCTTCTTCTTCTTCTTCTTCTTCGTCTTCTTCTTCTTCTTCTTCTTCTTATTCTTCTTCTTTTTTCTCCTCCTCCTCCTCCTCTTCTTCTTCTTCTTCTTCTTCTTCTTCTCCTGCTTTTTTTCCTTCTGCTTTTTTTCTTCTAACCTAACTAACTAACCTAATTAGCCTAATAATCTAACCAAATAAACTAACTAAATTACCCTACATATAATAAAAAACTAACCTAATAAACTAACTAAAGTAATTAACTTTTTTAAAAAGAAAAACAGGAAAAACTCACCGGCAGGGGGCGGCGGCAGGGGGCGTCGGCGGCAGGGGGCGGCGACGGCAGGGGGCGGCGACGGCAGGTGGCGCGGGCACGCAGCAGGGGGCGGCGGCGGCAGGGGGCGCGCCGCAGGGGAGGTGCCCTCTCGGGGAGGGGATCCCACGGGGAGGGGGTCGCCGGGGGGTGGGCTCGCCGCGGGGAGGGGGTCGCCGCCGTGGAGAGAGAGAGTGGTCGGGGTGAGAGAGAGAGAGAGTGAGCGAGGGGGGGGGGGTAACGGCCGTTATAGGGCTGCCCCTTTGCCGTCCGCCCCCCCGACGGCAAAGGGCCGTATGGCAGACGGCAAAGGGCCGTATGGCAGACGGCAAAGGCCCGCGGACGGCAAAGGCCCCCGGATTTCGGACACGGCAGGCATGGGACCCACGCGTCCCCTTTGCCGTCTGCCCTGGGGCTCTTTGCCGTCTGCTGGCAGACGGCAAAGGACCCACACATGGCAAATAGTATTTTTGCCATGTGTCAGTTCTTTGCCGTCTGTATTGTGTCAACTGATGGCAAAGAGGTTCTTTGCCGTCAGCCAGCAGACGGTAAAGAACTGGCTGACGGCAAATTTCTGGATTCCAGTAGTGAATTGTTTGTGGAAGGGAACGTAAGACTCTTGCTTCTCTTCTCAAGTTATATTATTCTGGTCATCCTCATCTTTTCTGTGTGGTTTAAGGACTAGGTTACTTATCTTTCT
Organism: Hordeum vulgare subsp. vulgare; assembly: GCF_904849725.1. Taxonomy (NCBI): domain Eukaryota; kingdom Viridiplantae; phylum Streptophyta; class Magnoliopsida; order Poales; family Poaceae; genus Hordeum; species Hordeum vulgare. The sequence goes on along the minus strand of NC_058521.1, from coordinate 119,637,598 downwards.
CTTAGGCTCGTGTTTTTCTGATCGGTAGATTATAGGACAACGAGTCGAGAGTTGCTTTGAGTTTTCCTTATTTCAAGGAAAAGAAAGTAATTTTGGATGACCATGGAAATTGAACTTGATAGTTGAGTGGTTATGCTATCCTATCTTTGTGGGTTGTCTCAAATTGTTTTTGAGCATTTACAACCGTTATGCTGCCCAAATATTGTCTTCAGAGCTTTAATGCTTTTGCATTACTCTCTATTTTCATATGCGTGGCCGTCCTTCTCGTCAGGTGGTCCGTCTGACTAGGTGCATTGATGTGGCAGGTCATACGGCCATGCTAGTCAGGATGATGTCAGTAGCCGGTTACCGCTTGTACCCAGAGTACACAGTGGAGGAGCAGTACCGGGATTTTAGTCAGAGTCGGTATCTCTGCACTGTTAGGGTATTCCCAGATTACCCTGGAGCTGAGGAGCCGATCCATTGGTCTTATGGATTGGGGGTCACTGTTGACATGGCAGTACAAGATGCTGCCTATTCAATGCTTACCATCATGAGGGGTAGACATGCACTCCTACAGAATTCAGAGTTCTGCTATGTTCCTGCCTCTCAGCCAGGAGAAGAAGGATACCTCAATGGGGTCTACATTGATTCCTCTATGGAGGATCCGCTATTGCAGTCCACTGCTGAGATGCTAGAGAATAGAGACAGGGATGCTCGTGCCCTTCGTATGGATCTCTATGCTACACGTGTCCGTCTGTGGACGGCTTTGACACAACTGACACCTGTAGTCCAGACAGGGTATGGAGATATGGAGATGCTGAACCCTGTTAGGACCCATCTTCCGGTTCATGTTGACTGCCTGCTATTGGAGGAGTCACTCCTCTTCGGGGACCTCTACTACCACCAGTCAGGGGACCAAGGCCACACCCGTGCCCATACGGTTCCCAGGGGTCTCAGGCTCGAGTATTTCCTGATCTGCAGGTTGAGCTCTCAGGTCATGGAGGCAACCTTTATGAGATGTTCTATGCGGATGCCTGAACCCGTGAGTGGAAGGATATTATGGTAGTAGATATACTTCCACAGTCCTGTGTGTCTTGCGGAGTATGCTTATGTCGAGAGATGAATTCCGGAGGCATAGATAAATAATGGATAGGAAGTTTGGAAAGCCTCTGATGAGTTGTGTCATCTTTTCAGTAGTTTGCTCTTCGGTTAAGCTTGTACTGAACTATGTAATGGTGTGTATGAACCATGGTGTATATATAGTAGTTGCTTGTTACCATGTTGTTCGGATGTTCATTTCCGCATTCCATGTGTTCAGTGCATTCTTAATCCATAGTTAGTATTGATGTTGATATTGGTCTAAGCTGTGAGTTTGTTTGTCAGGATGGTGTTCACCAGGTTGAATCGTTCCCCTGCTCATGAGCAGGGAGAGGGTAGTCAAGCATCGCAGGAGGAACTGCCTCACCCGCCCTCTTTGGCGGAAGTTATGCTTGAGGCAGAAAGAAACAAAAGGGAGACCAACCGTTTGCTACAGTGTATTGAGCAAAATACGGCCCATCAGCCGAGGAATGATGCAGTGTCCCCCAATGACTTCGTGAAGTTGAATCCTCTGAAGTTCCATCACTCCGTTGACCCCCTCGACGCTAATGACTGGTTGTGCAGTATATCGTGCAAGATTCGCTCTGCAAATGTTTCTGAGGCTGACAAGGTGACCTTTGCGGCGTACTTTCTCGAAGGACCCGCCAATCTGTGGTGGGAGAACTTTGAAGCTATGCGTCCTGCCGGACCAGCAGCCACATTGGCAGACTTTAGTGCAGCCTTCCGTCTGCACCATATTCTAGAGGGTCTGATGGACAGAAAGAGAGTGGAGTTCTGTGCATTCACCCAGGGAAAATTGACCGTGGATGCCTATAGCCGCGAGTTCGGTAACCTCGCCTGCTATGCGACTGAAGAGGTGTCAACTGATGCCAAGAAGCAAGCAAGATTCCGCAAGGGTGTGAGCCCTGAACTTTGCCGTGATCTGCGCCTCCATGAATGTAGAAGCATTCAAGCTCTTGTCAACAAGGAGATCAGTGCCGAGACTGGTCATACCGACTATGAAGCCACAAGGAAGCACTCCCGTGACTCTGGCTCGTCATCTGGTTCAGCAATCCCAAAACATAGGCTGTGGGTTCCAAATAGTCCTCTGCCGCCAAGATATACCCCGAGGCCATCCTACGTGGCTCCTCAGGCGAATCAGACCAACCCTCCAGCAAAAACCTATGGTGGTCCAGGTAGCAATGTTGCACCACGTGCCAATCAAGTGATCTGTTACAAGTGTGGACAACCAGGGACAACCATGGCACTATTCCCGAGAGTGTCCTTAGAATATGGGTGCCAAGCAACCTGGAAAGTCCGTTGGGCAAGGCAAGTCGGGCAAAGCTTACTATGTGAAGCCAACTCCTACACGTGGCCATGTGAACTATGTTTCAACAGAAGAAGCTGCAGAGGATCCCGATGTTATACTGGGTATGCTTCTTGTTAATCATCACCCAGCGTCTGTTCTTTTTGACACTCGGTCATCTCATTCCTTCATTTCAGAAAGTTATGCACAGTTGCACACCATGTCTTTCTGTGATATGCCAATCCGATTGGTTGTCCAAACCCCTGGTAGTAAGTGGCAAACCTCCAGGATAACCTATGACCAAAGTTGTCAGAATCGCAATTCTGAATCGGACCGGAGTTTCATTGCTAGGATCGTGAATCGTAGAATCTTAACTATCAGGATCATAGAAACTTAGATTCTATGAGGAAAATCGTAGAATCGGAGGTGCTATTTTGGATGGTAAGATCGTAAGATTCTAAGACTTAAGTCACGATTCTCACAACTTTGCCTATGACAATGAAATTCTAGTAGACAGGCTAATTTTTTTAGCATCTTTGATAGCCTTGAAATCTTCGGATATCAATATCATCTTGGGTATGGACTGGATGTCGGCCCATTATGCCAAGATTGATACTCATTCTAGAAATGTTCAGCTTACCCATCCCCCGGGTGAGATAGTCAATGTCTCTACTCGAGTTGCCAAATGCCAACTCTATTCCCTCAATGCCAACCCTATTCCAGAACTTGAAGACATTCTGGTAGTCCGTGACTTCCCGGATGTTCTTCCAGAGGAACTGCCAGGAATTCCACATGACACAGATGTAGAGTTTGTGATAGACCTTGTTCCGGGAACCGTTCCAATAGCTAGAAGACCTTATAAGATGGCACCCCTGGAGCTAGCTGAACTTAAGAAGCAATTAGATGAGGCCTTGAATAAAGGATTCATTCGTCCTAGCACTTCTCCTTGGGCTTGTCCCGTCCTCTTCGTTAAGAAGAAAGATGGAACAGATCGGATGGTTGTAGATTATTGACCAGTTAACCTGGTCACCATAAAGAACAAGTATCCGCTCCCCAGGATCAACGATCTGTATGATCAGCTCGCTCGATCCTCAGTCTTTTCCAAAATGGATTTGAGGTTGGGTTACCATCAAATAAAGATCAAGAACGGGGACATTCCAAAAACGGCTTTTGTCACTCGTTATGGCCAATACGAGGACACCGTCATGTCCTTCGGTTTAACCAATGCCCCAGCCACCTTCTCTTGCTTGATGAATTCAATCTTCATGGAGTATTTGGATAAATTCGTCGTAGTATACCTCGATGATATTCTCATCTACTCGAAGAACGAACAAGAACATGCCGAGCATCTAAGGCTGGTATTGATGAAACATCGGGAGCATCGCCTTTATGACAAGATCTCAAAATGTGAATTCTGGTTACCAGAAGTGACCTATCAAGGTCACGTAATCTCTGGTAAGGGTATTGCTGTCAATCCCGAGAGAGTTCAAGCTGTCCTTGATTGGACTCAACCTGCATCGGTTAAGCAAGTTAGGAGTTTTCTTGGTCTAGCGAGGTATTGTCGCCGCTTTGTCGAGAATTTCTCCAAGGTTGCAAAGCCTCTAACTGAATTCGTCAAGAAAGACAAAAGGTTCGAGTGGACAGCACAGTGTGAGCATAGTTTTCAGGAACGGAAAAGACGCCTGACTTCCGCACCTTTGTTGCTACCACCAGATTTCTCTAAGGACTTTGTTATCTATTGCGACGCCTCACGACAAGGATTAGGTTGCATTCTTATGCACGATCGTGATGTGATTGCATACGCATCTCGACAGTTGCGTCCACATGAGGATAATTATCCCACACATGATCTTGAGCTTGCAACAGTAGTCCATGCACTTAAAACCTGGCGACATTACCTTCTTGGTAATCGTTGCGAAATATTCACTGATCACCAAAGTCTGAAATATATCTTCACCCAGCCAGATTTGAATTTCAGGCAAAGACGGTGGGTTGAGTTGATCATGGATTACGACTTAGGGATAACTTACACCCCGGGGAAGGCCAATGTTATGGCTGATGCACTAAGTCGTAAGTCTTATTGTAACAACTTGATGCTACAACGAGGTCAACCACATCTCTATGAGTAATTTCGGAAGTTAAATCTTCACATTGTTCCTCAAGGATTCTTTTCTAACCTGGTAGCGAAGCCTACTCTTAAGGATCAAATCATAGCTGGCCAAAAGCGTGATAAGGGTATATTATGGATCAAGGGGAATATTATTAGCGGAAACGCTAATGAATTCTCCATGAATGATCAAGATGTTGTGTTCTTCCAGAATCGTCTAGAGGTTCCTAAGAATTCACATCTAAGGCAATTAATCCTTAAGGAGGCTCATGATTCTCCTCTCAACATTCATCCTGGTAGTACTAAGATCTATCAGGACCTACGCCAGAGGTTTTGGTGGACTAGGATGAAGATAGAAATTGCTGAGTTCGTTGCTAACTGTGACCTTTGTCGTCGAGTTAAGGTAGAACATCAAAGGCCTGCTGGCACCCTTCAACCTTTAGCTATTCCTGAATGGAAATGGGATAAAGTCAGAATGGATTTCATCACCGGATTTCCCAAGACCAAGAAAGGAAATAATGCTATCTTTGTTGTCATTGACCGTCTTTCCAAAGTAGCTCATTTTCTTCTAGTTCGTGAGAGTATAACAGCTAGCTAGCTAGCAGAGTTATATATCTCTCGAATAGTGTCTCTTCATGGTGTTCCTCTAAAGATTAACTCAGACTGTGGAAGTATCTTTACTTCTCGCTTCTGGGAGAGTTTTCAGAATGCCACGGGGAGTCACTTATCTTTTAGCACTGCTTTCCATCCTCAATCAAGTGGTCAAGTAGAAAGGGTGAATCAAATACTAGAAGATATGCTCTGAGCTTGTGTTGTGTCGTTCGGTATGAATTGGGAGAAGTGCCTTCCATTCGCCGAATTTGCCTATAACAATAGTTATCAATCAAGCTTGGGCAAAGCTCCTTTTGAAGTTCTCTATGGACGAAGATGTCGAACACCTCTTAATTGGTCAGAAACCGGAGAGAGGCAACTCTTTGGTCTGGATATGATCCAGGATGCAGAAGAGAAAGTTCGCATTATTCGTGAAAAGTTGAAAACAACCCAGTCTCATCAAAAGAGCTAATATGATCTTCATCATAAGGCTGTGACCTTTGAAGTTGATGAGAAGGCTTAGCTTCGCGTTACACCTTTGAAGGGAAGGCATCGTTTCGGTATCAAGGGCAAGTTGGATCCTCGTTATATTGGTCCTTTTCGCATTCTTGCCAAACGAGGAGAAGTTGCCTACCAATTGGAACTTCCTCCACATCTTTCCAAGGTTCATGATGTATTCCACGTGTCGCAACTCACGTGTTTCTTTTCGGATCCAATCCGCGAAGTGGACCACGAAACGCTTGATCTCCAAGATAACCTTTCATACGGAGAATAGCCTATGCGTATTCTTGGTCAAGCTGAGCGTACCACTCGACGTCGAAACCTCAAGTTTCTTAAAGTTGAATGGTCAAATCATTCTGAAAAAGAAGCAACATGTGAAAGAGAGGATCGCCTCCGACTTGAGTATCCCGCGTTATTCTTTTGAGTGGGGGTGAGTTGTCACATCCCTGATCCCCATTAGGGTTTAGCAAGCTTGAGCTCATGTTTTATTCCATTGCATCTTAAGAATTTGAATTGCACTCAAGGAAGGAAATGAAATTCAAAGCAAAGTAAGGAAAACCAAAGCAAAACCCTAGCCAGCCCTTATTCAAAACATTTCAACAAGTGCCAAATCAATGAACCCAAAATGGCCATTAGAGAAGTTCATCTTTTCTGATAATTGTTGAAAACAAGATACCAGAGATGAAACATATTTTCAAAATACTTTTGGAATTTTAAATTTAAGCTAAAAGATATTGAAATCAATTATATATTTGATTTCAAATTTTTCAAAGTTTCCAAAAATGTTGAAAACTTTATATGTCGTTGGAAATATTCCAACTAACACTCTAGTATCATTCAAACTATTTAGGGATAGTTTGGAGCCAAAAATAAAACAAAACAAAGTCAGTAAGTAAATAACAGAAACAGAAATGAAAGAAATGAGAAAAAACCTATCTAATGCTTACCTGAGGCCCAGCCCACCTTTTCCCTGTCGTCTACCTCGAGCCAGCGAGCAGCAGGAGGTGGCCGCCGTTCCTCCGGCACGGCTACGCACCTGCGTGCCTGCCTGGCCACCGCATCGCGCTGGCGCGAAGGGGATAAGCTCCTCGAAGACCTCCCCGTGCTCATCCCCTCGCCATTCACCCCCTGCTCTCTCCCCCTCTCGGCCCCCATGACCGCGAGCTCGAGCTCGATCTAGCAGTCACTCCAGCCTCTCTTCCTCTCTCCTGGTCCGCGCAACAGCTCCACCGGAGCTCCCTGAAGCTCCTAAGCCAGTCGCTCCACGCCAAGAAGCTCCGAAATGCCGTGACGCCGTCATCTTCCTCCTCGGGTCACCGGAGCTCGCCGCCGTCGTTCTCCCTCCTTAGGCCATCCCCAAGGCTGCTCTCGTCGCCTCTGAAATCCTCATGAGGTCAGGGTTCTTTCCCCCAAGTTTTCCCCCTCGGTTCCTTCCTCTAGGCCCCGATTCCACCGGAGCCCAACGAGATCCCCCGCGGGACCTCGTCGCCGGTAGCCCTCCGGTGATTGGCTGGTCATTCTGAGGCCACCAATGGCTTCAGTGCGTTGCGTAGGTGCTGTAGGAGCCTAGCCCCGCGCGTGTTGAGCGCCGTAGCAGTGCCCTCGATGATGCCCGAGATTCGACCGCCACCGAGATCGTCGCCGGTGTCTTCTCCAGCCATTTCACCCTCTGCCGCGTGCAAAAATGGAACCGCGGGTGAAGTGTCGTTCGTCTGGTGCCCTCCGTGTGAAGTTTGGTCGCCGGAATGAAAATCCCGAGCCCCTCCGCCGTCTGTGTGGTCGTCGGAGGCTCATCGCCGGTGAGATCCACCTCGCCGCCGGTGGATCTGACTCCCGTGAGTCACTGGCAAGTGGGGCCAGCCCCAGGCTAATTAAGATTAGCAAAATAAAAAAAGATTAGTTTAAAACCTAAACAGACACTGACATGTGGGTCCAACCCTGATAATTAGTTAATTAAGTTAAATTTAAACTAAAAACTGGCCAGAGTCACTGACCAGTGGGTCCCACTGGTCAGGTGTGACTTTCAACGGCCAGTTGGACCTGCTAATGTCATGCTGATGCAATAAAGCCTTTTCTGTTTAAAAATAATTCCAGAATAAGTTCCAAACTTTGGAAATTCATAGAAAATTGAATATAACTCCAAATTTGACAAATAATATATCTAAAAGGATCATAAAAATTCTAGGTTAAAAGTTATAAAACAACATCAGTTCAAATCAATTGAAAGAATTTGATAAATTATAATTGAAATGATATTTGAATTATGATTTGAAATCAAGATCACCCAAAAGGTTCTGTTAGTCATCTCAAACCATGATACATTGCATCTCATGCATCATTTTGTTGCATATGTTTGATATTGATTGATTGTTGTCATTCCAGTAGGCTCCGCCCCTCCGGATACATCTGATTATCCGATTGACGGATATCACCCCTCTGCTGAGCAACAAGGCAAGCAACCATTTTGATCATCCCGATAAATCCCATGTTCTCGCTCGTGCTCTTACTTATTGCATTAGGTTCGAATGCTTCAAATGCTTTTACCACGTTAGTTGAACCCACTTCCTTTGCATGACATGTCCTTGTCATAGTAAATAGCTGAACCTTGGAACCAAGCATACCTGGTAGATGCTTGAGCCATGATGTGCCTTATCCTGCTATGCATGCTATGCTTAGAGTTGTGTATGGTCTATCATCTGGGTGATGAACATGATCGTGAGAATGTGTTCAGTTAGTAAAGGTTGTGTGTTGAACCTGATTTGGTAAAGGTACCGGTGAAAGGCTATGTAGGAGTACATGGCGGGTTGTTTCATTGGAACCGTCCTTAGGAACTGAGTTCCGTGTATGTAATCCAAGACAAGATACTACCACATGCTGGGCCGTGAAATATGACCCCGCTCGACGTATTAACCGCTTAGTACTCGGTCCAGGAGTTGCAAGTAGTTTCTGGTGTTTATAGTCATGTTGGAGGCCGTGCATGGTGCTAACCTTAGAGGTGGGCTATGATGCGGTAGGCAGTGGCACAGTGTACCAAGTGGCACCCGGATGGTGGGCTTGGGAACCCTGCGCACATCGTTTGGGGCCGTGGCGGAAACCTCGGCCGGACTTCCGTGCGGGTTACCCTCAGATAGGCGATAGACCTGGACTAAGTATTAGCGTGGTTAACGGTCATAGCCGGCTCCCTCACCGGGCTTCCGCTTGAACGTTGCCGAGGTGCATGACGTGCACATAGCGATAAGTGGCGAGAGCATGTGTGAAGAAGTACACCCCTGCAGGGTTATGATCTATTCGAATAGCCGCGTCCGCGGATATGGACTACTTGGAAACATATGTTGTTCATAGATAACTATAATGGGTACTCATAAAATAGATAAGTGTGAGTGTCGTGGATGGCATTTCCGTAGGGAGACAGAATGATTCCATGATGGAGTATTGTTGTGGTGTTAGTGGACTCGTGTGCGAGAAATCAAAGTTGTCAAAGTTAGTTGAAAATGTAAGTTGTCTAGCCAAGAGTCAAATGCTGGCTTTCCGCATGAAACCCCACAACTCCTTGTTGATAGATTGCATGAGTAGATAGATTATCCAAAAGTCTTGCGTAGTACTTTTGTACTCACATTTGCTTAATAAATTGTTGCAGAGGTTGTTAATGACCCTAATGGAGGGTTCTACCTAGACGTTAACGACGACGAGTAGCTGGTGTCCCAGCTACGATCTGGCCCTAGGTTGGGTCTGTAGATAGTCAGGCCATGTGCCTTTATCTTTCCATATGTCTGTACTCAGATAGTTTTAATCTTCCGCTGGCCTATAAGACTTGTGTGTATAACTTGTGATGATGGGTCGTGAGACCCCTATCTGTGTAATATTATGTGTGAGGCTCTTCCAAGCCTTCTAAATAAAGTTTGGACGTTGATGGTTATGTTGTGATGCCATCGATGTATCTATACATATCGGTATGCCATGTGTACGTGTGTTGTACTTGATACGTATGGAGTTCGAATACCTAGTTGTATGCCTTAGTAGCACTCCTTACGGGGAAATGCCCCTTTGTGATTCCATCGAGCTATGGTAGTTCGCTACTGCTCCGGACACATTGGTTGACCGGCATGTGTCCTTCTTAGGTGATGTGTCTGTCCCTTTGGGAAATGTCACACCTATGTAATAGAGTCCTTGTAGCTTGCTACGACTCGTCTACATTCGCTGATGACCGACACCTGCTTTGTTGGGTCATGTATGCCTGTCCCTGTACGGAACTGCCGCTTGAGTTTATGACTAGACATGTCGATCCAGGTTCTTTGACATTGGATTTCTAGCGACACAATTGCATACACAAGTCAAAAGGCGCAAAAGGTCCCGGCTAAGGTAAGGCTGCAGCCGTGGGGATAACCGTGTGTGAGACCGCAAAGAGATGCGATGTGTTACAGGCTGGATTCCTATGGCTTAGGATCAGGGTCCCGACAACTAAGCCTTGCCTCCAGTTGCCATGACTGTCTAGTAGCCCAGCCACCCTATGCAGCCTATATCAGCCCCATGGAGTGATCGGTCTGCCATCACGATTCCTTGGGATCCAACTGTCCCGCCATATCCTAACGGATCATCTGCATGAGATCCTCATATGTAGACACCGTAAACTCGAAGACGCTCATAGTATAGGTTGGAGTTGCCAAAGCAACAAACTTAATCTATACTTCCCTTCCACTCTGTGCAAGCTGAGAAGCATCCCATTCCACACTTCTTTTTATGTATTCCTATTGTAAGTTCTGAAACCGTCTTTTGGACATGCGTCCCTTTGGTGTAAGGATCCCAAGTAGCAATCTTTAAAGCTTTGTTGCTGCACCTGCGACACCTGATCCATACTTTCTTTGTCTAGTGTATTGCAATGCTTCCCAAACAATATGGAACATTTTTGTGGATTGATTAGCTGGCCCGTAGCATGTGCATATCTCTCTTGTAATTCCTTGATGTTGATCGCCTCATGTATTGTAGCCTGGAAGAATAGCAGTATCATCGGCAAAAAGCACGTGAGAAATCCCAGTGCTCGTGGACACACTGTTTCTAGTGTAATATTTTTGTTCTGCACTCCCAGCTTGACAACAATGGCCACAGTATTAGCAAGAAAAAGGAATATAAACAAGGATAGATGATCTCCGTACTGTAGTCGATGCATCGGAGCACATGAATTAGAGAGGGCTCCATTCAGATTTACGCAGTTCCGAACCGACGCGACACATGTCATGATCCATCTTTTGCATCATTTTCTCTAGGAATCTCCAATCAACTATGTTGTACGCCTTAGATAAAGCCAACTTATAGGCGAAAAAAGTTTTTCCTGGGTCTTTCTCTTGCCTGATATAGTGTGTGCGCTCAAAAGAAATCAACGTGCTATCTATGATTAGCCTCCCTAGAACAAATGCGCTTTGCTGTGCAGAAACAATATCACCTAGGATCGGTCGCAATAAATTAACTAGGCATTTGACAATGATCTTGTACACCATGTTACAAAGACTGATGGGGCATCACTCCTTCAAGTTGCACAGATTGTCCACCTTAGGTATGAGCACAATGGTGGTGGAGTTCACACCGTTCTGCATAGTACTCGTAACTAAAAATTTAAGTACTTACATAACAATATATTCCTTGACAATCCCGTGTTTATGCTGAAAAAACCACAGTGGGAAGTCGTTCAGACCAGCACTTTAAGAGGCCCGATCTTAAAGAGAGCATCAATGATTTCCTTGTCAGTATATGAAGCACACAGTTTTGTGTTAAAATTCTCCATGATCACATGATCAAACAACTCAACCACTGTTTCATGGTGTAGATTATGTTAAGCTTCAAATAATGAAGGAAAATAGGGTAGTGCCGTACGTGTCATCACATGATGCTCAGTTCGAAGTACCCCATTCTCATCCTTACGTCCCTTAATCTTCTTCTTGCAAGCTGTCCAGATTGCTTTCTGATGAAAGAATTTTGTATTGCGATCACCTTGTTTCAGCCACCCCAACCGAGACCGTTGGAGCCACATCATTTCCTCTTTATAAAGTAACTCATTCATATGGTAAGAAGCCTTTCGTATTTCATTGCAATCATCATTCATATTTGTGAGATGTTCCAAACATGTTCTGAACTTGCCTATTTATCTAGTAATATTCCTCAATTTTTTGTTGCTCCACTTGTCTAGCGCATTCATGTTTGATCGGAGAGCCTTACTGATCAGCCCTAGGTCTCCCTTTGCGCCTGCAATGGATCACGCCTCCTCCACAACCATGGTTAGCGTTGGCTCATGTTCACACATCACTTCGTACCTCCATGTAAAATTGTTGTGTCACCATTATTCTTTGGTTTATTGCATGTTCGGGTAAAGAAAATTCTATCGTGGGCGTAAAATATGCCATGTTTTGCTATTCTATCGCGCTACCATTAATATTCAATGAATTGTGATACTTCTCCAACGTAACAATAATTTTGATTGTTCCATGCTATTATATTATCAATCTTGGATGCTTTATATGCATTTATATGTTGTTTGATATCATTTTGAGACCTAACCTATTAACCCACTACCTAGCGCCAGTTGTTGTTTTCTGTGTGTTTTGGGGTTTTCAGGAAATTAGTACCAAATAAAGTCCAAATGCAACATTTTTTTTATTTTTTGGACAAAAATAAGACCTGGAAGCTTTGGGGGAGACCGGAGGCCACAAGAGGTTCCCGAAGCCAACGGGGCATGCCCAGGGGGGTGGTCGCACCCACATGGCTTTGGACCACTTCCCTCGGCCTCGTGATCTAATTCCATACCTATAAATTCTATTTTGTTGGGAAAACACTAGAGAGCCACCCAAAATACATTTTCTACTACCACAAGCTTTTGTTCCGCCGTGATCCCATCTAGATCCTTGTTCTGGTGCCCTGTGAGAAGGGGGGTCGATCACCGAGGTCCTCTACATCAACCTTCACAGGTGGAGAAACGGCTAGACACAACTCTTGTTTGTGGCGCGCTATTTCTCACCAACGCCAGCACCAATGTTTTCAAATAGTGCCCATGTCTGCAAAATTCGCACGCCATAATTGTTTGTTTAGTGCTGGCGTTGCCAAATCATGCCCTGCATGCCTCATTAGGCCCATTAGGCCCACTCTAGCATTAGGCTCCCGACCGACGCAACTTATCATCCTAATTTTGTCCTCCTCTCGATCCCAACTCCACCGGCCCCATCCTCCTTTCGATCCCCGACGCCGCTCTGCCGACGTCTTTGCCCCCCCGCCAAATGCCGCTGCCGCCTCCGCCCGACGATGTCGCCACCTCTGATAGACGATGTCGCTGCCTCCGCCAGACGCCGCCACCACCTCAGCCACACACCGCCGCCACCTTTGCCAGACGTCACCGCCGCCTCGGGCCTACGCCACTGCTGCCACAGCCTCCGCCCGTACGCCCCCGAGCACCTCTGAGATAAGTCCGGTGCCCCCTCCCTTAAATTGTCGATTGAACCCAAAAGCAGTGCATGGTTTGGCAATCACTCTAGTATGAGACTAGGTCTAAGGTTCTTTTATTATGCAAATAAAATATTGTGGTTTGGCAAATACTCTACTATCAAAACCATAGTTTAAAGTGCAACCAAACAACCCTTTCTTAATAAACTATAGTAAACTGAAAAACTGTAGTATTCTTAGCATGATACCATGGTTTTATCTAAATAAAGTATCCAAAAATATAGTAATTTTTATCTATAGGTACGTGATACCATGGTTTTGCCAGAATAGAGTATTTTAATGTATTCACAATACATAAAACTTGTTTTGCTGTTGCCGCAAAACACACTATTGGTTGTTGCTGCAAAAGAGGTCTTGGGTTCTTTTTATTATACAGATAAAAACCATAGATTTACAATATTGTGGTGTCAAAAACACGATTGTTAGGGCAACCAAACAACTCGTTGTAAATAAAACTATGTTAATCTTAAAAATGGGGCCTTAGTTGTTTTTTGTTGTATGAACTTAGTTCTTTTTTGTTGTATAAACTTAGTTATTTTTGGTGTACAACCTTAGTTCTTTTTGGTGGTATAAACTTAGTTCTTTTTTCTGTACAAACTTAGTTCTTTTTGCTAACAATTCTACGGTGCTTAACTATGTTCTATTGCTTTTGTAGCTTTCATTACAAGTTTCAATTCGAAACAAACATATGGGCAATTCACCATGAATCGGTGGGCAACACAGAGAAGTGGAATTATTATAGATTAGAGGGGTTAGAGTGTCTTATCAAAAAATTGAAGAACACAATGCCACGCTGAAGAATGAAAGGGATAGTCTGCTCACAGATGGTGCTAATGCCCTCACCAAGTCAAAGAAATGAGGGAGTCGAGGGATCGGTTGACGCATGAGAGGGACATCCTCAAGCAGAAGAAAAAAAACTTAGGATAAAGAATGCTAACCTAAAGGCATACATTGCTCAGTCCAAAAAGAAGGAGAAAATAATTGGAAGATGCTTCACCAACTGAGCATAATCCTTGATGAAGAGTAGTTTTAGACTCTTAAGTCTGATAATGAGTATGTTTAGGTGATGAGTACTAATTTTTAAACTCTGAAGTTTATAAGTATGTTTAGTTGATTAATACCTTTTGTGAAGTTTAAGTTCTTAGTTTCTGAAGTAGTATTTTTCGATTATCAATAAAACAAATTGCTAGCGGTTGACAAAGATGGACGTGATACGTCTCCAACGTATCTATAATTTTTGATAGCTTCATGCTATTATCTTGTCAAACTTTGGATGTTTTGTATACCTTTTATATCTTTTTCGGACTAACTTATTAACTCAGTGCCAAGTGCCAATTCCGATTTTTTCCGTGTTTTTGACCCTTTTCAGAGGAGGATCTTAAACGGAGTCCAAACGGAATAAAACTTCTGTAAAGCTTTTTTCCGGAACAGAAGATACGCAGAAAAGCTTGGGAACCAAGGCAGAAAGTCCCGGGGGAGGCCACAAGTCCCCATGGCGCGGCCAGGGTGGCCTGCACATCCCAGGCTTGTGGGCTCCCTGGGCCTTCCCTGTCCTAGCTCCTTCGCCTATAAATTCCCGAAAATCCCTAAAAAATGAGGAGATCAGCGACAATACTTTTCCGCCGCCGCAAGCTTTTGTCTCCACAAGATCCCATCTGGGGCACGTTCTGGTGCCCTGCCGGAGGGTAGATTCGGACACGGAGGGCTTCTTCGTCAACACCATGACCTCTCCGATGATGCGTGAGTTGTTCACCATAGACCTACGGGTCCATAGCTAGTAGGTAGATGGCTTCTTCTCTCTCTTGGATCTTCAATACAAAGTTCTCCATGATCTTCATGGAGATCTATCCGATGTAATCTTATTTTGCGGTGTGTTTGTCGAGATCCGATGACCTGTGGATTTATGATCAGATTATCTATGAATCTTTTTTGAGTTTGTTCTGATCTCTTATATGCATGATTTCATATCCTTGTAATTCTCTTCGAGTTGTGGGTTTTGTTCGGCCAACTTGATCTATTATTCTTGCAATGGGAAAAGTGCTTGGTTTTGGGTTCATACCGTGTGGTGACCTCACCGAGTGACAGAAGGGGTAGCGAGGCATGCATCATGTTGTCGCCATCAAGGGTAAAAAGATGGGGTTTTCATCATTGGTTTGAGTTTATCCCTCAACATCATGTCATCTTGCTTAAGGCGTTACTCTGTTTGTCATGAACTCAATACACTAGATGCATGCTGGATAGCGGTCGATGTGTGGAGTAATAGTAGTAGATGCAGAAAGTATCGGTCTACTTGTCTCGGACGTGATGCCAATATGTATGATCATTGCCTTAGATATCGTCATAACTTTGCTCGGTTCTATCAATTGCTCGATAGTAATTTGTTCACCCACCGTAATATTTTCTATTTTGAGAGAAGCCTCTAGTGAACACTATGGCCCCTGGGTCTACTTCACACTATATTTTCAGCCTTACTCTTTTACTTCGTTGCACTTTCCGCCTTCAGATCTCACTTTGCAATCAATCTTGAAGTGATTGACAACCCCTTTATAGTGTTGGGTGCAAGCTCTGTTGTGTTTGCACAGGTACTTTGGACCTGGCGAGATTCTCCTACTGGATTGATACCTTGGTTCTCAAACTGAGGGAATACTTAATACTCCTGTGCTGCATCACCCTTTCCTCTTCAAGGGAAAAACCAACGCAAGCCAAGTCTCCGTCAACATGCCAATTTCTGGCGCTGTTGTTTGAGAAGTAGCACAAGGATTTCTGGTGACGTTGCGGGGGAGGATCAAGTCAAGAACTCATCCAAGTAAGTGTCGCAAACTCATCTCTTGCATTTACCTTTTTTGCCTCTTGATTTCCTCTCCCCCACTTCTGAAAAGCAAAAATTTACAAAAATATTTGTCTTTTTCTTTCGCCCTTTTCTCTCGCTTGCTTTCTGTTCGCTTGTGTGCTTGCTTGCTTGCTGAAGTCACCATGACTGAAAACACCAAACTTTGTGACTTCTCGAATACTAATAATAATGATTTTATTAGTACTCCGATTTGTCCCGCCACTAGTGCGGAATCATACAAAATCAATGCTGCTTTGCTGAATCTTGTTATGAAAGAGCAATTCTCTGGCCTTCTTAGTGAAGATGCCGCGTCCCATCTTAATACCTTCATTGAGCTTTGCGATATGCAAAAGAAGAAAGATGTGGTTAATGATGTGATTACATTGAAGCTTTTTCCTTTCTCGTTGCGAGATGGAGCAAAAACTTGGTTTTTGTCTTTGCCGAAAAATAGAATTGATTCTTGGAACAAGTGCAAAGATGCTTATATATCCAAGTATTTTCCGCGGGCTAAGATTATCTCTCTCCCTAATGATATCATGAATTTTAAGCAACTTGATCACGAACATGTTGCACAATCTTGGGAGAGAATGAAATTGATAATTAGAAATTGTCCCACTCATGGCTTGAGTCTTTGGATGATTATACAAATCTTTTACGCTGGCTTGAATTTCGCTTCTAGAAATATCTTCGACTCCGTCTCAGGTGGAACATTCATGGAAATCACGTTAGGAGAGGCCACAAAACTCCTAGACAATATCATGACGAACTACTCTCAGTGGCACACTGAAAGGTCACCTACTAGTAAAAAGGTACACGCTATAGAAGAAATTAAGTCGTTAAGTGCTAAGATGGATGAGTTAATGAATTTTGTTGCTAGTAGAAGTACTCCTTTAGATCCTAATGACATGCCCTTGTCTTCCTTGATTGAGAGTAGCAACGCTAGCTTGGATGTTAATTTTGTTGGTAGGAATAATTTTGGCAGCAACAATGCTTTTAGAGGAAACTATGTTCCTAAGCCTTTTCCTAGTAACCCCTCTAATAACTTTGGCAACTCCTACAACAATACTCATGGAAATTACAATAGATTACCCTCTGATCTAGAGAGTAATATCAAAGAGTTTATCAACTCACAAAAGATTTTCAATGCGTCCATAGAGAAAAAAACTACTCAAAATTGACTATTTGGCTAGGAGTATTGATAGAATGTCTAGTGATACTGATGCTTTGAAAGTTAGATATGCTCCTCCCAAGATCAATATGGATGAAACTTTGAAATCTATGCGTGTTTCCATGAGTGAGAGCAAAGAAAGAACCGCCCAAATTCGTGCTACACATGAATGGTTTAAAAGGGCGTGTTCTCGTGATAAGAATCAGAAGATCTTAAAGTGCTTGGTGTGACTCCCATTGAATATTTGTTTTCTTGTGTCAAACCTAATGATGATGGGGCTGGATATGAATCCACTTTGGTTCAAAAACGCCCCAATGATTCGGAGTCCATCTATCTTGATGCTAAATGCATTGAAAGTGGAGTAGAAGATATTAAAACTTTGAGTAGTAATGAAACTACTATTTTGGATTTCAAGGAATTCAATTATGATAGTTGCTCCATGATTGAATGCATTTTCTTGATGCAGTCCATGCTAAACTCTCCACATGCTTATAGCCAAAATAAGGCCTTTACCGATCATATCGCCGAAGCTATGATAAAATATCTTGAAGAGAAACTTTAATTGGAAGTTTCTATCCCTAGAAAGCTTCATGATGAGTGGGAACCTACTATCAAAATGAAAAACAAAAACTATGAATGCAATGCTTTGTGTGATTTGGGTGCTAGTGTTTCCGCGATTCCAAAGTCTTTATGTGATGTTGTGGGTTTTAATGAGATTGAGGAGTGTTCTCTTAATTTGCATCCTGGGAATTCTACTGTCAAGAAACCCATGGGAAGGATCAATGATGTTCTTATTATTGCAAATAGGAACTATGTACCTGTGCATTTCATTGTGCTTGACATTGATTGCAATCCTACATGCCCTATCATTCTTGGTAGACCTTTCCTAAAGACTATCGGTGCTATCATCGATATGAAGGAAGGGAATATTAGATTTAATTTTACTTTAAAGAAGGGCATGGAGAAATTTCCTAGAAATATAATAAGATTGCCTTATGAATCCATGATGAGGGCTACTTATGGTTTGAGCACCAAAGACGACGATACGTAATTCTATCACTTTATGCCTAGCTAAGGGCGTTAAACAATAGCGCTTGTTGGGAGGAAACCCAATGAATTTATATTTTTCTTTTTGTTTTGTTGCGTCCACGCCATCATAATTCTGTTATGATAGTGTCTTTTGTGTTTCTTTTTGTGTTTGAACCAAGCAAAACCTTTATCACTAGTTTTGGTGATTGTTGTTTGATCCTGCTGGAAAAAGACAGAAACTTTTCGCTCACGAGATTATTTTTCATTTTTATTCAGGAAGGGATTTTGAGTTGATTCTTTTTTCTACTGGTTGATATGCCTTTTCCCCAGGCAGTCGTAATTTTCAGAAATTTTTAGGTACAAGAAGTATACGAAGTATACAGATTACTACAGACTGGTCTGTTTTTGACAGATTCTGTTTTTTGTTGAGTCGGTTACTTGTTTTGTTGAAACTATGGATAGTATCGGGGGGTACTAGCCATGGAAAAGTGAGAATACAGTAATCTAACACAAATATAAATAGAAATCAAGATTGCTACAGTACCTAAAGAGGTGGTAGTTTGTTTTCTTGTGCTAATGATATCACGAGTTTCTGTTTAAGTTTCGGGTTGTGAAGTTTTCAAGTTTTGGGTGATGTTCTCATGGACAAAGGGATAAAGAGTGGAAAGAGATCAAGCTTGGGCATAACCAAGGCATCCCAAGCCAAATTCAAGGACACCAAAAAGCCTAGGCTTGCGGATGCCCCGGGAAGTCATCCCCTCTTTCGTCTTCAATCCATCGGTAACATTACTTTGAGCTATATTTTTATTCACCACATGATATGTTTTTTGCTTGGAGCGTCTTGTATTGTAGGAGTCTTTTCTTTTTGTTGTGTCACAATCATCCTTGCTGCACAACTTTTGAGAGAGACATGCACTCATCGTGATTTTGCTAGAATGCTCATTGTGCTTCACTTATATGTTTTGAGATAGATAATTTTGCTCTATGTGCTTCACTTAGATCTTTTAGAGCACGATGGTGCGTAACTTGGTAGTTGGCTTGTGGTATGAAAGTAGTCCAAAAGGTGATAGTTACCCAAAGAGGATACAAAAACTTCCATCTTCATGTGCGTTGAGTAGAAAGAGAAGTTTGTTTCCTCTCAATTAGTTTGAGACGTGGATTTGGTAATATTAAGAATTATGTTAGTAGGGTGTTGTGAATCTAGAAATACTTGTGTTGAGGTTAGTGATTCCCGTAACATGCACGTATGGTGAACTGCTATGTTAGGAAGTCGGAGCATAATTGATCTATTGATTGTCATCCTGTGTGTTGCGGTCAGGATCGCGAGATGGTTTACACCTACCAACCCTTCCCCTAGGAGTATGCGTTTAGCACTTTGTTTCGATTACTAATAAAAACTTTCGCAACAGGCATGTGAGTTCTTCATGACTAATGTGAGTCCATGGTATATATGCACTTTCGCCCTCCACCATTGCTAGCCTCTCTAGTACCACGCAATTTCGCTGGTGCACAAACCCACTATATGACTTCTTGAAAACAGCCGCCATATCTACCTACTATGGCATTTTCATAGCCATTCCGAGATATATTGCCATGCAACTCCCACCGTTCCGTCTCATGACTTGTGATGTCACTCTCATATTGCCATTGCATGATCGTAAGATAGCTAGCGAGATGTTTCAACGTCATACGCCAAGCTAGATCGTTGCAAATCTCGGTACACTACCGGAGGCATTTCCTATAGAGTCATCATCGTTTTGAGCTTTGATTTGTGAGTAAATAAAAGTGTGATGATCATCATTATTAGAGCATTGTCCCATGTGAGGAAATAAAAAAAGAGGCCAAAGAGCCCAAATAAAAAAAGAGAGAAAAAAGAGGCCCAAGAGGCCAAAAAAAGAGAAGAGAGAAGGGACAATGCTACTATCTTTTTCCACACTTGTGCTTCATAATAGCACCATGTTCTTCATGATTGAGAGCTTCTTGCTTTGTCACCACCATATACTAGTGGGAATCTTTATTATATAACTTGGCTTGTATATTCCAATGATGGGCTTCCTCAAATTGCCCTAGGTCTTCATGAGCAAGCAACTTGGATGCACACCCACTAGTTCTCCTTTTGAGCTTTCACATACTTATAGCTCTCGTGCTTCCTTTGTATGGCAATCCCTACTCATTCACATTGATATCTATTAATGGGCATCTCCATAGCTCTTTAATACGCCGAGTCAATGTAACCATCTCCTCCTTTTTTGTCTCACAACCACCACCACACTCTATTCCACCTATAGTGCTATATCCATGGCTCACGCTCATGTATTGCGTGATAGTTGAAAAAGGTTTGAGAAAGTAAGAGTGTGAAAACAATTACTTGGCCAATACCGGGGTTGTGCATGATTTGCATTAGTTGTGTGAGGATGATGGAGCATAGCCACACTATATGATTTTGTAGGGATAACTTTCTTTGGCCTTGTTATTTTGAAAGTTCATGATTACCTTGCTAGTTTGCTTGAAGTATTACAGTTTTCATGTCAAGAGCAAACTATTTTTTGAATCTTACGGATCTGAATATTCATGTCACATGAAAGAAGTTACAAAGGACAACTATGCTAGGTAGCATTCCACATCAAAAATTCAGTCTTTATCACTTCCCTACTCGAGGACGAGCAGGAGTTAAGCTTGGGGATGCCTGATACGTCTCCAACGTATCTATAATTTTTGATGGTTTCATGCTATTATCTTATTAAACTTTGGATGTTTTGTATGCCTTTTATATCTTTTTTGGGACTAACTTATTAACTCAGTACCAAGTGCCAGTTCCTAGTTTTTCCGTGTTTTTGACCCTTTTCAGAGGAGGATTTAAAACGGAGTCCAAATGGAATAAACTTCCGAAAAGATTTTTTCCGGAACAGAAGATACGCAGAAAGCTTGGGAACCAAGGCAGGGAGTCCCGGGGGAGGCCACAAGCCCCCATGGCGCGGCCAGGGGGCTCGCGCCTCCCAGGCTTGTGGGCTCCCTGGGCCTCCCCTGCCATAGCTGCTTCGCCTATAAATTCCCTAAAATCCCTAAAAAAATGAGGAGATCAACGAAAATACTTTTCCGCCGCCGCAAGCTTCTGTCTCCGCAAGATCCTATCTGGGGCACGTTCTGGTGCCCTACCGGAGGGGAGATTCGGATAAGGAGGGCTTCTTCGTCAACATCATGACCTCTCCGATGATGCGTGAGTAGTTCACCATAGACCTACGGGTCCATAGCTAGTAGGTAGATGGCTTCTTCTCTCTCTTGGATCTTCAGTACAAAGTTCTCCATGATCTTCAGGGAGATCTATCCGATGTAATCTTCTTTTGCGGTGTGTTTGTCGACATCCAATTAATTGTGGATTTATGATCAGATTATCTATGAATCTTATTTGAGTTTCTTCTGATCTCTTATATGCATGATTTCATATCCTTGTAATTCTCTTCGAGTTGTGGGTTTTGTTTGGCCAACTTGATCTATGATTCTTGCAATGGGAGAAGTGCTTGGTTTTGGGTTCATAACGTGCGGTGACCTCACCCAGTCACAGAAGAGGTAGCGAGGCACGCCTCGTGTTATTGCCATCAAGGGTAAAAAGATGAGGTTTTCATCATTGGTTTGAGTTTATCCCTCTACATCATGTCATCTTGCTTAAGGCGTTACTCTGTTCGTCATGAACTCAATAAACTAGATGCATGCTGGATAGCGGTCGATGTGTGGAGTAATAGTTGTAGATGCAGAAAGTATCGGTCTACTTGTCTCGGTCGTGATGCCTATATGTATGATCATCGCCTTATATATCGTCATGACTTTGCGCGGTTCTATCAATTGCTCGACAGTAATTTGTTCACCCACCATAATATTTGCTATTTTGAGAGAAGCCTCTAGTGAACACTATGGCCCCCGGGTGTACTTCACGTTATATTTTCAGCCTTACTCTTTTACTTCATTGCACTTTCCGCCTTCAGATCTCACTTTGGAATCAATCTTGAAGGGATTGACTACCCCTTTATAGCATTGGGTGCAAGCTCTTTTGTGTTTGCGCATGTACTCTAGACTTGGCGAGATTCTCCTACTGGATTGATACCTTGGTTCTCAAACTAAGGGAAATATTTACTGCTCCTGTGTTGCATCACCCTTTCCTCTTCAAGGGAAAAACCAACGCAAGCCAAGTCTTCGTCAACGTGCCAATTTCTGGCGCTGTTGTTTGAGAAGTAGCAGGACGCAAGCAACATGTCACATACTGCTGGCGTAGGATCCAACGCCACCACTATTTGCTAACCGTGGCGCCATATTAGTGCCGTCGGGGTTCCACGCCAGCAAGGCCATTTTTGCGATGTTGTAGCTAGGCTTTTCTGCACTAGTTCTTGCTGCTTCCATGGTGATTTGTGAGTAGTCTACCACAGACCTACTGGTCCATTATTAGAACCTAGTTGCCTATATCTCACTCCATGTTCTTCACTGCAAAGATCACCACGATTCCCACGGTGATCTATCTTATGTAATCCTCTTTGTGGCGTGTTTGTTGGGATCCAATGAATTGTGGGTTAATGTCCTGATTATTTGCGAAAAGTATTCTAGTCATCTCTGAATTCTTATATGCATGACTATGATAGCTTCATATTTCCGTCCGATCTATCGGTTTGGTTTCGCTAAGTAAATTGATTTATCGTCAATGGGAGTGGTGCGTTGTGATGGGTTCAATCTTGAGGTGCCCAATCCCAGTGACAGAAGGGGACATGACATGTATTGTATTTCTACCATTAATGATAAAACAATGTGGTTCATTCATATTAGTTGTATTTACTTCGTCCACATCATGTATCTTTGCCCCAAGCATTACTTTGTCTTTATTTAATAGTCTAAATGCATGTTGGATAGCGGTCGATGAGTGGAGTAATAGTAGTAGATGCAGGAAGGAGTTAGTCTACTTTTTATGGACGTGATGCCTATATGTGTGATCATTGCCATAAATAAATATTACATATATATGCTCTTTTCTATCAATTGCCCAACAGTAATTTGTTACCCACTGTATGCTTTCTTCGAGGGAGAAGCCTCTAGCAAAAACTATGGCCACCGGGCCTTCATAAATCATATTACAAAAACACTTAAAACATTTCTTCTCTTTTAGATTTGCTATTTTGTCTTATATTTATATTATCTATATATCACTACTTATCGCTTGCAAGTAATGAGTTCAAGGGGCTTGACAACCCTCTTCCTCGTGTTGGGTGCATGTGTTTGCTATTTTCTTGTGTAGGTGGTGAAGACAGACAATGGTGTGGTCCTTATATTGGTTTGATATCCTTGGTTCTCACTGAGGGAAATACTTATCTATAGTGTGCTACTTCTCCCCTCCTCTTCGGGGAGAATCCCGACACAGTTTACAAGTAGAAGGAAGAATTTCAGGTGCTGTTGTTGGGGAGTATAACAAAATTCTTATCAAGTACCTCCACATAAATTATCATTCACTTTTTTTTTCTGTTATCATAGCTTTCATAAAAATATGAAAAATACAAAAATATTTATATTTGCTATTTTACTTATTTGCTTGCTCTACTTGCTAGTTTGCTTATCTTGCTTGCTAGTTTATTTCATCACTACGTCTCAAGATAATACCAAGTTGTGTGACTTCTCTAATACTACTAATAATGATTTTATTAGTACTCCTATAACACCCGCCACTAGTGTGGAATTTTATGATATTAATGTTGCCATGCTAAATCTTGTTATGAAAGAGCAATTTTTTGGAAGTCCTAATGAGGATCCGGCTTTGCATCTCAATACTTTTGTTGAATTGTGTGATATGAGAAATAAAATGGATAAGGATAATGATGTATTAAAATTGAAATTGTTTTCTTTTTCATTAAGAGAGAAAGCTAAAACTTGGTTTTCATCCTTACCTTATTTTATTGTGACATGGGATAAGTGTAAAGATCCTTTCATTGCCAAGTATTTTCCTCGTGTTAAGATTATCTCTCTTTGTAATAAAATTATAAATTTTCAACAACATGATCAAGAGAATGTTGCACAATCATTTGATATAATGAAATTGATAATTATCAATTGTCCCACTCATGGCTTAAGTTTATGGATGATTATAAAAATTTCTATGCGGGGTTGAACTTTGTGTCTAGAAATCTTCTAAAGTCTATTGTAGGTGGTTCCTTTATGGAGGTTACATTGGGATATTCTACCAAACTTCTGGACAATATCATGACAAATTGTTCTCAATGGCACATCGAGTGAGCTCCAACTGGTAAGAAGGTAAATTATGTTGAAGGAATTGCCACTTTGTGTGATAAGATGGATGCTCTTATGAATTGGTTTCTATTAAACATGCTCATTTTGATCCCAATGATACAAATTTATCTACCTTTATTGAGAAAAATAATGATGCTATTGACGTGAGCTTTGTCTCTGAAAATAATTTTAACAACAATGCTTATATAGGAAATTTCAATGCTAGAGCGTATCCCAGTAATTCCTCTAATAGTTATGGTAATTCCTGTGCTCATTCTTCTACTAATAATAATAGGATTCCATCTTATCTTGAGAACACAATTAAAGAATCTATTAGTTCTGAGAAGATTTTCAACACTATGGTAGAAGAAAAACTACATAAAGTTGAAGATATGACTTGGAATATGGATATGATTGCTCATGATGTGGAAACTCTTAAAAATAAAAAAAATTCACCTAAGAATGATATTAATGAGTCCATTAAATCATGTTCAAGTCTCAACTAATTAAATTAATAAGAGGACCGCTAGGTTGAGAGCTAAGCGAGAGTTTTGAGAGGAAGCTCTTCCACCCGTTTTTACCATAATCATGATGCGGATCTTATAATGATTGGTGTTTATCCAATTTAATCTTTATTTACTAATATTAAAATTTATGATAGAGTTACTTGAGATTAGGAAAATTAATCTAGAAGGCATCCCGTTTGTTCGTAGGGTGATGGTCCTAATGATAAAAATGTAAAAAGTGGATTTGGAGATGTCAAAACCTTAACTATTGATCTACCCGCTATATTGGATTAGAAGAACTTTAATTAGGAGATGTCAAAACCTTAACTATTGATCTACCCGTTGTTCTTTGGTTTATTGTATTTCCTTGTTTCAATCCATAATTATTTCACACAACAGATAGAACAAAACAAAGCTTTTACTAAACATATCGTAGAAGCAATGATAAAAGATCATGACGAGAAACTTGAACTAGAAGTTTATATACCTATAAAATTGCATGATTAATTGGAACCTACTATAATAATAAATCTTAAATAATATGAATGTAATGCTTTGTGTGACCTTGGTTCTAGTGTTTTAACTCTACCCAAATTTCTTTCTGATGTGCTTGGTCTCATAGATATACAAGATTGCTCCCTTAACTTGCATCTTGCGGATTCTAAAATAAATAAACCGTTGGGTAGAATAAATGATGTGCTTATTATTGTAATAAAAATTATGTGCATTTAGATTTCATTGTTCTTGATACTGAATGCAATCCGTCTTGTCCAATTATACTTGGAAGATCTTTCTTCCGAACTATAGGTGCTATTATTGATATGAAGGAGGGAAACATTATATTCCAATTCCCATTAAACAAAGGTATGTAATACTTGCCTAGGAATATAATTAAGCCACCTTATGAATGTATCATCAGGTCCACTTATAAATTGAGTGTCAAAGATGAGAACACTTGAAAGTATGCATTACGCCTAGCTGGGGGCGTATAACGATAACACTTCTTGGGAGGCAACCCAATAGTTATCTTATTTTTGTGTTCCACTTTCTGTTATTTTGTATTAACATTATTATTTCTACTTTAATGATTGTGTTTTTCTGTTTTAGTTAGTATTTGTGCCAAGTAAAGCCTTTGGGATGATTTGAATGATAAGTAGATTTGATCATGTGCAAAAAACAAAAACTTTTACATCGAGTGCAGAATTTCTGTGATTTTAGTGGAACGTATTTTTTATATGAATATTTTACAAAGAATGGATATACAAATTCCTTAGGTTTTCGTAATTTTTCAAAATTTCCAGAGATAGACAAGTATGGTTTTAGTGCTGATCTTTACAGATTGTTCTCTTTTAGATAGATTATGTTATTCCTTCCATAGTTTGGTTGTTTTCATAATGCTATGGATTATATCGAGGGGTATAAGTCATGGAGAAGTTAGAATAGAGTACCTTATGTTATAATTAAATATGAATCAATTTATAACAATATCTAAAGTTTATGACTTGCCTATGACGCTAACGGATCTCACAAGGTTTTTGTTGAGTTTTTTGTGCTGAAGTTTACAAGTTTGGGGTGCGATCACGATGGATGAAGGAATCAGGAGTAGAAGGACCCTAAGCCTGGGGATTACCAAGGCATCCCAAGGTAATATCCTAGGAGGACTCAATCGTCTAAGCTTGGCGATGCCCTAGGAAGTATCCCCTCTTTCGTCTCCATTCCATCGGTATGTCACTTGGAGCTATATTTTTATTGATCACATGATATGTGCTTTGCTTGGAGGGTCATGTGTCATAGTTTGATTTTGTTTTAGTCTTCCACAATAATTTTTTTGGACACACAAATTTGAGAGACACACATGTTCATCATGATTTATTAGAGTGCTCTATGGGCTTGTGTTATATCTTCTCAGCTTAGCACTTGCTCTAGTGCTTCACCTATATCTTTTGGAGCAATGCGGTGTGTAGATTTCATAGAAATAATTGCAATCTTGCTCTTTAGTTATATTTGTTTGAGATTCTAATATGGGTCAACGGTAATTTTCATGGGTTACAAGACTAGTCCAAAAAGGATAGGTATGCAAGGTGGATATAATAAAAAAAATCATGTAGCGCACAAAAGAGATATTGAGGGATAATGATATTGATGTGGTCATATGAAAGGGTGTGCGTACATGATTTTTGGTAAGTAGAAATATTGATAGTTAAAGGGTGTTAACTTGTTGTTCATCTAAATATTGGTTATCTCATGATGATGATGTGTGAGCATTTTTATTCCATGTTGAAATTCTAGTGTTGTTCAGGTCGGGGGCACGCAATGGCTAACTCCTACCAATCTCCTCCCAAGGGGCATGTAAGTAGTACTTTGTTTCGAGAGAGATCATAAGGCTTTGCAATAAGTATATGAGTTCTTCATGACTAATGTGGATCCATGGATGTACGGAGACTCACCTTTCAATATTTTCTAGCCTCTTCGGTACCGTGCATTGCCCATTCTCACCTCTAGGATCGGTGTAAACTTTGACGGTGCATCCAAACACTATGACATGATACACTCTATTGGATATAAGCCACCTTATATCTTCCTCCAAACAACCACCATACCTATCATGGTATATTTCCATGCAACTTGCACCGTTACATCTCATGACTTGTGTGTTTAGCATCATATTGCTTTGCATGATCATGTAGCTAACATCATATTCGTGGAACAACCACCATTCATCAATATTTACATGTTATGCTAGATAATTGCACATCATGGTATGCCGCTAGAGGTATTCATATAGAGTCATGTTGTTAAACAATGTTTCATATCGATTTGTAAGTAGATAGAAGTGTGATGTTTATCATTACTAGAACACTTTGTCGGTGAGTAAAGGATAACAGAGACAATGATTCCCCCAAAAGACGGGATGAGACTGTGGTGAAAAAAATCTTAAAAAAGAAAAAAAATAGAAAAATATATAAATGAGAGAAAAGAGAGAAGGGACAGTGCTACTACCTCTTTTTCCACACTTGTGCTTAGTGAAAGCACCATATTTTTCATATAGAGAGTCTTGTGCTTTGAAATTTTCATATGCTAGTGGGATCTTTTAGTTATATAACTTGGCTTGTATATTTTGATAATGGGCTTCCTAAAATGTCCGAGGTCTTCATGAGCAAGCAAGTTGGATGCACGCCCACTGAGATTCCGTTGAGCTTTCATACACTTATAGCTCTACTGCATCCATTGCATGGAAATTCCTACTGACATTGATATCGATTGATGGTCATCTCTACAACCCGTTGGCCCGCCTAGTTCATGCAAGACTTTTTTCTCCACTTTTAATCCTTTGGTACCTACCATCATATTCTATTCCACGTATATGCTATGTCCAGGGTTCACACTCATGTATTGAGTGAAGTTCAAAATGCTAAAGCACGGTAAGAAGTACGATCCAATTGGCTGGCTTAACACTATGGTGCTTTAGATTTGTATTTATGTAGTGAAGATGGAGCCATGCCATGCTAATATGATAAAACGAACGGGGATTAAACATTCTTTAGGGATCATATATTTTAAAAGTTTATGATTGTGTTACTTATGTTTATGTAAATTACTGATATGTCTCCAACGTATCTATAATTTTTGATGGTTCCATGCTATTATCTTGTCAACTTTGGATGTTTTATATGCATGAATATGATATTTTATATCTTTTTGGGACTAACCTATTAAATCAGTGCCAAGTGCCAGTTTCTATTTTTCCGTGTTTTTGACCTTCAGAGAAGAATATCAAACGGAGTCCAAATGGAATAAAACATCTGCGATGATTTTTTGGACCAAAAGAGACTCCCGAAGCTTTGGAAGAAGGCCAGAAGAGCCATGAGGGAGTCACAAGCCCAGGAGGCCCGCCCCCTAGGCCGGGCCTTGCAGACTTGTGACCTCCTCGTGGGCCCAACCGACGTAATTCCACCGCCATAAATTCCTATAAATACAGAAACCCCCAAAAAGAAACCTAGACCGGGAGTTCCGCCGCCGCAAGCCTCTGTAGCCACCAAAAACCAATCTGGAGCCCGTTCCGGCACCCTGCCGGAGGGGGAATCCATCTCCGGTGGCCATCTTCATCTTCCCGGCGATCTCCATGACGAGGAGGGAGTAGTTCTCCCTCGGGGCTGAGGGTATGTACCAGTAGCTATGTGTTTGATATCTTTGTCTCGTGTTCTTGAGATGTCATGATCTCGATGTACCGCGGGCTTTGCTACTATAGTTGGATCTTATAATGTTCTTCCACCTCTCCCTTCTTGTAATGAATTGAGTTTCCCATTTGAAGTTATCTTATCAGATTGAGTCTTTAAGAACACTTGATGTATGTCTTGCACGTGTCTATCTATGGTGATAATGGGATATTCATGTGAGTACTTGATGTATGTTTTGCTGATGAACTTGCGGTTTTGTGACCTCGGGAACCTATGCATAAGGGTTGGCACACGTTTTGACTCTCCGGTAGAAACTTTGGGGCACTCTTTGAAGTTATATGTGTTGGTTGAATAGATGATTCTGAGATTGTGTGATGCATATCGTATAATCATGCCAACGGATACTTGAGGTGACAGTGGAGTATCTAGGTGACATTAGGGTCTTGGTTGATATGTGTCTTAAGGTGTTATTCTAGTACGAACTCTATGATGGATCGACCAGAAAGAATAGCTTCGTGTTATTTTACTACGGACTCTTGAATAGATCGATCAGAAAGAATAACTTTGTGGTGGTTTCGTACCCGACAATAATCTCTTCGTTTGTTCTCCGCTATTAGTGACTTTGGAGTGACTCTTTGTTGCATGTTGAGGGTTAGTTATATGATCCAATTATGTTATCATTGTTGAGAGAATTTCACTAGTGAAAGTATGAACCCTAGGCCTTCTTCCATGCATTGCAATACCGTTCGTGCTCACTTTTATTATTAGTTACCTTGCTGTTTTTGTAATTTGAGATTACAAAAACCTATATTGACTATCCATATTGCACTTGTATCACCATCTCTTCCCCAAACTAGTGCACCTATACAATTTACCATTGTATTGGGTGTGTTGGGGACACAAGAGACTCTTTGTTATTTGGTTGCAGGGTTGCTTGAGAGAGACCATCTTCATCCTACGCATCATGCGGATTGATAAACCTTACGTCACCCACTTGAGAGAAAATTTCTACTGTCCTGCAAACCTCTACACTTGGAGGCCCAACAACGTCTACAAGGAGAAGATTGCGTAGTAGACATCAATTACTGTGTTGATGTTTATTATTTTATCGTTTATCAATGATCATACCAGAAAAATATTACATGTCAGGTACCATGTCACATAAAAATTTCTGTTTTTATCATTTACCAACTCGAGGACGAGTAGGAATTAAGCTTGGGGATGTTGATTCATCTCTAATGTATCTATAATTTTCTATTGTTCCATGTTATTATATTATCAATCTTGGATGATTTATACACACTTATATGTTGTTCTATAACATTTTTGAGATCCAAACTATTAACCCAGTGCCTAGTGCTAGTTGTTATTTTCTACGTGTTTAGTCTTTTGAGGACATGAGTACCAAACAAAGTCCAAATGCAATGAAAATTTTTGATGATTTTTTGGATAAAAATAAGACCTAGAAGCTTCAGAGGGAGACCGGAGGGTGCACAAGGTGACCCAAGACAATAGGACGCTCGTAGGGGGTGACCGCTCAGTGATTGCTTGGGACAACGTCCCTCGGCGTACTGACCTAATTCCACTTCTATAAATCCTATTATGTTGGTAAAACATGACAGAGCCACCTGGAATACTTTTTCCGCCACCGAAATACTACACGAATCCACTTCTTTTCCATCAACCATGGCAGACCGCAAAGGCCTACTCCATAGACGACAAAGGCCTTTGCCGTCCGCCGGCAGTCGGCAAAACTTCTACGGTTGCTTGCGCTGGTAAAGGACCTTCTTTATCGGCTTCCTCTGAACAGCGGATGGGAAAGATCTTTGCCATCAGCTGGTAGATGGCAACCAGGTTAGACGACATCCCACATGAACCTACTCCGTTAGGCGGCTAACATAGTGTTTATCGTCTGCTTTTTGTGGCCATCTTTGCCGTCTGCTGGCGTCACCATCTTTGTCGTCTATTGTGGCTGCCGTCGGCCGACATGGTCATCTTTGTCGTTTGTCGGGTGTCCGCCTTTGCCATCCTATGGTTGCCCCTTTGCCGTCTACCGCGGACGGCAAAGTTACCATATGGTCCAGCCGGTTGCCCAGGTTGCATAGGGGGGTGACACGTGACAGCTTTGCCATCCGCCGTTTGATGGCAAAGACCTTTGCCATCAGCTGCCAAACGGCAAAACACCAGCATTGCCACTGTTTTGTTTGCTTTTAGATATTTCCCTGCATTTTAAAAATACATATATGATATATATAATTGCCAACACCAACATAAAGTTTCAAAATACACATATCATATAAGCAGCATATAGGCCATGTATCGAACATCATATAGAGCAAAATCACAAATAGGCTAGCTTCCAATACATACACAGTTTCAATCATCATAGACACATACTTATCTTATCTCCATGCATACACATAGTTTTACACTGTTTATCTTATCCAAATAGAAAGTAAATAGTAGCATTCCATCAGTGCCGGCTTCCATGAATGTCACCTTCCATGAAGTGAACAAAATCTGCAAAACGAAAATAACAAAGTTAGAAGAAGAAGAAGAAGAAAACTATAAGAAGAATAAAACTATAAGAAGAATAAAACTAGAAGAAGAAGAAGAACAAAAAACTAGAAGAAGAAGAAGGAGGAGGAGGAGAAGAAGGAGAAGAAGGAGAAGAAGGAGAAAAAGAAGGTGAAGATGATTACTTATCTTGTTTTGAGCTTATTATGTCATTTTGGAGGAAGATACACTATGTTATGAGCTAACCAAGGTTCTTGTGCTATTTTTGACCTAACTAAGCTAATTATGTCAAAAGTGAGCTAAATAAGCTGATTATGTCATTTCGGAGGATAATTAGCTAAGTATGTCATTTTGGAGAATAAAACTAGAAGAAGAAGAAGGAGGAGGAGGAGAAGAAGAAGGTGAAGATGATTACTCATCTTGTTTTGAGCTTATTATGTCATTTTGGAGGAATATACGCTAAGTTACGAGCTAACCAAGATTCTGGAGCTATTTTTGACCTAACTAAGCTAATTACGTCATAAGTGAGACAAATAAGGTAATTATGTCATTTCGGAGGATAATTGGCTTACTATGTCATTTTGGAGAATAAAACTAGAAGAAGGAGGAGGAGGAGTAGGAGGAGAAGACTATAAGAAGAAGAAGAAGGTGAAGATGATTACTTATGTTGTTTTGAGCTTATCATGTCATTTTGGAGGAAGATATGCTAAGTTATGCGTTAACCAAGGTCTTGTGTTATTTTTGACCTAACAAAGCTAATTATGTCATAAGTGAGCTAAATAAGCTAATTATATCAATGTGGAGGATAATTTGCTAAGTATGTCATTTTGGAGAATAAAACTAGACAAAGAAGAAGGAGGAGGACGAGAAGACAAGAATAAGGAGGAGAAGAAGAAGGAGGAGGAGAAGAAGGTGAAGATGATTACTGATCTTTTTTTGAGCTTATTATGTCATTTTGGAGCAAGATACACTAAGTTATGAGATAACCAACGTTCTTGTGCAATTTTTGACCTAACTAAGCTAATTATGTCATAAGTGAGCTAAATAAGCTCATTATGTCATTTTGGAGGATAATTAGCTAAGTATGTTATTTTGGAGAATAAAACTAGAAGAAGAAGGAGGAGGAGGAGGAGAAGACTAGAAGGAGGAGAAGAAGAAGGTGAAGATGATTACTTATCTTGTTTTGAGCTTATTATGTCATTTTGGAGGAAGATACGGTAAGTTATGTGCTAACCAAGGTTCGTGATATTTTTGACGTAACTAATCTAATTATGTCATAAGTGAGCTAAATAAGGTAATTATGTCATTTTGGACGATAATAAGCTAAGTATGTCATTTTGGAGAATAAAACTAGAAGAAGAAGAAGGAGGAGGAGGAGAAGAAGAAGGAGAAGAATAAGGTGAAGTTGATTAGTTATCTTATTTTGAGCTTATTATGTCATTTTTGTGGAAGATACCCTAAGTTACTAGCTAGCCAAGGTTCTTATACTATTTTTGACCTAACTAAGCTAATTATGTCACAAGTAAGCTAAATAAGCTAATTATGTCATTTTGTAGGATAATTAGCTAAGTATGTCATTTTGGAGAATAAAACTAGAAGAAGAAAAACGAGGAGTACGAGGAGAAGACTAGAAGAAGGAGCAGAACAAGAAGAAGAAGGAGAAGAAGAAGGTGAAGATGACTACTTATCTTGTTTTGAGCTTATTATGTCATTTTGAAGGAATATACGCTAAGTTATGAGCTAACCAAGGTTCTTGTGCTATTTTTGACCTAACTAAGCTAATTATGTCATAACTAACCTAAATAAGCTAATTATGTCATTTTTGAGGATAATTAGCTAAGTATGCCATTTTGGAGAATAAAACTAGAAGAAGAAGAAGGAGGAGGAGGAGAACACTAGAAGAAGGAGGAGGAGAAGAAGAAGAAGGAGAAGATGATTACTTATCTTGTTTTGTGCTTATTATGTCATTTTGGAGGAAGATCCACTAAGTTATGAGCTAACCAAGGTTCTTGTGCTATTTTTTACCTAACTAAGCTAATTATGTCATAAGTGAGCTAAATAAGCTAATTATGTCATATTGGAGGATAATTAGCTAAGTATGTCATTCTGGAGAATAAAACTAGAAGAAGGAGGAAGAGGAGGAGAAGACTATAAGAAGGAGTTTAAGAACAAGAAGGAGAATAAGAAGACGAAGGTGAAGATGATGACTTATCTTGTTTTGAGGTTATTATGTCATTTTGGAGGAAGATGCGCTAAGTTATGAGCTAACCAAGGTTCTTGTGCTATTTTTGACCTAACTAAGCTAATTATGTCATATGTGAGCTAAATAAGCTAATTATGTCAGTTTGGAGGATAATTAGCTAAGTATGTCATTTTGGAGAATAAAACTAGCAGAAGGAGGAAGAGGAGGAGAAGACTAGAAGAAGGAGGAGAAGAAGAAGGAGAAGAACAAGAAGGTGAAGATGATTACTTATCTTGTTTTGAGTTAATTATGTCATTTCGGAGGAAGATACAGTAAGTTCTTAGCTAACCTAGGTTCGTGCTATTTTTCACCTAACTAAGCTAATTATGTCATAAGTGCGCTAAATAAGTAATTATATCATTTTGGAGGATAATTAGCTAAGTATGCCATTTTGGAGAATCAAACTAGAAGAAGAAGGAGGAGGAGGAGCAGAAGAAGTAGAAGAAGAAGTAGAAGAAGAAGGTGAAGATGATCACTTATCTTGTATTGAGCTTATTATGTCATTTTGGAGGAAGATACGCTAACTTATGAGCAAGCCAAGGTCCTTGCGCTATTTTTGACCTAACTAAACTAATTATGTCGTAAGTGAGCTAAATAAGCTAATTATGTCATTTTCGAGGATAATTAGCTATCTATGTAATTCTGGAGAATAAAACTAGAAGAAGAAGGAGGAGGAGGAGAAGAAGACTAGAAGATGGAGTTTACGAAGAAGGAGAAGATGAACAAGGTGAAGATGATTACATATCTTGTTTTGAGATTATTATGCCATTTCGGAGGAAGATACACTAAGTTATGAGCTAACTAAGGTTCTTGTGCTATTTGAGACCTAACTAAGCTAATTATATCATAAGTGAGCTAAATAAGCTAATTATGTCACTTTGGAGGATAATTAGCTAAGTATGACATTTTGGAGAATAAAACTCGAAGAAGAAGGAGGAGGAGGAGGAGAAGACTAGAAGAAGGAGGAGGAGAAGAAGAAGGAGAAGAACAAGAAAGTGAAGATGATTACTTATCTTGTTTTGAGGTTATTATGTTATTTTGGATGAAGATAAGCTAAGTTATGATCTACCAAGGTTCTTGTGCTATTTTTGACCTAACTAAGATAACTATATCATAAGTGAGCTAAATAAGCTAATTATGTCATTCTGGAGGATTATTAGCTAAGTATGTCATTTTGGAGAATAAAACTAGAAGAAGAAAAAAGAGGAGGAGGAGAAGAAGAAGAAGGAGAAGAAGAAAAAAAAGGTGAACATGATTACCGATCTTGTCTTGAGCTCATTATTTCATTTTGGAGGAAGATACGCTAAGTTATGAGCTAACCAAATTTCTTGTGCTATTTTTGACCTAACTAAACTAATTATGTCATAAGTTAGCTAAATAAGCTCATTATGTCGATTTGGAGGATAATTCGCTAAGTATGTAATTTTGGAGTATAAAACTAGAAGGAGAAGGAGGAGGAGAAGACTAGAAGAAGGAGGAGGAGGAGAAGAAGAAGAAGATGATGAAGAAGAAGAAGGTGAAGATGATTACCTATCTTGTTGTGAGCTTATTATGTCATTTTACAGGAAGATATGGTAAGTCATGAGCTAATCAAGGTTCTTGTGCTATTATTCACTTAACTAAGCTAATTACGTCACAAGTGAGCTAAATAAGCTAATAATGTCATTTTGGAGGATAATTAGCTAAGTATGTCATTTTGGAGAATAAAACTAGAAGAAGAAGGAGGAGGAGAAGAAGAAGAAGAAGGAGAAGAAGAAGGTAAATATGATTACATATCTTGTTTTGAGCTAATTATATCATATTGGAAGAAGATATACTAAGTTATGAGCTAAGCAAGGATCTTGTGCTATTTTTGACCTAACTAAGCCATTTATGTCATAAGTGATCTAAATAAGCTCATTATGTCGTTTTGGGGGATAATTAGCTAAGTATGTCATTCTGGAGTATAAAACTAGAAGGAGGA
This sequence comes from Hordeum vulgare subsp. vulgare, assembly GCF_904849725.1. Taxonomy (NCBI): domain Eukaryota; kingdom Viridiplantae; phylum Streptophyta; class Magnoliopsida; order Poales; family Poaceae; genus Hordeum; species Hordeum vulgare. The sequence continues at coordinate 119,601,861 of NC_058521.1, read as the reverse complement.
GGAGGAGGAGGAGAAGACTAGAAGAAGGAGGAGGATAAGAAGAAGAAGGTGAAGATGATTACCTATCTTTTTGTGAGCTTATTATGTCTTTTTACAGGAAGATATGGCAAGTTATGAGCTAACCAAGGTTCTTGTGCTATTTTTGACCTAACTAAGCTAATTACGTCATAAGTGAGCTAAATAAGCTAATTATGTCATTCTGGAGGATAATTAGGTAAGTATGTCATTTCGGAGAATAAAACTAGAAGAAGAAGGAGGAGGAGGAGGAAAATAATAATAATAAGAAGAAGAAGGTGAAAATGATTACTCCTCTTCTTTTGAGCTAATTATGTCATTTTCGAAGATGACACGCTAAGTTATGAGCAAACCATGGTTATTGTGCTCTTTTTGACCAAACTAAGCTAATTATGTCACAAGTGAGCTAAATATGCTAATTATCTCATTTACGAGGATAATTAGCTAAGTATGTCATTTTGGAGAATAAAACGAGAAGAAGTAGGAGGAGGAGGAGGAGAAGAAGACTAGAAGATGGAGGAGAAGAAGAAATAAAAGAAGGTGAAACTGATTACTTATCTTGTTTTGAGCTTATTATGTCATTTTGGAGGAAAATACGCTAAGTTATGAGCTAACTAAGGTTCTTGTGCTATTTTTGACCTAACTAAGCTAATTATGTCATACGTGAGCTAAATAAGCTAATTATATCATTTTGGAGGATAATTACCTAAGTATGCCATTCTGGAGAATAAAAATAGAAGAAGGAGGAGGAGGAGGAGAAGACTAGAAGAAGAGGAAGAAAAAGAAGGAGAAAAAGAATGTGAAGATGATTACTTATCTTGTTTTGAGCTTATCATGTCATTTTGGAGGAAGATACGCTAAGTTATGAGTTAACCATGGTTCTTGTGCTATTTTTTTACCTAAGTAAGCTAATTATGTCATTTTAGAGGATAATTAACTAAGTATGTTATTTTGGAGAATAAAACTAGACGAAGAAGAACAAGGAGGACGAGAAGACAAGAAGATGGAGGAGAAGAAGAAGAAGAAAAAAGAGAAGAAAAGGTGAAGATGATTCCTGATCTTGTTTTAAGCTTATTATAACATTTTGGAGGAAGATACACTAAATGATGAGCTAACCAAGGTTCCTGTATTATTTTTGACCTAACTAAGCTAATTATGTCATAAGTGAGCTAAATAAGCTAATTATGTCGCTTTGGAGGATAATTAGCTAAGTATATCATTTTGGAGAATAAAAGTAGAAGCGGAAGAAGGAGGAGGAGGAGGAGAGGACTAGAAGAAGGAGGAGAAGAAGAATGTGGAGATGATTACTTATCTTGTTTTGAGCTTATTATGTCATTCTCTAGTAAGATACGCTAAGTTATGAGCTAACGAAGGTTCTTGTGGTATTTTTGACCTAAGTAAGCTAATTATGTCATAAGTGAGCTAAGTAAGCTAATTATGTCTTTTTGGAGGATTATTAGCTAAGTATGTCATTTTGGTGAATAAACTAGAATAAGAAGGAGGAGGAAGAGGAGAATACTAGAAGCTGGAGGAGGAGAAGAAGAAGGTGAAGATGATTACTTATCTTGTTTTGAGCTTATTATGTCATTTTGGAGTAAGATACACTAAGTTATGAGCTAACCAAGGTTCTTGTGCTATATTTGACCTAACTAAGCTAATTATGTCATAAGTGAGATAAATAAGCTAATTATGTCATTTTGGAGAATAATTATCTAAGTATGTCATTTTGGTGAATAAAACTAGAAGAATGAGGAGGAGGAGAAGAAGACTAGAAGAAGGAGGAGAAGAAGAAGAAGGAGAGGAAGAAGTAGAAGAAGAAGGTGAACATAATTACTTATCTTGTTTTGAGCTTAATATGTCATTTTGGAGGAAGATACGCTAATTTATGAGCTAACCAAGGTTCTTGCGCTATTTTTGACCTAACTAAGCTAATTATGTCATAAGTGAGCTAAATAAGCTAATTATATCATTTTGGAGGATAATTAGCTAAGTATGTCATTTTGGAGAATAAAACTAGAAGAAGAAGCAGGAGGAGGAGGAGGATACTATAAGAAGGAGATGAAGAAGAAGGAGAACAAGAAGGTGAAGATGATTATTTATCTTCTTTTGAGCTTATTATGTCATTTTGGAGGAAGATACGCCAAGTTATGAGCTAACCAAGGTTCTTGTTCTATTTTTGACCTAACTAAGCTATTCATGTCATTATTGAGCTAAATAAGCTAATTATGTCATTTTGGTGGATAATTTGCTAAGTATGTCATTTTGGAGAATAAAACTAGAAGAAGGAGGAGGAGAAGACTAGAAGAAGGAGGAGAAGAAGACTAGAAGGAGGAGGAGGAGAAGACTAGAATCACTGGATTGCTAAGGCCGGGTTCACTTGGAGAAGGTTGATCTAGAGAAGGGCTGTGCGATGCGACTCGGGAGTTATTCTGCACCAAAGATATTTTGCAATGTCTCGTTAGGATGATGACTCTCAAATGCTCATACTAGTAACTAATTACCATTGAAATGAAACTCACCGTTCCAACCCCTCAAATATTAGGCATCGGTGGAGGGGATTGACCGTTTTAGAGGCACATAGACTGCACATTTGGATTTGATGTGTGAGTCATATTAGTTACTAATGAAACAGACATTGCATGCATGATTTGTCTAATGTGAAAAATAAACTTACCACAAGGAGATCATACATGGACCGGTTAGCCGTCTCATTCCGTGCGCTCTCTTCCTCCAACAACCGAGTCGTGTTCTCCTTCGCAACCCGATCCCTCTCCTCCAACAACCAAGTCGTGGTCTCCTTCACGGCCAGGTCCGTGTCCTCCAGAAGTGTCTGGGTTGCCACTCTGTCCTTCTAAAGAGCAGCCTACAACACCACTCCTTGTTAGCATTGTAATCATCGATGGCCACACACACAACATCCATATAACTAACCTCGATGGCGAGATCAACTGGCCGTGCACGAGGCCTTATCTCAGGACAGGAGCTCGTCTGGCGTGCCTTGATCTCCGGGAGAGTGAGAGGACAAAATACGAGCCTATCTCCAATGGCTATCGAGCCATGGGGCCTCCCTCCACAAGATATCATCACCATCTCTAGATCAAAAGGCTCCTAGCTCGGGTTATAGTCTACCCCTCTCCTCTTTTTCCCCTTGTCCTTGTATCTCACAAACTTGTGGTGGGAGGAGATGTTGGTGAAATTCTCTGGATGATCGAGGTTAGACTCAGAGAATGCCTTGGCCTTCTTGTAGGAGGCAGTATGGGCCATGCCATAGAGGTCGTACAAATGTGGCACCTCCGTCTTATTGTGTTGCATCTAAAAGAGAGGAACAAAGTATTAGTAAACGACTCAAGCTAGCATGAAGAATGAATTGCATGAATCATGAAGAAAACCACATACCTAGTTCCGTCCGAACTAAAAAAAGTTAGCGCTGCCTTGATGGTGTGGCACACCAACCATTTGCGCACGCCGGTCCTTCACATTGTCGTTCAGGGCTCACCATTGGCATGTGCACCACTCATCCACCAATGCCTCCCAACAATCCATCTGATCCTCACACCATCTCGGGGGCACCTATAAATTCGTAAGGACAAATTTCACCGCTATGCCTACGAATGAAATCAAGAAAACTACGTACAAGGCCTTAAGAATAGGTAATTACCTTCATCTACTCCTCCTTCTTTAGATACTTTCCACGACACAACTTCTTGTCCTTATTAATACCATGCATGGCATAGTAGTCTCGAAAAGCATGCGGCCGAGCCTCGTGGCGTAAGTTATTTTGTAATAGCATCTTGCACTCGGCCTAGATAACATTGGCCGCCGCCTCCTCATATCCCTCTTCACACCTGTAGAATGTGTGTAATCACACAAGATAACACTGATTAGTACAATAACTAGCTATATTGTTAATTTTAGATTGTGCAAAAGGAGAAATTACCCAAAATATGTTGATCACCATCTCGGCCCTCGTGTGGCACAGGACACCATCGATAATATCCTCCGACGGAGCCTCGACAGCCTGGTAGTGCTCCCAAGTAAATCCTAGTGTTGGAAGCTCGCACTCACAGGGCAATGTGACAAACGCCAGGAAATTTTCCCGGAAAATAACACCAAGGACGGTGTTCGTCTTGCGGATGACAGGGGGTGATCCCAAACCCTGCAGTATGACAAGTTCAACACATTAGAAATTTGAAGAAACTTGAAGGCAAAAGGTACAAAAATAGTAACTGCACTTACTTCTCCCCTTTAGGCCTAATCACCGGCCTCTTCTCGCGGGTCGCCGGCACGACCAGGAGATGTGTACTACCATGCTGGTACACAGTGACCCCCTCAACCACCTCGCCCTCACTATCAGTAGACTCATCATTGGCCTCACCGCCTCCATTAGATTGGCCACCCGGCCCCTCGGTCATATCCAACCAGGTATCCCATCCAGACGTCTCAGCTTTGGCCGAAGCCTCTGGGGCAGGAGTCTCGTGGGATGTAGCCCCTGGTACAGAAGTCTCGGGAGCCAAAGCCTCAGGAACCGGAGTCTCATGGGTCGAATGCACGTCGACCCGAGGCTCTTGGACCGAAGTCCCCCTAGCCTCCACCTCAAACGGGTCCACCATAGTAGTCTCGTGCTCGGGTGAATTAGCTAGGGGTGGCGGCGAGGACGACGTAGCAGTCTTTCTACCTCTCCCGCGGCCACGTCCTGTACTGTTCGCCTTCTTCCCGCATGCTTGACCTCCTCTCCTCGTGGGCAACGATGTTGATGAAGAAGCACCCGCGGGTGTCCCTAGACTATCTGCCAAACTCTATGGAGTACCCCCCGCGGGCCGCCGAGCGATCTAGACCCGTGCCCACCATCTTTCAACACCTGCCATGATAAAGAGTAAAATAAATTAGTACAACATAAAAAAATTGAACACCTGACATGAATAATAATATGTACATATATAATTAAAGTTGGTATGCATACAAACTAATAATAGTCTGGATCAATAAATGCATCATCATCACTATCACGCGTGTCTTCATGAATGACGTGCTCGGGTTCACCGGCATCAACTTGTGGAAGGCCTTTCTGTAATCGGTCAAGCATTGATAGGTCATCCGCAGCCGTAAGCTCTTCTAGTTCTGGCTCTGCTGGTTCCGGCTCACGGGTGAAGTCGGATTCACTTTCGATGTCTATTTCCATGTTTGGGGGTGAAGTACAACGGTTGGTGAAACATTTCTTCGAAAGAAGTGTTTCTTGGAAGAATTCTCGGTCATATGTGTCTGGGTTATTGTGAGGTTCATAATCCTCTTCATTTGGGGGAGGTAGTCTAGCTTGTGGCGGCACTTCATAAACAACATCCCAACCATTCAGATTCTTATTAGTTTGGCAAGCCCACGGTAGATAGAAAACTTGGATTGCGTGTTGAGCCATAATATAGACATCGAGAACATCTAAATGAGTGCTTTCCTAGATTTCGACTAGCCCTGTATGTTCATGAGTCCTTATAGTCTCCTTCGTCTGGAACTAATACCATTTGAAGACTACGACGTTGAGTGGGTTTACACCATAGAATTGAAGTTCATAAATTGCTTGAACTCTTCCATAATACTTGGTACCTCCTTCGCCGATAGGAGAGACACAACAATTTGTAGACTTCCGGTCGGGCATAGATAGCTCTTTGCCAAAGGTATGAAAGCGATGCCCGTTGATATTGTATTTCTCAAATGAATGAACCTTATAGTCAAAACCATTAGCAGCTTCTCTCAATTCGGCGTCCATAGACTCTGAATTAGGCTACACAAGTTTAATACGAAATGAATGTTGCATTAGCCACAAATTAGACCAAGAAATGAAATGGTACATTATTTATAATTACCGTTTGTTTGAACCAATATATGAAACCGGGATAGCCACCTTCATGCTTTGCCAGAAGCTCATACTCTTTGACAGAATCAATTTGGATGACCTCTCCATCCGAGAATTTGGCGATGTATCGATTGTATCAAATATACGGGAATAAGATCAGTTCAAAGGAATTAGAAGTTGTGGAAAAATGTACCAAGAACTTACTCGATGTACAGCCGCACTTCTGTTAGGTTGTTCAAGATATACAACAAAATGGTCCGTTATTATTCGACATCCAACATTATTGGTTTTGAAGCACCGACTGGTGCGAGCTTCCCTTTGACTAGGCTGAGGTTGGATCCACCTTTTTAGGGTCTCCATCATTGTACCGAGGCTTCGTATTATGAAAATGATGATTTTTGGTTTCATAGTGTGCTGTCATGAAGTTTGCCACCTCCTTAGTAATGAATGCCTCGGCCATCGATGCTTCAATTCTATGTTTGTTTTTACATTTAGCTCAAAGCGTCTTCTTCATCCTCTCAGTTGTAAAGCACCAACGATTTTGCACCGGCCCACCCAATCTTGCCGCGGTCAGGAGATGTAAAATCAAATGCTGCATTGAATTAAAGAAGCCTAGAGGAAAGTTCTTCTCTAACTTGCAGAGCAACTTCAACGCTAACTCCTCCATGTCATCTACCATGACAGGCAACAGTTATTTTGCACAAAGAACACAGGAGAAATAGCTCAGCTCTGTCAGTACTAGCCATTCATCCTCAGGAATAAAGCCACGTAACATCACTCGCATTACCCGCTCAAGCCATATGTGCCAATCATGACTCTTGAGACCAACTATTTTCAATTTTTCAAGACTCGCTCCCCTCTATAGATTCGCTACAGACCCATCGGGGAACATCAACTGCATTTTGACCCACAAGATACTTTCCCTCGTAGGTGGCCTTCCAAGATTGAACCAGGCCTTTGGCTTCAACCACTTCTACTTTCCAAGCGATTGTCGCATGTTTTGTAACGGTCTATGCCGAACAATGTACCAAAAATGGCCTCTCTGATATTCTTTTCAGTGTGCATCATGTCGATGTTGTGTGGAAGAAGGAGGTCTTTGAAGTAAGGTGGATCCGACAAGCATGGCTTCTGAGTCCAGGCGTGTTCTGAATTATACCCCTTGAAATACCCTGGACGCTCTGGATCAGGCTGGAGGTCGTTTAACTGATCTAGGATTTGTTGGCCTGTCAACGCAGGTGGTGCCGATTTTTTGACAACTTTGCCTTTGGTGAAGTTCTTCTTGTCTTTTCTGAACTGATGGTGAGGATCCAGGAACTGTCTATGCAAGTCAAAGCAAGAACTGTCTATGCAAGTCAAAGCAAGAAAACTGAAGAGATGCCTTGCACGTGGGGCATGGGAACCTTCCATGCACACACCATCCAGAGAATAGCGCATACACTGGCAAGTCATGCATAAAGTACATGTACCATACATGCATTTTGAACTTTTCTTTTCCAGCGGCATCGTATGTCTTCACCCTATTATTCCAAGCTTCTTGCAATTCATCCTTAAGTGACTGCATGTACACATTTATATTCTTTCATGGATAGTTCGGCCCTGGAATCATCAACGTTGGGAATATGTTCTTTCTTTGCATTATCTGTCCGGGGGGAGATTGAGTGGAATGACAAATAAAGACCAAACAACTGTATTGGGTTGCCGTCATACCAAAGGGATTGAACCCATCTGTGCCAATGCACACTCGAGGATGACTTGGATCTGCCAGTTTATCCGGATGTAATGCTTTGAAATCCTTCCATGCTTCCTCATCCGTTATGTGTACCGCCATCTTATTCCCATCTGCATCTAGTTCGGTTCTTTTGCCCAAGTTGTGCAATGTAATTTCTCTGGCCGTCTCTTCGACCATGAAAAGACTTTCAAGCCTTGGTATGATTGGCATATACCAAACAACATTAGCTGGGATTTTGGTCTGGCTCTTCTTGCCCATACCATTATCTACCACAACATACCTGGAAGACTTGCAAATGGGACAATAGTCCAAGTCCGCATACTCCTTCCTAAATAAGGCACATCCCTTTTCACAGGCATGTATCTTCTCATAGGGCATCTTAAGTGCACGAAGTATTTTGTCCGACTGTTACATGTTTGTAGGCATGACCTGACCTTTGGGTAGAAAGCGTCCAAATAGTGTCATCATTTCGTCGTAGCATTCCCTTCCCAAGTTGAACTAAGCCTTCCGAGCCAGTACTTGTGCAATGGTATCCAGCTGACAAAGCTCAGTGTGCTCGTGGAGAGGATGTTTTAAAGACTCCAAAATTTCATAGAAGGCCTTTGAAGATTCCTCCATCTCATCGTCCAAATCCCGAGCATCATCAAAGTCTTGCACCATGCTTTCGATCCTGGTACCATGCTTGTCGGTGCGACGACGAACCACCTCAGCTCTGGTGCATTGTCTAGACTCACCATGAAATGTCCACACCGTATAATTAGGCTCAAAACCCCTCCTCTGCAGGTGTTTAATCATATCAGCCTCTGTCCTCTTTTAATAGTTGTTGCACCCAGGATAGAGGCACCAGTTTGTTTCCTAACCATTTGCAAATGCGGCTTTCACAAACTCCCTAGTTTTTATAAACAATTCTTTGGTCATCTCTTTGTGACTACTGTGACCGATGTACATCCACGCACGATCACTCATCTTGCCTAGCCGCTAAAGACACCATATATATATATATATAATTCATCATGTATATTCATCCTTTAATCTAGTTTTTTAATTTAATTACGTCCATGCAACCTACACGGTAATAGGTAAAGATAGGTCCTAATCCCACCAGAGTATGTGTACAGTGAGTACGTTCTCCATGCTATAACCCATTCCGAGAGAAAATTTTGGCAACACCTCCTCGCTGTTCTCCAAATACACGTCTCGGCAAAAAGCCGAGAGAATGTGCATCCGGAGAACAATGGGGAGGCGCTGCCAAAATTTTGTCTTGGAATGGGGTAGAGCATGGAGAATGTACTCACTCTACACATACTCGGGCTGTCCGTGGAAATCGCTGGACAATCCAAATGAGTTACGGTGATAAATATGCAATTGAATGCATATTTCTGGATGCAACCCTTTCGGACGAGAGACGCCTAGGTTACGCGACTTAGCATGAAAATGAAATCTACTGACATGATTAAAAGATCGTTGGAGGTGAAGGTGTATTTGTAGCTCACACTCGGCTGTAAAGGAAGTAGTCGAACAACGCCGGGATCCTGAAACAAAATCTTCGATGACGATGACCCCAAGGTGATGAAATAGTACAAAGCCTGTAAATTTTACCGAATGGAAAAAAGTTTAGGACATCACATTACATAAAGCATTGACAGTTCAAACTATGAAAAAATAATATTACTAATGACATCACATCACATAAAGCATTAACAGTTGCTCTTCTTCTTCTTCTTTCCTTATCATATTCTTTTTCTTCTTCTCCTCTTCTTCTACTTCTTCTTCTTCTTCTTCCTTCTCCTCTTCTTATTATTTTCTTCTTCTTCTTTTCTTCCTCTTCTTCTTCTTCTTATTTTCTTCTTCTTATTCTTCTTCTTCCTTCTTTTCCTTTTTCCTCTTCTTCTTCTTCTTCTTCTTCTTCTTCCTTCTTTTCCTTTTTCCTCTTCTTCTTCTTCTTCTTCTTCTTCTTCTTCTCCTACTACCCCTCCTCCTCTTCTTCTTCTTCTTCTTCTTCTCCCACTCCTCCTCCTCCTCTTCTTCTTCTTCCTTCTTTTACTTATTCTCCTTTTATTCTTCATCTTTTTCATCTTTTTTCTACTTATTTTAATTATGACTAATTAAATAAACCTAGCAGTAAAACAAAAAAATCTAATCTAATATGACCTACCACTAAATCTAATCTAACTAAACCTATCACTAATCTAACATAGCACTAAACTAAATTAATATAGCATTAAACATGAAAAAAAGGAAAAAACCTCACCTTGGTGTTGTTGGCGCCGGAGGCACTGTGCGGAGGCCGCGACAGTGGGGGGCCTGGCGGTGGGGAACCGGGGATGACAGGGGCGCTAGGTAGGGTAGGGACGACGACTGTGGGGAGGGACGCCGGCCGCGGGGAGGTGCGCCAGCCGCGGGGAGGGGCGCCAAATGAGGGAAGGGGTGGCCGACGCGGGGAGGAGCTGGGGTGGCCGGAATAGGGAGAGCCGCAGGGAGGGGGTGTCCGGCGTGGGGAGGAGCGGGGGTGGCCGGCACGGGAAGGGGTGGCCGAGATGGGGCCGACGCAGGGAGAGGGAGGGGTGATGACCCACAAGTATAGGGGATCAATCGTAGTCCTTTCAATAAGTAAGAGTGTCGAACCCAACGAGGAGCAGAAGGATCTAACAAGTGGTTTTCAGCAAGGAAATATCTGCAAGCACTGAAATTATCGGTAACAAGTGATTGTGTGGTGAGATGATTCATAGCAAGCAACAAGTAACAAAAGTAGAAACGGTGTAGCAAAGTGTCCCAATCCCTTTTGTAGCAAGGGAAAATCCTGGACAAAGTCTTATAGGAGGAAAAACGCTCCTGAGGACACACGGGAATTTCTGTCATGCTAGTTTCATCATGTTCATATTATTCGCGTTCGTTACTTGGATAGTTTGATATGTGGGTGGACCAACGCTTGGGTACTACCCTTACTTGGACAAGCATCCCACTTATGATTAACCCCTCTCACAAGCATCCGCAACTACGTAAGAAGAATTAAGACAAAGTCAAACCATAGCATTAAACTAGTGGATCGAAATCAGCCCCTTACAAAGCAACGCATAAACTAGGGTTTAAGCTTCTATCACTCTAGCAACCCATCATCTACTTACTACTTCCCAATGCCTTCCTATAGGCCCAAATAATGGTGGAGTGTTATGTAGTCGACGTTCACATAACACCACTAGAGTAAAAACAACATACAACATATAAAAATACCAAACGAATACCAAATTCACATGACTATTATTAACATGACTTATTCCATGTCCTTGGGAACAAAAGTAACTACTCACAAAGCATAATCATATTCATGATCAGAGAGGTAATGATTAGCATCAAGGATCTGAACATAAACTCTTTCACCAAATAATCCAACTAGCATCAACTACAAAGAGTTATCAACACTACTAGCAACCTTACAAGTAGCAACCGGAGTCGCGAGACGGAGATTGGTTACAAGTGATGAACTAGGGTTTGGAGATGAGATGGTGCTGATGAAGATATTGATGGTGATGAGTCCCCTCCGATGAGAGGAGTGTTGGTGATGACGATGGCAACGATTTCCCCCTCCGGGAGGGAAGTTTCCCCGGCAGGATCGTCCTGCCGGAGCTCTAGATTGGTTCTGCTCAAGTTCCGCATCACGGCGGCGGCAAAACCACGAAAAAGCTCCCCTCTGATTTTTTTTCCTGGACGAAACCCTCCATATAGCAAAAGAGGGGGGCCAGTGTCACATCCCTGGATCCCTAACTAGGTTTAGCATTGTGCTCATGTTTACATTCATTGCATTCAACAACTTGAAACAAATTCAAAGCAAGTGGTGAAACAAAACCCCCAAAACCCTAGCCACTTCTCAAAATTCAAGGAAATTCAAAACTTGTTAAAATCAATGAACCCAAAATGGCCTTAAGAAAAGTTCAACTTTTCTGATAATTCTTGAAAGAAAATTATCAGGGAAGAAAACTATTTTCAAAACACATTTGGCATTTTATTTAAATTCAAAAAGCCATTGAATTCAAGTTTAAATTTGAATTCAAAAACTTTCAAGTTTTCAAAAATGTTGAAAACTTAAGTAATGGTTGGAAATATTCCAACTAATATTTCAGTGTGTTCAAAATAATTTTTGAACTAGGTTTGGAGCCAAAATAAATGGCAAAACAATTAAGTTTGAAAACAGAAAACAAAATAGAAAAAAAAATAGGAAAAGATTACATGTCGCTCACCTGGCCCAGCCCAGCTATTCCTCTGTCGTCTTCCCCTCGCCAATGGGCAGTAGGAGGTGGCCGCCGTGTACTCTGGCGCGGCCACGCACCTGTGCGCCTGCCTGGCCGCCGCTTCGCGCTGGCACACGAGGGGATAACCTCCCCGAGGCGTGCCCGAGCTCATACCCTCCCCATTCTTCCCCCTGCTACCTCTCCTCTCGGCCTCCATTGGAGCCCGAGCAGAGCTCGAGCTCGCCGTCGCTCTGACCTGCCTCCTTCCCTCCTGAGCCGCGCAGAAGAACCGCCAGGGTCCCCTGAAGCTTCCAAGCCACGAGCTCGACGCCGAGACGCGGTCGTCTTCTTCCTCGGGTCAGCGAAGCTTGCCGCCGGCGTTCTCTCTCTACAGGCCGTCCCGGAGCAAGCTAGCGCCACCACTGCACTCCCTGTGAGCCTAGCAAGATTTCCCCCAAGTTTCCCCATTCGATCTGTTCCTCTAGCCCTGTTTTCACCGGAGCCCGACGAGATCCGCCGCGGGACCTCTTCGTCGTAGCCCTCTGGTGAACGTCTCGTCCATCTGACGCCACCAGTGGCTTCAGGACGTCGTGTAGATGTCGTAGGAGTGTAGCCCCGCGCGTGAAGCCCCCTGTTTCGATGACCCCGATGACGCCCGAGCTTCGGGCGTCGCCAAGCTCATCGCTGGCATCATCTTCGGCCAGATCAGCCCCCCGTTCTGTGCAGAAATGGAACGACGGGTGAACGCTGGTCAGTCTGGTGCACTCCGCGCAGAGTTTGGCCGCCTGTGCCGTGTTTCCGAGTCCCTCCGCCGTTCTTGTGGTCGCCGGAGGCTTACCGCCGGCGAGGACGAGCTCGCCGCCGGTGGATCTGACCCCCCTGAGTCTATGACAGGTGGGGCAATACTCTGGTTAATTAGTAATAATAAAAATAAAATTAACTTAATTAAATTAACCTAAGCAATCACTGGCAGGTGGGTGCTACCCTGTTAATTAACTAATTAACTTAAATTTAAACTAAAAACTGTCCTGAGTCACTGACCAGTGGATCCCACTGGTCAGGTTTGACTTTCAATGGCTAGTTGGACCTGCTGGTGTCATGCTGATGCAATAAAGAGTTTTCTGATTTAAAAGAATTCCAGAAAATGCCCAAAACTTCTAAAAATCATAGAAAATAATATGTAACTCCAATGAAAATAATTTATATATGAAAAAGTATCATAAAAATTCAAGGAATCTGATTTTGATATTTTCAAACATGTTTGAAAATGTTAACTTCACCAAACAGATTAAATGATGATTAGGTAACCTCATTAAATAATTTGGAGTTGGAATTTGAAATCCATTTGAATCCCACTTCAAATATTATGACCAAACCATGATCAAGAACAACCAGCAACCCAACATACCATCATCATGCATGTTAAAACAAGATGACCTGAGCATCAGGTCGAATCAATTAAAGGGGTATTTGAAAATACCTTGTTTGAAGTGATATTTGAATCTTGATTCAAATCAACTTCAACTTAGGAAATGGTAGTCACATTAGCCTACCACCTTTGATCTTCATGCCATGCTCATGCATCATCTTGTTGCATATGATTGATATTGATTGATGTCATTTCTATCGGTAGGCTCCGCTCCTCTGGATTCCACCAAATATCCGACTAATGGATATTGTCCCTCTCCTGAGCAACAAGGCAAGCAACCATTTTGATCATCCCATTAAATCCCATGTTCTCGCTCCTGCTCTTATTTCTTGCATTAGGGCAAATGCTTTCACTGCTTTTACTATGTTAGTCGAACCCACTTCCTTTGCATGACATGTCTTTCTCACAGTAAATAGCTGAACCTTGCAACCTAGCATACTGGTAGATGCTTGAGCCATGATGTGCCTTATCCTGCTATGCATGCTATGCTTAGAGTTGTGTATGGTCTGTCATCTGGATGATGAACAGAATTGTGAGAATGGGTTCAGTAAGTAAAGGTTGTGTGTTGAATCTGATTTGGTAAAGGTACCGGTGAAAGGCTATGTAGGAGTACATGGCGGGTTCTTTCATTGGAACCGTCCTTAGGAACTGAGTTCCGTGTATGTAATCCAAGACTAGATACTACCACACGTTGCGATACTTAATTGACCCTCTCGACTTATTAATCGCTTAGTACTCAGTCGAGGAGTTGCAAGTAGTTTCTGGTGTTTATAGTCATGCTGGAGGCCATGCGTAGCACTGACCTTAGAGGTGGGCTATGATGCGGTAGGTAGTGGCACGGTGTACCAAGTGGCACCCGGATGGTGGGCTTGGGAACCCTGCGCACATCGTTTGGGGCCGTGGCGGAAACCTCGACCGGACTTCCGTGCGGGTTACCCTCAGATAGGCGATAGACCTGGACTAAGTATTAGCATGGCTAACGGTCGTGGCCGACTCCCTCGCTGGGCTTCCCCTTGAAGGTTGCCGAGGTGCATGACGTGCACATGGCGATAAGTTGCGAGAGCGTGTGTGAAGAAGTACACCCCTGCAGGGTATGATCTATTTGAATAGCCGCGTCCGCGGATATGGACTACTTGGAGACATATGTTGTTCATAGATAACTTTAATGGCTACTCATAAAATTGTCAAGATAAGCGTGAGTGTCGTGGACAGAATTTCCGTATGGAGACGGAATGATTCCACGATGGTGTATTGTTGTGGTGTTAGTGGACTCGTGTGCGAGAAATCAAGTTGTAAAATTATTTAAAAATGCAAGTTGTCTAGCCACGAGTCAAATGGTGGCTTTCCGCATGAAAACCCACAATTCCTTATTGATACATTGCATGAGTAGATAACTTATCCTAAAGTCTTGCTGAGTACTTTTGTACTCATGTTTGCTTAATAATTGTTGCAGAGGTTTTTAATGACCCTAGTGGAGGGTTCTACCTAGACATCGACGACGACGAGTAGCTGGTATCCCAACTATGACCTGGTCCTAGGATGGGTCTGTAGATAGTCAGGCCATGTGCCTTTATCTTTCCATCTGTGTGTACTCAGACAGCTTTAAATCTTCCGCTGGGTTGTAAGAATTGTTTGTATGACTTGTGATGATGGGTCGTGAGACCCCTACTTTGTAATATTATGTGTGTGGATCTTCCGAGCCTTCTAAATAAAGTTTGTATGTTTATGGTTATGTTGTGATACCATCGATGTATCTATACATATCGGTATGCCATGCGTACTTGTGTTGTACTTGATATGTATGGGGTTCGATTACCCAGCCATAGGCTTTAGTAGCATTCCTTACAGGGAAATGCCCCTTTGCGATCCAACGAGCCCTGGTAGTTCGCTACTTCTCCGGACACATTGGTTGACCGGCATGTGTCCTTCTTAGCTGTTGTGTATGTCCCCGTTGGGGAAATGTCACGCGATGTAATTGAGTCCTTGTAGCTTGCTACGACTCGTCTACGTTCGCTGGTGACCGACACCTGCTTTGCTGGGTCATGTATGCTTGTCTCTGTGCGGAACTGTCACTTTGGTTTATGACTAGACATGTCGATCCGGGTTCTTTGTCATTGGATTGCTAGCAACACAATTGCATACGTGTGTAAAAGGCACAAATGGTCCCGGCTAAGGTAAGGCTGCAGCCGTGAGGATAACCGTGCGTGAGACCGCAAAGAGATGCGATGTGTTACAGGCTGGATTCCTATGACTTAGGATTGGGATCCCGACAGCCAGTGGGCCAGTGGGCTGCCCACAAGCCCCAATGGCGCGGCTTGGGGGGGTGGCCGCGCCGTGCAGGCTTGTGGCCACCCCCTCGTGCCCGTCTGGCACTTCTTCGGCCCAGTATTTTTGATAAATTGGGACAAAAATTCAATCTATTTTCACGGCGTTTGGAGTTGCGCAGAATAGGTATCTCAACTTTGCTCCACCTTCAGGCCAGAATTCCAGTTGCCGGTATTCTCCCTCTTCATGTAAACCTTGCAAAATAAGAGAGAAAAGGCATAAGAATAGTACCGTGAAGTGAAATAACAACCAAAGAAGCGATAAATATCAACATGAAAACATGATGCAAAATGGACGTATCAATTCCCCCAAGCTTACACCTCGCTTGTCCTCAAGAGAAAGCCGAGCTCAATAAATATGTCCACAAGTTTAGGGAGAGAGGTGTCGACAAAACAAGATACGAACATGCATGCATCATGATCAAGCTCAGAACAGCAATACCAACATATAATCTCTCATGCTAAAGTGATAATTTCTTCACAAAGTAAAGCATGGATCAAGAACCTTACCGAGAAGTAACAACCGATAGCCTTTAGTCATTGAAGCAATTGCAATTTATCAAAACATCAGAAAGGGTCAAATAAGAGCTTGTAAAGAAAATCCACATACTCAATCATTATTTCGTTCTCTACAATTGCTACAACTCACGTGGTATTCATGAGATCAAAGTTTCAGCTGGACACAGAGAAAGATAGGGGCTTATAGTTTTGCCTCCCAACTGCTTACCTCAAGGGTAATGTCAACAATAATAATTCATGAATGCCTACCTCCAAGTTGACATATGAATATAGATCTTTCCCAAGCATATGATGTTAGCGAAGATAAAGGCGAAATAAGGAATTGGTGAAGATCACCATGACTCTTTCAAGGGCAAAAAGTAAAGGTACAAGATAGGCCCTTCGCAAACGGAAGTAGAGGTTGTCCTGCACTTTTGAGGTTTGGATGCGTCTCCTCTTAGTGCGGAGGAACGTCACTTTATATTGCCTCCTATGATAAAGAACTTTATTATGCAGTTTATCGCTTTTATGTCTTCCTCATCACAGGTTCGTATAAATCTTATTTTCCACACACAAATAGATCATACATATTAGAGAGAAATATTTATTGCTTGCACCGATGACAACTTACTTGAGGGATCTTATTCAATCCATAGGTAGGTATGGTGGACACTGATGGCAAAACTGGGTTGATCGTTTATAGATGCACAAGTAGTATCTCTACTTGGTGCGGGAGTTTTGGCTAATATGAGGTGGAAGCAATTGTCACATGCTAAGGGATCTCTAATCATATAACTTTGTTCAGAGCCAAGCAAACACAATTCATTACGTTGTCTTCCTTGTCCAACATCTACTTCTAGGCATGCAATAGTTTGGTGAGTGTTCACAATCATAGATGGTGTGAGAGATGATATATTTATATGTGAACCTCTCCTTCTTTATCACTTCCTATTAATTGCAACAATGACCAAGGTCTACGTTTGCCTACCCTCAACAAGTTTCAATCCTCATTCTTTTTATATGTGAAGCCATCACTTCCCATAACATCATTACATGATCTTTCATGCTTTTGTTCTATTCTCACTCTTTTTATCATGGCAAGAGGCAAAGCCCTTCAACTAAGACACTCTTTATTATATGGCTCACGAGCAAGAATATATTGGGGGTGACACAACGCAAAACTCAAAACTAAAACACTAAGACTTTTACTCTATTAGAGAAAGAGAAAATTGAAAAGGAAAACTAAAACAAAGGTAAAGGCAAAAATGTGATGGTGATACGATACCGGGGAAACTCCCCCAAGCTTGGCAAAAGCCAAGGGGATTGCCCATACCAATGCTCAGTTGTCTTCCTTTGGTGGTGATGGTGGTGGAGTTGTTAAAGAAGTCTTGAGCTTGTTTAATTTCCACCTGAGCATAAAATTCTGCTCCCTCAGATCATCATTTTCCTCTTCAAGCTTCAAC
Source organism: Hordeum vulgare subsp. vulgare (assembly GCF_904849725.1). Lineage (NCBI taxonomy): Eukaryota > Viridiplantae > Streptophyta > Magnoliopsida > Poales > Poaceae > Hordeum > Hordeum vulgare. The sequence goes on along the minus strand of NC_058521.1, from coordinate 119,584,332 downwards.
ACCCTTTGGCCTAATTCCTACTTACTCTCCTGCAAGAAACGAGAAAGGATAAACAAGGTCTTAGGCTTCTTCCTTGAGCTAGGGAGGCTTGACTTCTTGAACTCCACATGAGTGTGTCCAGGTTGAGGTAGAGGAGCCTCCTCTTCATCGGAACTTGTTTGTTCCTTCCCCTTGGGATCATAGTCTTCTTTCTCATCAGTGGTCCAACCATATGGATCAAAGTCCCCATAGACCTTGGGGTTAGCAAGGTAATCAGCCACATATCTCTCCCCCTCTGAATCCTGAGAAGACATCTCGACCTAGATCTGCGGCAGAAAACAGGCTCAAAACAAAAAACACAGGAAATCTACGTGATGCAGGGGTCAGACCAAACGGAAGTATATATAATTATTTTTTCCAAACCAGAAGGAGTACCCTGCATGAAAACGGAGTCCAGGAGGCGCACGAGGTGGCCACATGCCCTAACGGTGCGGCTAGGGGGTGGGCCCGCGCCGTGCAGGCTTGTTGCCTCCTTGCGCACTTTCCGGACTACTTCAATTTTTGTATTTTTCAAATATTCCAAAACGGAGAAAATTTCCTGCTGGAAAAGTTTTGGACTCTGTTTTCTTACCGAATCACATACCTCTTTGTTTTCGGAGTCTAAAATAGGCTGATAAATATCCCTTAGGTATTCTTCCGGAGTTATGGTATTGATGATATTGCTTTCAACATTTATGGGAGTACCTGAGATAAAATGCTTGATTCTCTGCCCATTTACCACTCTCGGGCAATTACCTTCCATGTTGTTGATCTTGATAGCACCGGAACGATATAGTCCTCAACAACATAGGGACCTTCCCATTTAGAGAGAAGCTTGCCTGCAAAGAATCTTAAACGAGAGTTATATAGCAAGACATAATCACCTACATTGAACTCACGCTTTTGTATCCTCCTATCATGCCACTTCTTAACCTTCTTTTTGAACAGCTTGGCATTCTCGTATGCCTGAGTTCTCCACTCATCAAGCGAGCTAATGTCGAATAACCTCTTCTCACCGGCAAGATTAAAATCAAAGTTGAGCTCTTTGATTGCCCAATAAGCTTTATGCTCTAGCTCAAGAGGTAAATGCCATGCTTTCCCATACACCATTTTGTACGGAGACATGCCCATGGGATTCTTATAGGCAGTTCTATAAGCCCACACTGCATTATCGAGCTTCTTAGACCAATTCTTTCTAGACCTGTTCACAGTCTTCTATAGAATCAGTTTAATCTCTCTATTGTTTAGCTCTACTTGACCACTGGACTAAGGGTGATAGGGAGACGCAATTCTATGGTTGACATCGTACTTAGCAAGCGTTTTACGGAAAGCACCATGAATGAAGTGTGAACCACCGTCGGTCATCAGATATCTAGGGACTCCAAATCTAGGGAAGATAACTTCTTTCGACATCTTGATAGAAGTGTTGTGATCAACACTACTAGTGGGGATAGCTTCTACCCATTTAGTGACGTAATGAACAACAACTAAGATGTGAGTATACCCATTGGATTTTGGAAAAGGTCCCATATAATCAAAGCCCCAAATATCAAATGGTTCAATGACAAGTGAATAGTTCATAGGCATTTCTTGACGTTTTCTAATATTACCTATTCTTTGACATTCATCACAAGACAAGACAAACTTACGGGCATCCTTGAAGAGAGTGGGCCAATAGAAACCTGATTGCAATACCTTGTGTGCAGTTCTATCTCCCGCATGGTGTCCTCCATAGGCCTTGGAGTGACACTTCTGTAGGATCTATCCCTGTTCATGTTCAGGTACACAACATCTAATAGCACCATCTACTCCTTCCTTATAAAGGTGAGGATCATCCCAAAAGTAGTGTCTCAAGTCAAAGAAGAATTTCTTCTTTTGCTGGTATGTGAAACTAGGTGGTATATATTTGGCAACGATATAGTTTGCATAATCAGCATACCACGATGCACTACATGAAGCATTGATGACATTCAATTGCTCATCGGGAAAGATATCATCAAGAACGTTCTCCAACCTAGACAAGTTATCTGCTACTGGGTTATCAGCACCCTTTCTGTCGACAACGTGCAAATCAAATTCTTGTAGCAAGAGAACCCATCTGATAAGTCTAGGTTTAGCGTCTTTCTTCTCCATGAGGTACTTAATAGCAGCATGATCAGTGTGAATAGTGACTTTGGAATCAACTATGTAAGACCTGAACTTTTCACATGCAAACACGACTGCTAAAAATTCCTTCTCTGTAGTGGCATAGTTTCTCTGGGCACTGTCTAGAGTTTTACTAGCGTAGTGAATAAGATTCAACTTCGTATCGACTCTTTGCCCTAGAACATCACCAACAGCATAATCGCTAGCATCACACATGATTTGAAAAGGTAAGTTCCAATCAGGTGGTTGAACAATAGGTGCAGTTATCAAAGCCCTCTTAAATATTTCGAAGGCTTCCTCACAATCCTCGTCAAAGACAAAAGGAATATCCTTTTGCAAGAGGTTGGTAAGAGGCCTAGAAATCTTAGAGAAGTCTTTAATGAACCTTCTATAGAAACCAGCATGACCAAGGAAACTTCTTATCCCTTTGATATCTATGGGGTATGGCATCTTCTCGATTGCATCAACCTTAGCCTTATCGACTTCAATACCTCTTTCAGAAATTTTATGTCCTAAGACGATGCCTTCATTAACCATAAAGTGGCACTTCTCCCAATTCAAGACAAGATTGGTGTCTTTACATCTCTATAAGACTCGATCAAGGTTGCTGAGGCAATCATCAAAGGAAGACCCGTAAACGGAGAAGTCATCCATGAAAAGCTCGACAATCTTTTCACAGAAGTCAGAGAATATAGCCATCATACATCTTTGAAAAGTGGCAGGTGCATTACATAAGCCAAAAGGCATACGTCTATAAGCAAAGGTACCGAAAGGGCTTGTGAAAGTGGTCTTCTCCTGATCAGATTGTACAACTGGTATTTGGGAGAAACCAGAATAACCGTCTAGAAAGCAGAAGTGTGTGTGTTTGGACAACCTTTCTAGCATTTGGTAGATAAAAGGCAAAGGGTAATGATCTTTCCTAGTGGCTTTATTCAATTTCCTAAAATCGACCACCATCCTATAGCCAGTAATAATCCTCTGTGGGATAAATTCATCCTTATCATTAGGGACAACGGTAATGCCTCCCTTCTTAGGGACGCAATGCACCGGACTCACCAAATCGCTATGAGCAACATGATATATGATACCTACTTCCAGGAGCTTTAGTATTTCTTTTCTCACTACTTCTTTCATCTTAGGATTTAATCTCCTTTGATGATCAAGAACTGGTTTGAAATCAGGATCAGTTTTAATCTTGTGCTGGCATAGAGTAGGACTAATGCCCTTAAGATCATCAAGAGTATATCCAATAGCAGCACGGTGCTTCCTCAGAATTTTTAGTAACTTCTTTTCTTCATGTTCTGAGAGGCTAGCACTAATAATTACATGATATATCTCTTTTTCATCAAGATAAGCATACTTAAGAGTATCAGGCAACTGTTTAAGCTCGAACACATGATCACCTTTTCATGAGGGTGGATCCCCAAGCAGTTCAACAGGCAGATTATTCTTAAGGATAGGATATTGTTCTAATACAACTCTATCTATTTCATCCCTTTCATCCATATGCATATCATTTTCATGCTCAAGCAAGTATTGCTCTAAGGGATCAGTAGGAGGCACGAAAATAGAGGCTAAGGCAATAGTTTCATCCCTACTAGGCAACTCCTTTTCATGAGGTTGTCTACCAAACTTAGAGAAATTGTACTCATGTGACACACCTTCAAAGCCAACAATGACAGTTTGCTTCTCACAATCAATATGAGCATTGACAGTATTGAGAAAAGGTCTACCAAATATGATGGGATAAAAGCTATCTTGTGCGGTAGCAAGAACAAGGAAATCAGCAGGATACTTCGTTTTACCACACAAGACTTCAACATCCCTAACAATTCCCATAGGGCAGATATTATCTCTATTGGCAAGCTGAATAGTGACATCAATAGGCTCTATCTCAACAGGTGCAATCTCATCTTTGATTTCATCGTATAAGGATTGAGGTATTGCACTAACACTAGCACCCACGTCACATAAACCATGATAACAATGATCTCCTATCTTAACACAAACCACATGCATGCCAACAACAGGCCTATGTTTGTCTCTAGCGTGAGGTTTAGCAATTCTAGCAGCATCTTCACAGAGGTGAATATTATGTCCCTCAACTTCTTCAGACAGAAGATCTTTGATAATAGCAATGCTAGGTTCAACAATAATTTTCTCAGGGGGTGTAGGTTTTCTAATCTACCCTCTATGTATCACAGTTGAAGCTTTAGAATGATCCTTTATCCTAACAGGGAAAGGTGGTTTCTCAATGTTAGCACTGGGAACAACAGGATCACTATAGGCAATGACTTTCTCTTCAACTGGAGTGGGTTTAACTACATTGACTTCTAAATGAGGATGATATATAAACCACTTCAATATGAGCAGCAATGGATTCACACAATGAAGCTACTATCTCAGAGTCAAGTCCATACTTAGCGCTAAAATCACTAAAGGTATTTGTCTCAACAAAGGATTTAACGCAATCAAACGTGAAATTCATACCTAACTCCTTACCTTCTTCAAGCTCCCACTCTTCAGAGTTGCGTTTAATTCTCTCCAATAAAATCCATTTGAAGTCAATATTTCTCTTCATAAAAGAACCGGTACAAGAAGTGTCAAGCATGGTGCGATCATCATGAGAAAGCCGAGCATAGAAGTTCTCAATGATAATTTCTCTCGAGAGCTCATGGTTGGGCCATGAATATAGCATTGATTTAAGCCTCCCCAAGCTTGAGCGATGCTTTCTCTGTCACGAGGCCAAAAATTATAAATATAATTTCGATCACGATGTACTAAATGCATAGGATAAAACTTTTGATGATATTCCAATTTCAACCGATTGTAGTCCCATGATCTAGTATCATCACATAGCCTATACCACGTCAACGCCTTATCCTTCAAAGATAAGGGAAAGACCCTCTTCTTGACCTCATCCTCGGGCACACCTGCAAGCTTAAATAAACCACAAAATTCATCTACATAGATTAGATGCAAGTCTGGATGTGATGTTCCATCTCCTGTAAAAGGATTAGCCAGCAGTTTCTCAAGCATACCCGAAAGAAATTCAAAGAAAATATTTTCAGTAGGTGCAGCAGGTTGAGGAGCAACCATTTGTGCTTCCGTTTGAGGTGAAGATACCCCGAACAAGCCCCTCAAAGGATTAGTTTCCATAGTGACAAGTGATAATAGATTTCAGCACACTATATGAATGTTTCCTTACCAAGTTCCACTTACCAAAGGCGCTTCACTCCCGGGCAACGGCGCCAGAAAAGAGTCTTGATGACCCACAAGTATAGGGGATCAATCGTAGTCCTTTCCATAAGTAAGAGTGTCGAACCCAATGAGGAGTAGAAGGATCTGACAAGTGATTTTCAGCAAGGAAATATCTACAAGCACTGAAATTATCGGTAACAAGTGATTGTGTGGTGAGATGATTCGTAGCAAGCTACAAGTAAAAAAGTAGCAACGGTGCAGCAAAGTGGCACAATCCCTTTTGTAGCAAGGGACAAGCCTGGACAAAGTCTTATAGGAGGAAAAACGCTCCTCAGGACACACGGGAATTTATGTCATGCTAGTTTCATCATGTCCATATGATTCGCGTTCGTTACTTTGATAGTTTGATATGTGGGTGGACCAACGCTTGGGTACTGCACTTACTTGGACAAGCATCCCACTTAGGATTAACCCCTCTCGCAAGCATCCACAACTATGAAAGAAGAATTAAGACAAAGTCTAACCATAGCATTAAACTAGTGGATCCAAATCAGCCCCTTACGAAGCAACGCATAAACTAGGGTTTAAGCTTTTGTCACTCTAGCAACCCATCATCTACTTACTACTTCCCAATGCCTTCCTCGAGGCACAAATAATGGTGGAGTGTTATGTAGTCGACGTTCACATAACACCACTAGAGGAAAAACAACATACAACATATCATAATACCGAACGAATACGAAATTCACATGACTATTATTAGCATGACTTATCCCATGTCCTCAGGAACAAAAGTAATTACTCACAAAGCATAATCATATTCATGATCAGAGAGGTAATGAGTAGCATCAAGGATCTAAACATAAACTCTTTCACCAAATAATCCAACTAGCATCAACTACAAAGAGTAATCAACACTACTAGCAACGTTACAAGTACCAATCGGAGTCGCGAGACGGAGATTGGTTACAAGTGATGAACTAGGGCTTGGAGATAAGATGGTGCTGATGAAGATGTTGATGGTGACGAGTCCGCTCCGATGAGAGGAGTGTTGGTGATGAAGATGGCGACAATTTCCCCCTCCGGAAGGGAAGTTTCCCCGACAGGATCGTCCTGTCGGAGCTCTAGATTGGTTCCGCTCAAGTTCCGCCTCGTGGCGGCGGTGAAACCACGAAAAAGCTCCCCTCTGAGTTTTTTTTCCTCGACGAAACCCTCCATATAGCAAAATAGGGGTGCCAGTGGGCCAGTGGGCTGCCCACAAGCCCCCATGGCGCGGCCTGGGGGGGTGGCCGCGCCGTGTAGGCTTGTGGGCACCCCCTGGTGCCCCTATGGCACTTCTTCGGCCCAGTATTTTTGATAAATTGGGAAAAAATCCCCATTGATTTTCACGGTGTTTGGAGTTGCGCAAAATAGGTATCTCAACTTTGCTCCACTTTCAGGCCAGAATTCCAGTTGCCGGTATTCTCCCTCTTCATGTAAACCTTGCAAAATAAGAGAGAAAAGGCATAAGAATAGTACCGTGGAGTGAAATAACAGCCAAAGAAGCGATAAATATCAACATGAAAAGATGATGAAAAATGGACGTATCAAGGGGCATTCGGTGCGCGGCACGGGGGAGCTCCGGTGGCTGGCAGCGCGGGCTGAGGGCGAGGGCGAGGGATAGAGATAGAGAGATAGAGCGTGTGGTGTGGTGGGTGGGGGGCAGAGCCGACCATTGGGGGAGATAGGGGAGAGAGGGGCCTAACGGCGCGTGTTTGGATAGGTGAGCTTTACCATCCATGACAGACGGTAGAGAGGTGGTGGGGTGGGGGTGGGTCGTCTGTTAGGCCATATCTTTGTCGTATGCGTGCCCGCTATTTGCCATCCGCTGGCACACGACAAAGTGGGGGGGTCTCGGCCCTCTGCGATCTGTCTTTCCCTTCTTTGCCATCGACTAGCAGACGACAAAGACATGAGTAATGGCAAAAAGGCCCTTTGCCATCAGCCATATCTTTGTCGTTTGTTTTCTGGAAGCTGACGACAATTAGTCTCTTTGCCATCAGCCAGCAGACGGCAAAAAACTGGCTGATGGCATCTGGAACCCTATTCCTGTGCCCTAATGGAGGGCGGTTGATGTCCCACAAGCGTATGGGATCACAGCAGTTTTCGAGGGTAGAGTATTCGACACAAATTTATTGATTCGCCAAGATGGGAAGCGAACGAATATTCTCAAGTATTAGCAGCTGAATGTGTGAGATTCAACCACATGTGAAAGATTAGTGTCTGCAAGCAAAAGTATCAGTAGCAAAGTAGTATGATAGCAATGGTGCCAGAAACGATCTATTGACGGCAGACTATTCCTAATTGTTGTATCAATGGCGCTAGTAAAAAGAACGTTGACGGGGGACTATTCTTCCCCAGCAACTGCTCTAGAAAAGGTCTTGCACTAAGTAGCAGAGTACCAAGGAACATCAGTAGCAGCAAAGTAACAGCAGCAGCAAAGTGGCCCAATCCCTTTTGTAGCAAGGGACAAGCCTAAACAAAGTAACGTAGCGAGAACCAGTAGTAAAAGACTCCTAGGCAGTGGATCGGTGATGGATGAGTGTGACGGATGTGATTCATCATGCAACAGCTATAACACGAAGAGATATGTAACTAGCTCCCGTTCATCAATCTAATGTAGGCATGTATTCTATATGTAGTCATACGTGCTTAGGGAAAAGAACTTGCATGACATCTATTGTCCATCCCTCCCGTGGCAGCGCGGTCCTAATGGAAACTACGGGATATTAAGGTTCTCCTTTTAATAAAGAACCGGACCAACGCATTAAAACGCGGTGAATACATGAACTCCTCATACTATGGTCATCTCTGGCAGTGGTCCCGGCTATTGTCACTCCGGGGTTGCCGGGTCATATAACATAGTAGGTGACTACAACTTGCAAGATAGGATCTAAAACACACATATACTGGCGACAACACAATAGGTTCATATCTGAAATCATGGGACTCAGGCCCTAGTGACATGCATTAAGCATAGCCAAGTAGTAGCAACATAAATCTAGAACATAATGGATACTAGGGATCAATCCCCGTCAAGAACTAACTGGATTACATGATAGATCTCATACAATTCATCACCGTCCAGCAAGCCTATGATGATATTACTCACGAACGATGAAGATCATCATGGAATTGTCGATGGAGAAAGGTTGATGATGACGATGGCGACGATTTCCCCTGTCCGGAGCCCGAAACGGACTCCAGATCTGCCCTCCAGATGAAGAACAGGATGTGGCGGTGCCTCCGTATCGCAAAATGCGATGAAACCTTCTCTTTGATTTTTTTTCCAGGCGAAATGGAAGATATAGAACTGAGAATGGGGGCAGTGGTGCCACGTGGGCCCCACAAGCCTGCACGGCGCGGCATTAGGGGTTGGCCGCGGCTTGTGGGCTTGTGGCCCACTCGCACGCCCCCTATGGTGGATCTTTGCGCAGGTATTTTTCTTTTATTCCAGAAAGAATCCACGTAAATTTTCAGGACATTCCGAGAACTTTTATTTCTACATAAAAACAACACCATGGCAATTCTGCTGAAAACAGCGTTAGTCCGGGTTAGTTCCATTCAAATCATGCAAATTAGAGTTCAAAAAAGGGCAAAAGAGTTCGGAAAAGTAGATACGACGGAGACGTATCAACTCTCCCAAGCTTAAAGCCTTGCTTGTCCTCAAGCAACTCAGTTGACAAACTGAGAGAGACAAAAGAAAAACTTTGACGAACTCTGTTTGATCTTGTTGTTGCAACCATGTCTAACTCATAACCAGAATTTCAGCAACATCACAAGCAAACCACATAAGCAAATGACATCTAGGTCTCACGGTAAACTCATATCAATGGCATAATCAACTGGCGAGAAAATAATAATAAGCCTCAAGTGACAACACTTCAACCAAAACAACATGAAGCAGTCCAAATAGATGGTATCTCGCTAGCTCTTTCTGAGACCGCAAAACATAAATGCAGAGCACCTTCAAAGACCAAGGGCTGACTAAACATTGTAATTCATGGCAATGAAGATCCAGTCATAGTCATACTCAACACAGTTAAAAGCAAAGCATAAAAATGATAGAGGTGCTCTCTAATTGGTGCTTTTGTAAGAGGAGGATGATTCAACAGGAACATAAATAGACATGCCCTTCGCAGAGGGAAGCATTGATTTGTAGAAGTGCCAGAGCTCAAGCTTTGAAAACGGAGATAATAATTTTGGGTGGCATGCTTTCATTGTCAACGCAATGACTAAGAGTTCTCAACATCTTCCACGCTACACATGCTATAGGGGGTTCCCAAACAGAAAAGTAAAGTTTTGACTCCCCCACCACCAATCAATCACACTCCACGGCTAGCCGAATCGTCGGGTACCGTCCATACCAACAACAATCTTGGGGGAGTTTTGTTTGCAATTATCTTTTCGATTTGAGCATGGAACTGGGAATTCCAATTACCGGCCGCTTTCTCGTGAATGATAGTGAATATACACATATCGAGGATAACACGCCTAGCATGGAAGATACCAATAGCCCCCTGTCACCACATGAGCGGTTCGGGCATGCAAAACAGATTATTTCTTAAAGATTTAGAGAGTGGCACATGCAAATTTACTTGGAACGACAGGTAGATACCACACATAGGTAGGTATGGTGGCCTCATATGGCACAACTTTGGGTTTATGGGAGGTGGATGCACAAGCAGTATTCTCGCTTTGTACAAGTGAAGGCTAGCAAAAGACTCGGAAGCGACCAACTAGAGAGCGACAACGGTCATCAAAATGCATTGAGAGTAACTAACATTGAGTGCAAGCATGAGTAGGACACAGATCACCATGAACATGAACATCATAGAGGCTATGTTGATTTTGTTTCAACTACATGCGTGAACATGCGCCAAGTCAAGCCACTTGAATCATTCAAAGGAGGATACCATCCTATCATAGTACATCATAGTCATCTCAACATTCATGTTGGCAACCAAGACAAACCATTATAAGCTCCTAGTTAAGTAAGCATGGCATAAGAAACTATGATCTCTAAGTTGTCATTGCAAACATGTTTATCTCACAACAAAGCTGAATCAGGCATGATGAGCTAGTAATATTTACAAAAACAAAATAGATCGAGTTCATACCAGCTTTTCCAGGCTCAGCCACTTCATCATATATCGTCCTTATTGCCTTTCACTTGCACGACCGAACGATGTGAACAATAATAAGAGTGCTCGTGCATTGGACTAAAGCTGGAATCTGCAGGCAAACACAAAGGAGAAGACAAAGTAATATGGCTCTTTGAAAGCTAAACAGGTATGCATGCAAGAGCCACTAAACATTGTAACCAATATCTTCTACCTTGTCCCAAAGAAAAATAAAATTATCTACACGGGAAAGCTCCCAACAAGCAAAAGAAGAAAATAAGATCTTTTTGGTTTTTCTCAAACTAGACAGACACACGAAAAGAAAACGAGAAAAAGAAAATAAACTAGCATGGATGATACAGTGGCAAAGTATGAACACCGGCTAACAAAGTGAAAGCATAAGCAAGAATGTAAAGTCGGTGAGAACACGTACTCCCCCAAGCTTAGGCTTTTGTCCTAACTTGGTCTACTCCCATGGATGGTCCTGGCGAAACCCAAAATCATAATGGGGGTTATACGGGAGCGCTGCAGCCACTGCCTGAATAGCCGCCTCACGGAGACGAGCAGCCTTTGCCTCCCTCTCATACTCCTTTGCCTCTCCTCTAGTTATGTAATATCTCCGTTTTACCTGAAAGTCAAAGAGAGCAGGAGCAGGAAGGGTAATATGGAAAACACGCTGTCGGTTAAATATCAAACGGTATAGGAGGGATTCGTCATCCCTCTCAAGGAACTGGTAGTGTGTCAAAGCGACGCGATCAAGGAAAGCTGTATGGAGCGGGGAATCTCCTTCGCGGATGGGTATTCCAAGAAAATTTGCTATGCGAGTGGCATAGATCCCACCAAATAAATCCCCTTCAATAGCATTCTTATTCAGCCTCCTTGCTATATTAGCTCCCATGTTGAAGGTTTTGTCACCTGTCACTCCGCTCTTAAGGATACTAAGGTCGGATGTGCAAAGGTGACAATGTTCAATCTTGCCACTAATGCATCTGCATATGAAGAGGGCAAAGTAATGCAAGGCAGGAAAATGAATACTCCCCATGGTAGCTTGCGTAATGTCTCTACTTTCTCCAACCGTAATACGAGCGCAAAAATCTCTAACCGAAGATTTAGGAGGATCATTGAGGTTACCCCAAATAGGTATTTTGCAAATTCTACTGAAATCCTCTAAATCCATGGTATACGATTTATCATAGAGATCAAGCAGTACCGATGGCTCACGGCCAGATAAAAATTTGAATCTAGGAACGAAAGTGGCAGTGAGAGCAACATATTCTTCACATTTATCGAAGATGAATTCTTCGAGTCCGACATTGTGAACAAGTGCATCAAACTCATCTTTGAAGCCTGCCTCAATCATAAATTCACCAGAAGGCCATTCACATGGTTGAACCTGCACGTCCCTAGGTTGGTAAGGATCAGGCTCCCGAATCGCAAGAAGGGGACCTCTCTTGCTTGTGTTCATCACCAGATTGTGTCTCCGCATCAGAGACAGAGGCGTCGTTTGGACTCTCAGGGGTAGCAGCAACAGGGTTGCTAGCGTGCAGGTTCCTATCATCTTTCTTCTTCTTTCTAGGATGACTAGGTGCATCAGTGCTAACTCCTTGAGAATCTTGTTCAGTTCTCTTTGGATGACCCTCAGGATACAAAGGTTCGTGGGTCATTGTACCGCCTCTAGTGACGACTCTGACAGAATTGTCATTCAACTCATTGAGCAAGTCATTCTAAGCTTTAAGTACTTGTTCTACCCGAGTAGAAACCATAGAAGCATGTTTACTCAGAAGCTTAAGATCGTTGACGTTTCTTTCCACACAAGCACTTAAATGACTAAGCATACGAGCATTCTGTTCCAATTGTCTACTAACATAATCATTGAAACTCTGTTGTTTGACAACGAAGTTATCAAATTCATCCATGCATAGGCTAGTAGGTTTATCAAAAGGAATATCACTCTCATCAAACCTACGCAGAGAATTTACTTCTACTACCTGTATCGGGTTATTCGAGACCATGGATCTCTTCGATAGGTGGTAGATTTTTGACATCTTCAGATTTAATGCCTTTCTCTCACATAGATTTCTTGGCTTCTTGCATATCTTCAGGACTGAGGAATAGAATACCTCTTTTATTCATAGTTGGCTTAGGAGGTGGTTCGGGAATAGTCCAAGCATTCTCATTGCACAAGATGTTGTTCAGTAGAATCTCAGCTTGTTCTACAGTTCGTTCCCTAAAGACACTACCGGCGCAACTATCTAAGTGGTCTTTGGAAGCATCGGTAAGTCCATTATAGAAGATATCAAGTATTTCGTTCTTCTCAAGAGGGTGATCAGGCAGAGCATTCAGTAGCTGAATGAGCCTCCCCCAAGCTTGTGGGAGACTCTCTTCTTCAACTTGAGAAAAGTTGTATATTTCCCGCAAGGCAGCTTGCTTCTTATGGACAGGGAAATATTTTTCAAAGAAGTAGTAGACCATATCTTGGGGGCTACACACACAACCAAGAGCAAGAGAAGTGAACCAGGTTTTAGCATCATCCTTTAGCGAGAAAGGAAACAGCTTGAGCATGTAGTAGTGGCAGATCTTTTCCTCACAAGTGAATAGGGTGGCTATATCGTGCAGTTTGGTAAGATGGGCTACAAGCATTTCAGACTCATAACCGTGAAAAGGATCAGATTCGACCATAGTGATTAACACAGGGTCGACAGAGAATTCATAATCCTTATCGGTCACAAAGATAGGTGAAGTGGCAAACTTCGGGTCGTATTTCATCCTAGCATTCAGATATTTTTCTTTCCATTTGCGCAGAAGTTTCTCAACATCATAGCTATCCTTACACGCAAGAAAATCCTCAGCTATCTCTCCCTCCATAACATAGCCCGTATCAAGCATAACAGGCAATTCAGGCATAGTAGCAGGTTCTACTTCAATAGTATCAGCAGTTTCAGAAGTATCATCACATCTAGCAGCAACTCTAGCAATATGTGCATCAAGGAATGCACCAAGTGGCAAAGCAGTATCAGACATAGCATCATCAGGCATGGTATCTAGCATAGCATCATCATGCATAATATCTAGCATAGCATCATCACGCATAGTATCAAGCATAGCATCATCAGGCATAGTATCAAGCATATCATCATCATGCATAGTATCTAGCATAGCATCATCATAAGCATCATGGACAGCAGAAGTAGCATCATCAAGCATAGGCGACATATCAAGATTTCTAGCAGGACGTGAAGTCGCAAACTTACTCAAAACTGAAGGTTAATCAAGTGCAGAGCTAGATGGCAGATCCTTACCTCTCCTAGTAGTGGAAGGCAGGATTTTGGTTCTTGGATCTTTCGAATTCCTCATAGTGATCAGCAGACGTCAATCCCAAGTGACTCAAAGAATATAGCTGTGCTTCCCCGGCAATGGCGCCAGAAAAAAAACTTTGATGTCCCACAAGCGTATGGGAACGCAGCAGTTTTCGAGGACAGAGTACTCGACCCAAATTTATTGATTCGCCAAGACGAGAAGCGAAAGAATATTCTCAAGTATTAGTAGCTGAATGTGTCAGATTCAACCACACCTGAAAGATTAGTGTCTGCAAGCAAAAGTATTAGTAGCAAAGTAGTATGATAGCAACGGTGCCAGAAACGATCTATTGATGGCAGACAATTCCTAACTGTTGTATCAATGGTGCCAGTAAAAAGCACGTTAACGGGGGACTATTCTTCCCCAGCAACTGCTCCAGAAAAGGTCTTGCACTAAGTAGCGGAGTAGCAAGGAACAACACTAGCAGTAAAGTAACAGCAGCATCAAAGTGGCCCAATCCCTTTTGTAGCAAGGGACAAGCCTAGACAAAGTAACGTAGCGAGAACCAGTAGTAAAAGACTCGTAGGCAGTGGATCGGTGATCGATGAGTGTGACGGATGTGATTCCTCTTGTAACAGCTATAACACGGAGAGATATGTAACTAGCTCCCGTTCATCAATCTAATGTAGGCATGTATTCCGTACGAAGTCATACGTGCTTAGGGAAAAGAACTTGCATGACATCTATTGTCCATCCCTCCCGTGGCAGCGGGGTCCTAATGGAAACTACGGGATATTAAGGTTCTCCTTTTAATAAAGAACCGGACCAACGCATTAACACGCGATGAATACATGAACTCCTCATACTATGGTCATCTCCGGGAGTGGTTCCGGCTATTGTCACTCCGGGGTTGCCGGGTCATAACACATAGTAGGTTACTACAACTTGCAAGATAGGATCTAAAACACACATATATTGGCGACAACACAATAGGTTCAGATCTGAAATCATGGCACTCGGACCCTAGTGACAAACATTAAGCAAAGCCAAGTAGTAGCAACATCAATCTAGAACATAGTGGATACTAGGGATCAATCCCCGTCAAGAACTAACTCTATTATATGATAGATCTCATCCAACTCATCACCGTCGAGCAAGCCTACGATGAGATTACTCATGAACTATGAACAGCATCATGGAATTGTCGATGGAGAAAGGTTGATGATGACGATGGCGACGATTTCCCCTCTCCGGAGCCCAAAACGGACTCCAAATCTGCCCTCCGGATGAAGAACAGGATGTGGCGGCGCCTCCGTATCGCAAAATGCGATGAAACCTTCTCTCTGATTTTTTCCAGGCGAAACGGAAGATATAGAGCTGAGATTGGGGGAGGTGGTGCCACGTGGGCCCCACAAGCCTGCACGGCGCGGCCATAGGGGGTGGCCGCGGCCTGTGGGCTTGTGGCCCACTGGCACGCCCCCTCCGGTGGATCTTTGCGCAGGTATTTTTATTTTATTCTAGAAAAACTCTCCGTAAATTTTCAGGACATTCCGAGAATTTTTATTTCTGCAGAAAAACAACACCATGGCAATTCTGTTGAAAACAACGTTAGTCCGGGTTAGTTCCATTCAAATCATGCAAATTAGAGTCCAAAACAAGGGCAAAAGAGTTCGGAAAAGTAGATACGATGGAGATGTATCAGGGGTCGATCATGGAGATCCTCTACATCAACCTTGCTGCTCCCATGATGATGTGTGAGTAGTCTACCAAGGATTGACGGTTTGTAGTTTAGAACATAGATGTCTATCTCTCTCTCTCTCTCTCTCTCTCTCTCTCTCTCGATGTTATTCAATGCAAAGATCATTGTGATTCCCGCAGTGATCTATCTTATGAAATCCTGTTTGCGGTGTGTTTTTTGGGATCCGATTAATTGTGGGTTTATGTTCAAATTATTCATGAAAATTATTTGAGTCAAATCTGAATTCTTATATGCATGATCAATTTGAATATCAAGAGATTTAGTTGAGCATGAAAATTCCTAAAATCATATTTGCCTCTCTCATAATAGTTATATGTAGGATCATGATAAAAATCAACATCATATAAAATATTCTCTCATGATCCACATGCATACAAGTTTTATAGTGTTCCAAGATAGTGGGATTAATGTCAACTGAAGTCTTGACGTCTCCAAACCCACTTTTATCATTATCATGAAGATCATCTCTCTCCGAACAATAGGGACTCCTTCTATCTAAATTTGAGTCATCTTCAGTCCCTTTGTATCAAATTTTATATTACTAAACAATGATTCTGTAGGTTAAACACCAATCGTTTAATATCTTCATCATGATTACATTAAAAAACGGGTGGAATGGCCTTTTCTAGAAATTCTCACTTAGCTTTCAACCTAGCGGTTCTCTCCTTACTTCCACTAATAGACACTTGAATAGATTTAATGGTCTCATTTATTTAATTCTTAGGTGATAAAATTTTACTTTTAAGAGTTTCCACATCATGAGAAATTATATCCATGTTTCTAGCCATATCGTGAACTTTATGTAGTTTTTCTTGTACCATAGTGTTGAAACTCTTTTGAGAACTAAGAAATTCTTTAATTCGGTGCTCAAGATCAGAGGGCATCGTATTAGTATTGTTGTATGCATTACCATAGAAATTGCCATAATTATTGGAGCGATTACCAAGATATGGCCTAGGATTAGAATTCCCTCTATAAGCATTGTTTTTGAAATTATTTCTAGAGATAAAGTTCACATCTATAGCACCATTATTTTGCTCAATCAAAGTAGATAGTGGCACATCATTAGGATCGACATGAGCATTTTTATTAGCAAACATATTCATAAGAGCATCTGTCTTATCACTCAAAGTAGTACTTTCTTCGACAGAGTTTACCTTTTTACCAGTTACACCACTCCCGATGTGCCATTAAGAATAATTTATCATCATATTGTCAAGAAGTTTTGTAGCTTCTCCCAAGAAGCTTCTACCAATGTAATTCCCTTAGAAGTAGCACCTGCAACAGAGTCGAGAAGATTTCTTGAAATAAAATTCAGTCCTGCATAGAAGTTTTGGATTATCATCCGTAAGCTTACACCATGAGTGGGATAGTTTCTAATCGTTAATTTCATTCTCTCCCAAGATTGGGCGACATGTTCTTGCTCAAGTTGCTTATAGTTCATAATTTGGTTTCTAAGAGAAATAATCTTAGCGTAATTTGATTTATAAGAGAACTAATCTTAGGAGGAGGAAAATATTTGGCAATAAAAGCATCCTTACATTTATCCCATTAATCAACACTACTGCAAGGTAAATATAAAAACCAAGTTTTAGCATGTTCCCATAGCAAGAAATGAAATAATTTCAGTTTAACAATGTCATTATCAACATATTTTTTCTTTTGCAAATCACATAGTTCAACAAATGTATTAAGATGGGAAGCATCATTCTCATTAGGATTTACAGAAAATTAGTCTTTCATAACAAGATTTTCCAAGGCGACATTAATATGGGAAAGTTCTACACTAGTGGTGGGTGGTATCGGAGTACTAGTAAAATCATTGTTATTAGTATTTGAGAAGTCACACAATTTGGTATTTTCTTGAGACATAGTGGCAGAGCAAGTAAACTAGAGAATAGAAATATTTTTGTGTTTTTTATTTTTATAGACAAGGGGAAGGAGATGAAAAAGATATGACAATAAAAAGGCAAATGAGAAAAGCAAATAAAAAGTAGAGCTTATTGTGAGCCAAAACGGTGCCAGAAATTATTTCTGCTACTTGTGAGCTGCGTTGGGTTTTTCCCCGGAGAGGAAGGGTGAAGCAATATAGTATTTCCCTCAGTGAGAACCAATGTTATTGAACCAGTAGGAGAACCACGTAAATTCCCATCTTACTTAACTACACACAAAAATCAACACTTGCACCCAACACGGGCAAGAGGGTTGTTAATCCTCTTAAACTCATTACTTGCAAGGATTATTTCTTATAGTGATAGATATGATAAAAGGAAAGTAAAAAAACAAAGTAATAAAAGGCAGCGAGGCATTCATGTTTTTAGCAATATGATTCAGTAGACCCGGGGGCATAGATTTCACTAGAGGCTTGTCTCTCGAACACATAGCATATGGTGGGTTGACAAATTACTGATGGGCAATTGACACAAAAGCGCATAGTTATGATGTTATTCATGTCAATGATCATGTATATAGGTATCACGTCCATAAACAAGTGGACCAAAATGATTCTGAATCTACTACTATTATTCCACCAATCGACTGCTATCCAACATGCATCTATGGTATTAAGTCCATGACAAATAGGGTAACGCTTTAGGCAAGATGACATGATGTAGATAAAGTAAACCGAATCAATATGAATAAACGACATCATTTTATCCTTAATGGCAACAATACAAATGTGTGTCGTGTCCCCTTTTTTCACTAGGACATAGAGCATCGCAAGATTGAACCCATTATGATGCACCACCTACACTGAAGATAAATCAATCTAGTTGGCTGATGTCTACTATGCAACTTTATTCTTGTAGATGTTGTTGGGCCTCCATGTGTAGAGTTTTGTAGGACAGCCGCAAAATTCCTTCAAGTGGATGACCTAAGGTTTATCAATCCGTGGGAGGTGTAGGATGAAGATTGTCTCATTCAAACAACCCTGCAATCAAATACAAGAAATCTCTTGCATCACCAACACACCCAATACAATTGAAAATTGTATATGTGCACATGTGTAGTATGGATAGAAAAAATAGATTTTTATAATCTGAATAAATAAAAACAGCAATGTAACAAGTAGTAAACAACAAGAAAAACGGTATATTAATGCTTAGAAACAAGGCCTAAGGTTAATAAAACAAAGAACTTCAAAGAGTACCCCAAGATTTCTATCAGATAAAGTAGGATGAAAATGTGCAATCAACCCCTATGCATAGATCCCCAAGGTCATCGGAATCTGCAAGTGGACGCCATAACATATATGAAGTAAATCAATAGAATACCGCATTGTCTACATGGGTATCCACATGCAAGACATTCATCAAGTGTTCTCAAACCCAAAATATTTAGTCCAACATAAAGAGATTCCAAAGGGAAAGATTCATTTCATCACAACAAGATGGAAATGGAACAACACCATATGATACAACTATATTAACAAAGCCCACGATACATCAAGATTGTGCCATCTCAAGAACACGAGAGGGAGAGAGAGAGAGAGAGAGAGAGAAAGATTGAACACATAGCTACTGGTACATACCCTCGGCCACGAGGGTGAACTAATCCATCCTCGTCATGGCCTCCGCCGAGATGACGAGCATGGCTACCGAAGATGATTTCCCCCTACGACAGGGTATTGGAAAGGCTCCACATGGGTTTTTCTTTAATACAGAGAGTTGCGGCGGCGGAGCAGAAGTTCTAGGTTAACTTTCAGGGGGTTATAGATTTATACGAATTTTCAACATTGGAATCATGTCAGCTGGAGCCACGTGGGCCCCACAAGCTAACACGATGCACCCAGGGGGTGGGTGCGCCATGTTGTATTCTAGCCCACAGGTGGCTCCCCTCCAATGGTTATTCGCTCCGGTATTTCTTATTTTCCCTAGAAAAAATCATAAAAAAAGTGTTAGGCAATTCCGGAAACTTTTATTTTCTGCACAAAAACAACACCATGGTAATTCTACTGAAAACATCGTCAGTCTGGGTTAGTTCTAAATAAGTAATATAAAGTCCATCAAAATCGTATAAATTTATTGTAAACATAGGTAAATATGGCATGGGTACTTCATAAATTATAGATATGTTGGAGACATATCACTAGCCAAACCAAAAAGATAGATTAGAGAGAAATACGAAGCAATAAAAAGCTTGCATAATAAAGTTTAGATTTGAATCAGTTAGTTTAAATGAATAATATGATTATAAGCGCACAATTCATCGGATCCCAACAAACACACCACAAAATAAGATTACATTGGATAGAACTCCAAGGAGATCAAGGAGAACATTGTATTGAAGATTGAAGAGAGAGAAGAGGCCATCTAGCTACTAACTTTGGACCTGTAGGTCTATGTTGAACTGATATGTCTCCAACGTATCTATAATTATTTATGGTTCCATGCTATTATCTTGTCAAACTTTGGATGTTTTGTATGCCTTTTATATCTTTTTTGGGACTAACTTATTAACTCAGTGCCAAGTGCCAGTTCCTGTTTTTTCCGTGTTTTTGACCCTTTTCACAAGAGGATTTTAAACGGTGCCCAAACGGAATAAAACTTCTGAAAATATTTTTCTAGAACAAAAGATATGCAGGGGACATGAGAACAAAGGCAGAGGCCACCAGGGGAGGCCACAAGCCCCCTAGGCGCGGCCAGGGAGGGCCCGCGGCTAGCAGGCTTCTGGCCCCCCTGTGGCTCGTCTGCCCTACCTCTTCCGCCTATAAATTCCCCTAAAATCCAAAACTGCGAGAGAGATCCACGAAAAAACTTTTCCGCCGCCGCAAGCTTCTGTCTCTGCAAGATCCCATCTGGGGCACGGTCTGGTGTCCTTCTGGAGGGGGGATTCGGATACGGAGGGCTTCTTCATCAACACCATGGCCTCTCCGAAGATGCGTGGGTAGTTCACCATAGACCTTCGGGTCCATAGCTAGTAGCTAGATGGCTTATTCTCTCTCTTGGATCTTCAATAAAAAATTCTCCATGATCTTCATGGAGATCTATCTGATGTAATCTTCTTTTGCGGTGTGTTTGTCGAGATCCGATGAATTGTGGATTTATGATCATATTATCTATGAAGCTTATTTGAGTGTCTTCTAATCTCTTATATGCATGATTTCATATCCTTGTAATTCTCTTCGAGCTGTGGGTTTTGTTTGGCCAACTTGATCTATGATTCTTGCATAGGGAGAAGAGCTTGGTTTTGGGGTCATACCGTGCGGTGACCTCACCCAGTGACAGAAGGGGTATCGAGGCACGCATCGTGTTGTCGCCATCAAAGTTATGAAGATGGGGTTTACATCATTGGTTTGAGTTTATCCATCTACATCATGTTATCTTGCTTAAGGCGTTACTCTGTTCGTCATGAACTCAATACACTAGATGAATGCTGGATAGCAGTCGATGTGTGGAGTAATAGTAGTAGATGCAGAAAGTATCGGTCTACTTGTGTCGGACGTGATGCCTATATGTATGACCATTGCCTTAGATATCGTCATGACTTTGCACGGTTCTATCAATTGCTCGACAGTAATTTGCTCACCCACCGTAATATTTTCTATTTTGAGAGAAGCCTCTAGTGAACACTATGGCCCCGGGTCTACTTCACATCATATTTTCAGCCTTACACTTTTACTTCGTTGCACTTTCTGCCTTCAGATGTCACTTTGCAATCCACCTTGAAGGGGTTGACAACCCCTTTATAGCGTTGGGTGCAAGCTTGTTTGTGTTTGCGCAGGTACTCTGGACACTTGGCCTGATTCTCCTACTGGATTGATACCTTGGTTCTCAAAACTGAGGGAAACACTTACTGCTCCTGTGCTGCATCACCCTTTCCTCTTCAAGTGAAAAACCAACGCAAGCTCAAGAGGCAGCAGAAGGATTTCTGGCGCCGTTGCCGGGGATTTCTGGCGCCGTAGTTGAAGGATTTCTGGCGCCGTTGCCGGGGAGGATCAAGTCAAGAACTCATCTAAGTAAGTGTCGCAAACTCATCTCTTGCATTTACTTTTTTGTCTCTCGTTTTCCTCTCCCCCACTTCTGAAAAACAAAAATTTACAAAAATATTTGCCTTTTTCGTTTGCCTTTCCTTTGCTTGTGTGCTATGTGCCTTCAATATGCTTGCATCTTTGCTTGCTGAAAATCTATTGATTTGGATCCTCATCCACTTGCTAATCTCTTTAAGAGATCCAAGTATGTTGAACCAATTGCTAGTGAGTTGAGTGCAATTGACTTTTTCTATGGAGTTTTGCTTGAGATGCGTGAATCTGAAAATCGTGATGAAGAAATTTATGAAGTGATTCACGAGGTCTCCTTGAATGAAAAGCATGATTGCAATGGTTTCATTATAAATTCTATTAATGACAATCATGCTAAAAATATGCAAAACCCTGAGCTTGGGATGCTAATTTTGCTATGTCCACTACTTGTTGCAATGATCGTGATTGGGGTAATGGTCTTGAAAATTTGTTTAAACCTCATGATGAATATGATATTTGCAATAATATTGAAAGTGGGTTTGGAGAAGTCATGACTTTAGTTGATGATAATCTGTGGGGACCCCGACTAGCAAGTCGAGTTCGCCATGCCCAGTGACCCCAAGGATCAATGTTCACTGAACACAGATACCGAATAATAGAGTCTTACATCCAAGTACCGAAATTATTACATCAAACGACCAGAAGGTCGGGTTCAAGAGCGAGGCCTAAGGCCAAATTAAACAGATACATCGAGTAGCGGAAACTCGTAAGGGCTAAGTGATGCTCATGCCATCAAGCCTACACCGTCAGGCATTCTGACTTGGAAGCGTCCTAGATCGCAGGTTCGTCTCCGACGGCATACTCATTGCCAAACTCAGGTCCTTCCATGTCTGGTCAATAATATAACCAGTGGAAAGCCAATGAGTACTTTTTATGTACTCGCAAACAGCCCGTGATATGAACATTTATAGTGAAGAATAACAGTAACATGCATCTTTAGTGGAATGCAATTTGGTGGAATGATCAGGTATATGCAACAAGTTAAAGAATTACTCTTGAAGAACAGGTTACAGATATCAACATATCTGCTAAGGGTTGAACACACCGGGTTCACCCTATATGCCAAGTCATCGGACTTGTCATAACCTCAATGTATTAATGAGGGCTAAACCATCCGGGTTTACCCTATATGTCAAGTCACGGAACTTGATCATATTATTGTGATTATCATAACAACACCTTTTTAACACCATACACACACTCACTCTTAGTTTATGCGGAAACGCTGGACGTAGTTTAAGCAGCACCACCCAACTTTCCTTGACCGTGGACACGGCTATTCGAATAGTTTACACTCTGCAGAGGTAGTACGCTGGACCCACGAGAAACGGGAAACTTCCATGTCATCCACGACTCGCGGTATATCACATATACCCGAGGTAAGTACCCGATCATCATCTTTCCCCTGACGATACTAGACAAAGAGGTCCACTCAATTGGTACCCAGCCCACATGTTGTACATCTTACGAGAACCGACTCTGGACTGTATCAACCATGCAGGGACCAACGGTGTGCCTGGAACTCATAATAATGGCATAGTCGTCCTACCTGGCACGACCCCATCACGAGAGTGACACCGATCACTCCCGCCACTAGTAATGTGTCTCTTTGCTAGTACCGACCAGAGTAATCAACAAAGCCCTGTCCCATAAAGGGGTATCGTGGTCATACTGGTAAGGTTGGGACGGTCGAGACATCATAAATCTAATCCCATTTCCGAAACCATACTCACACAAAATCACCCGTGCATCACTTCACCAAAAGTGATCACCAACTCATCATCACCCTCGGGCATTAGTGGCACCCGACGGGGTTTTCATAAACTCTTTATTTAACTCATCATCATGCTTGTGATAATATGCTCTATCATTACTTGTCAACATGGTAATAATATGACCCTCAAGGGGTAGGGTCAAGCTCAATGCAATGATCTTACTCTACTAGTCAACATGACAGTAGCATGATCCTCATAGATGGTAGGGTCAAGCTCATCATGCTTGTGCTCCGAGGAGCCATATGAATAAAATCACTACCATGCAAGTGCTTCGAAGAAGCCTTCGGTACCATCACATCAATGATGAACCGGCACTGTGATCACATGCAATGGGAAAATACTTGCTATTCTAGCATGGATCATTTCATATGCTTAAGTCATGGTCAAAGGGCTGCTTGCCTTGGTCAGCTAGGTATCCGGGGTCTTCGAGGTCTTCCGCTCCGCATCCTCCATCACTCGGTAACTCTACCGCCGAAAAAGGAATAAATAAATAATGGCACTCACTAAAACAGATCATAAAGTGCTTTTAAAAATGTTGCAAAGCTTGAATAAATTCAGTTTATTATTTTGGAAAATGTTTCCTATAGTTTTTATTAGCTAAGCATATTTATTTAAAAGAAAACAGAAGCAAACAAATGCTTTTAATATCATTTTATTATACCAAAATAGTTTCTGTTTTTTGATAAATGTCAAACTCTACAGAATTAATTACTACACATTTTTAGAAAATTGCTGGTGGAAGAATCATATTTTTCTACTGGCTAAATGTTTTTATAAAAATCATTGAAGTTGCTGGATTAAAATAAAAGGAAAAAGGCCATGGGAAAAGATCCAGCCGGCCTAGCCAGCAGGCCTGGCCACCAAGCACGCGCGCGCCAGGTTCAAACCTGACCTGCGGGCCCCTGGGGTCAGCGGCTGCACGCGCTGGCTGCCCAGGACACCGACAGGTGGGCTCCACCTGTCGGGTCCTTCTCCTACCTCCAGCCAGAGAGGTGGAGACGGACGCTGGCGAGGCTGTCGTTGTCCTTAGGCCAATCTAGGAGCGGGAACGGGTCCCTCGTTCCTCCGCCTACCTGCTCAGGGTCGGGACGTTGCCGGAGGTGGGCTCGGTCGCCGGCGAACGTGGCAGAAGGGTTTCAGGTCGGCGTTGAACTAGTGGCTAGGGGCACGGATTTGCTCAGGAAAGTTGGGGGAAATGGTCTTGGCGTCAAGGGCAGTGTAATGGGAGGTCGGGCAGCGCAGGAGCCGACGTGTAGCCAGAGATCGACCAGAGCTCCGAGGCGGAGGGGCCTCGGTCGATCTCGACCACCGGGGCTCTGCGAGCTCGATTGGGTGGCTAGGGGGTGTCTACTGGTTGTGCTAAAGCTGCTCGAAGGGTGCTGGGGTGCCGGGGGGACCTATTTATAGGCCAGCAACGGTGACCCGACTCGGGCGCGTCGGTGACTAACCGTGGCGCGCGTGCGAGCATAGTGAGGTGCTGGCCACGAAACCAAGGGTTCGGGACGTGGTTTAGGACCTCCTGGTGCATCGGCCGCAGAGGGAAAGCGAGTGGGGTCGAGCCGCAGCGACCGTGCATGCTCGGCCGCGTCGGGCGCGCACGTGCACGCGTCGCCTGAGCTCTTGCGTGAGGGGAGAGGGTCCCTGGGGGTAGCTTTGCACTGAATAGTTGTCGGGGGAGCGTTTGGACATTACTGGGGAGGTTGGGGCCGGCCGGGGCGTCGTCCCCTTGCTGGAGGCTCTCCGGAGCGCGCCCAGAGCGCAGTTTTGGCATGCCACGGTGTGCTGGCGCGCTCTGAGGCACTTGGGACGTGTCCTCCATGTCCTAAGTGCTGCTGGGAGTGAGCCTTGCCGTTGTGGGTTAGTGGGAGCTCGAGCTGGTCAAGGGAGCAAGGAACACTAGTGTTGCCAGTACTGCCCTGTGGCTCAAATTGAAGTTCTTGTCACTTGTGCTTGGAGTAGGGGACGGGCTGATTGACAGGGTGCTCAGGGTGTTCTGGGGCTCTAACCCACCAAGTTTGGGACCTTAACATTGGGTAAAACAGTGGCTAGGAGGATTTTTACCTTCCTGTCAGTAGGTGTTCGACAGTGACTTGGGGTGCTTCCACTCCACCACTGTAACTGAAACTTAACAGGTTTGGTCATGGGATAAAAACATGGGGTTTCACCAAATTTGAGCTCCATTGAACAAGTTTAGCTTTGTAAACTTGAAAATGTCTCAAAATGACCAGTACTGTCCTTTACAAAGGAAGTGTGGCCAAACAGAGTCTCACAAATCCCATCTTTGGTGTGGAGTCCTCATTTGGGGTGTTAAACACCTGTGCAAAGTTTCAGCTCCATTGGAGAAACTTTGCAATATAGAGTTGTTCCAACTTTTCTCTGGACAGAGAGGGTTTTGGGCTCATTAGGTGCACTTCCCCTACTTGGATCAAGGTGAGATTTTATGTGAGCACCTAATATGGCTTGAGAGGGCTCCTGTAATTTTATGGGAATTTACTGAGATAATTTCCTTTGGAAACATCTCAAAAAGCTAAAACAGACAGAAATGGTTTTCAGGGTTTTACTCAAATAATATTAATATAAAATAGGGTTGAAAATCTTGTATATGGAAAATATATGTCCTTCTCAGCTTCCATGAATTTACTCAGAATTTTCTAAGGCAGGAAAGTAATTTTCCTAGTGGGAATATCATTACTGGCCTTAGAAACAGACATAGATATAAAATAGGAAAATAATATTTTAAATCACCAATTAATGTTTTTAATGAATGAAAATAATATGTGAATCAGAGCACCAACTTTGGTTGGAAGTGTCACTTGGCTTCATGAGCTAGTAGTGTATCCCAACATGATGAAGGTGATCTTGATATAAAGGAAAAAAGGGGTTTTGAAGAGAGCAAAATAATAAGTTTTTCATGGGTTTGAATCATCAAACAAGCAAGCATTCATTCAAACAAGGGTTTACATTGCACTCACAATATTATTTGAAAAAGTTTTAACAAGCTCTGATTTTTGCAACATAAGATACTTGTGGTGAAAAACAGGGTGTGACAGACCTATCCCTCTTACAAGAATCTCATCCCCCAGATTCCTAAGCTAAGCGTTAAATAGCTCGGGAAATTCTGATCGGAGATAGTCTTCACGTTCCCACGTGGCTTCTGGTTCGGTATGGTTGCTCCACTGAACCTTGAAAAACTTGATGGTGCAGCTTCCGGTGCAACGCTCGGCTTCATCCAAAATGCGGATCGGTCTCTCGCGGTAGGTAAGGTCCGGTTGAAGGTCAATAGCTTGATGATCAATGTCCTTGTAAAGATCGGGACGGTTCGGCACTTGTAAACACTTCAGGAGTTGTGACACGTGAAACACGTTGTGCACACCCGAAAGCTCAGGAGGTAGCTCCAACTGATAAGCTACTTCCCCGCGCCTTGCCGTGATCTTGAAGGGTCCAATGAACCTTGGAGCTAGCTTCCCCTTGACGTGGAAACGCTTGGTCCCCTTGAGAGGCGTGACTCGCAAGTACACCTGGTCTCCGGGAACAAACTCCACGTTTCTGCGGCGAGCGTCCGCATAGTTCTTCTACCTTGAGTTAGCTGCCTCCAAGTTCTCTCGGACAAGCTGAACCTTGTCCCGTGCTTCCTACAGTGCTTCTTGTCCGAAAACTAGTCCTTCACAGGTTTCGGACCAATTAGGCGGGGTGCGGCACTTCCGCCCATATAACGCTTCGAATGGGGCCATCTAAAGACTGGACTGGTAGCTGTTGTTGTAAGAAAACTCAGCAAACGGCAGGCAATCTTCCCACTTGGCACCATGAGCCAAAACACAAGCGTGGAGCATGTCCTCAAGTATCTGGTTTACCCTCTCGGTCTGTCTGCCCGTCTGCGGGTGGAAAGCCGTACTGAAGGAGTGTTTGGTTCCGAGAGCTTCTTGAAACTTCTTCCAGAATCTTGAGGTGAATTGCGTGCCGCGGTCGGACACGATCTCCTTGGGAACTCCATGGAGACTCACCACTCGATGAATGTACAGACTGGCCAGCTGGCTGCCATCGTAGGTGGTGTTAACGGGAATGAAATGGGCCACCTTGGTCAAATGATCGACTATGACCCAAATGGAGTTATGACCCTTATTTGACCAGGGCAACCCGGTGACGAAGTCCATGCCGACTTTATCCCACTTCCATTCCGGCACTTGAAGAGGTTGGAGAAATCCAGCAGGTCGCTGGTGTTCAGCCTTGACTCGCTGGCATACATCGCATTTAGCGACATAGGAGCCAATTTCTCTCTTCAGGCCATGCCACCAGAATCGTTCTCGGATGTCTTGGTACATCTTGGGACCACCTGGATGGATAGAGTACGGTGTGTCATGAGCCTCTTGCAGGATCAAGTCCTTAAGTTCGGCCTTCTTAGGTACGCATAAGCGCTTCCCGTACCACATTACTCCTTGCTCATCAATCGAGAATCCTGGGGCTTTGCCTTCTCGCACCTTCCTCTTGAGGCCTTCGATACTCTTGTGCCCCTTATGGGCTTCCTTGATGTCATGTGCCAGAGTAGGCTTGACTTCGAGGTTGGCCAGGTATCCTGGTTTGACTATCTCAAGCCCGAAGTCCTCCATCACTTCATACAAGACGGGTAACCTTTCCTTGAGTGTGACGTTCAAGGAACCTGCCTTCAGGCTTAATGCATCGGCTACCACGTTCGCCTTGCCGGGATGATACTGAATGCTGAGGTCGTAATCCTTGATTAACTCAAGCCATCTCCGCTGCCTCATATTCAGCTCCCTTTGAGTGAAGATATATTTCAGACTTTTGTGGTCTGTATTTATCTCACATCGCTTCCCCAGAAGGTAATGTCGCCACGTCTTCAGAGCATGCACTACAGCTGCTAGCTCGAGATCATGGGTGGCGTAGTTCTCCTCATGCGGTCGCAGTTGTCGTGACAAGTACGCCACGACCCTGCCATCTTGCATCAGGATTCCACCGAGCCCTGTTCCAGAGGCATCACAATATATCACGAATTCCTTGTTGATGTCTGGGGTAGCCAATACCGGGGCGGTAGGTAGCCTCTTCTTCAACTCCTGGAAGCTTGCTTCACACGCCGGTGTCCACTCGAACTTCCGGCCTTTCTTCAAGAGCTGAGTCATCGGCCGTGCGATGCTGGAGAATCCCTCTACAAACTTGCAGTAGTATCCCGCGAGCCCGAGGAAACTCCTGACATCCTTCACGTCCTTTGGTGATTCCCAGTTGGTCACTTAGTAATCTTGGACTGATCTACGGCCAAACCGCGTGCCGTCAGGGTATGACCCAGAAATCCAACTTCGTTCAGCCAGAACTAACACTTGCTGAATTTGGCATAAAGCTGGTGCTCTCGAAGCTTTCCCAGAACTAGCCTCAGGTGTTGCTCATGCTCCTCTTCGAACTTGGAGAAGATTAATATGTCATCGATGAACACGACGACAAACTTGTCCAAATATTCCATCAAGACCTTGTTCATGAGGTACATGAAGTAGGCTGGGGCATTTGTCAAACCGAAGGGCATGACAGTGCATTCGTATAGACCGTACCGGGTCACGAATGCAGTCTTGGGTATATCTTCAGGTCGAATCTTCAACTGGTAATATCCCGATCGAAGATCAATCTTGGAAAATACCCTGGCCCCGTTTAACCTTTCAAACAGGTCTTCGATCTTGGGGAGCGGGTACTTGTTCTTAATTGTGACTTCATTAAGAGAACGGTAATCGACGCAGAGTCGAATGGTACCATCCTTCTTTGAAACAAATAGAACAGGTGATCCCCAAGGTGATGCACTCGGACGGATGAACCCTTTCCTGAGTAGCTCATCCAGCTGCTTCTTCCGCTCTGCCAGCTCTTCCGAACCCATCCTGTAAGGCTTTTGGTATATAGGCCTTGATCCGGGCATGAGCTCGATGATTAACTCGATGTCTCGGTCAGGAGGCATTCCGGGTAGCTCGTCAGGAAAGACGTCCGGGTATTCACAGACTACAGTCACTTGATCAAGCTCTACCTCGGATAGACTGTTGACTCGAGGCACTTGAGCCGATACTGGCTCGGAGACAAACTTGACCTTGACCCCTTGGTTGCTTGTCATGGTAATGGCCCTGTTGGCACAGTCCAAAAGACTCTGGTGCTTGGCCAACCAATCCATGCCGAGGATTACTTCCACACCTTGCGATTTAAGCACAATGAGGTCTGCCAAGAAACTCGTCCCATTGATAACTATCTCGACCCTTCTACACCCTAGGTTGGTCCTCAATACTGCTCCCGGGGTTTGAATTGCCATCTTTCCATGGAGTAGAGTGAGTTTTAAACCACACTTTTCTGCAAACCCTTGAGTAACAAAAGAATGCGAGGCACCACAATCAAACAACACTGTTGCTGGAGTTGAGTTCACGAGGAACGTACCCAGAATGCAGTCCGGGTCTTCCTGCGCCTCTTCTGCGGTGATGTGACTGATCCGGCCCCTGCCATTAAACTGTTGGTTGCGGGGGGCCTGGTTCCTTCCTGGTGCACCTTGACCGGGGTTGGGTGCATTGGGACGCCGTGCGTCAGGCTTCTTGTTGGGGCAACTGACTAGAATAGTGCCCGGTCTGACCACACGCAAAGCAGGTGACTTGCCCCGGAGGGTTGGTCTTGACCCCACCGTTGTTCGGCGGGTTGACTACTGGCTTGGCTTGCTGCTAAGGCTGATAATTCTGGCGGAACTCCGGATACTTGTACTGCTGCTGCTGAAAGTTGGGTCTTGCAGGTGCTGACTGCCATGATCTTAGTCTTGCGCTACTGGGTCCTCCACTGCCTATGAGTTTGCGCTTGCGGGTGTCGTCCATCGCACGACGCTTGTCTTCCAGCATAAGCGCCTTGTTAACCAACTCGCTGAAAGTCTGGCAGTCGCAAACCACCAGCTGGTATTGCAGGGACTGCTGTAACCCTTCCATGAAGCGTTCCACCATAGCAGCCTCAGTGTTAACATCTTCAGGCGCGTACCTCGACAAGAGGTTAAACTTCTACAGGTACTCCTTAACAGTTCCACTGCCCTGCCTCAAGGCTCGGAATTCCCGCTTCTTAATGGTGATCAGTCCAGGTGGAATGTGAGCCACGCGAAATTCTTCCTTGAACATCACCCAAGTGATGACTTGCCCTATCCGCATGATCTGGAATCCATCCCACCATGCCCTGGCGGTGCCTCCGAGACAGTGAGAAGCATAAAGGACTTTCTCATGATCGTCGGTGCACTTGACCAGCGCAAGGAGGTCTTCAATGGTGCGAATCCAGTCATCGGCGTCCAGTGGTTCAGTCGTCTCCGTGAATATGGGGGGCGTAGTCCGCATGAACTCAGAAAGAGTAGAGCGACCACCGCCATTCCCATTCCGCGGCGGGTTGTCAACCAGGACTTGAGTCATCTGCTGTATAGAGGCATTGCTGGCTTGACGCTCCTCCCGAAGAGCTTGAAAGAACTGAGCCATCGTCAAGTTCTCAGGAGGAGGTGGTGGCGGAAGGTCTCTAGACTGCTCGTGGTGACCTCCAGCGTGAGCTTCTCCTTCGGTTCCCTACAGCGTCCCTGAGGAGCCGGCGCCGGGGTTGCCGAAGGTGCTGTTGCATGTTGTGTTCACCATCCTGTCATGGAAACAGACATGTCAAAATGCCACCTTGCTCGGGAATACAAGGATTCGCTCCTAGTAAGAGGGGACCAATACGTGCATGTGC